>NW_010972705.1:97789-132864 GCF_000737465.1 Haliaeetus leucocephalus | reverse complement strand
CCCCCAAACCCCCTGCCTGGTGCTACCCCCGAGCGATGCCGAGGGGCCGGAGGAGGCCGGTGAACGGCGCGGCCGGTAGCCGGCAGCCCCCGCGCCGCCCCCGCCGAGCTCCCGGCTGGGGGTCGGTCGGGGCTGCCCTCTCCTATTTGTTTCAAGCGCTTTTGGGCTTCCTCTGGTTTCTTTATAGAAGAGTCTGGCGTCTTAACGGCGCCGAGCCGGTGAGGACTGTTTTTAGCATCGTCGTGGTATTACATCTTTAGTAAAGACGTTTAATTTTACGTCGGTGAAGGCAGCGTCAGCACTTCCGAGTTAAATCTTGGTGTACGGTATTCCGTGGGTAGTTTGGAAGACTTTAGTGTTTTGCTGGTAATATCTTTGAATTTGGAGGAGTCATGTTTTAAGTTTGTTCCGTTTGCTTTATCTAATTTCTGTGTTTACTTTCCACAGTATGGATGGGATCACTCGGTTCACAAAAGGAAAAGACTGTCCCCGGTAAAAAGGTCTCTGGTGTACTACCTGAAAGGTAGAGAGGTCAGGACGCAGAATGAGTCCAGCTATCACCGCTTGTTGCATGGATACGCAGCCCAGCATCTTCCCAGTCTCCTGAAGGAGAGAGAATTTCATCTTGGAACCCTTAATAAAGTGTTTGCCTCCCAGTGGCTGAACCACCAGCAAGTGGTGTGTGGGACAAAATGCAACACAGTAAGTGCCACCTCTCTGTTTCTCTTCCCTCTGTTCTTCCTCTGTTCCACCCCCACCCTCAAACGATGCTTACTGTAATCAAAGTACGTAGACTGCCAGGGAAAATATTAGGGAGTAATTAAGAGCAGAGTCGAAATCATGCACAATTAATTTTGAATGTAGGTAATGCTTAATGATGACCCATTCTCATCTGAAAATATGGCACTGCACAGATGGCTGTGAACCAAGCGGGAGGCCTGTACCTTGTGCAGCATCTGTCTAATCTGTTCAGAGTGATTTATGTCTGTTTGCAGAATGGAAAGCAACAGTGGGGTTGGATCTTTTTTCCTGTCCTGCAAACAGAAAGTTAATGGTAATGAGTGGTGGTAGCGTTGCTAAATGGTAGCTATCATGCCTGGCAGAAGTTGCTAGTAAGACTCTGTTTTCGTTATGCTTGGTCTTCCATGGTTTGTTTTTATTTATGGTTCTGTGCTGATGATTTTGAAAAGTTGCTACAAAACTAAAACTGTGGTTAAACTCCAGATACTCGTCAGAGTAGCTTCAAATGTTCCAAGCTTAAAAAAAAATAATTTCAGATCTTTAGGATTATCCTTTGCTTGTTGATGGCGTAATTTGTCACTCTAAACCTGTTTTCAGTGTTCAGATAACTTTTCTTGTTTATGTACCTTTTTATGCTTCAGCAAAAATTGAAACCTCTTCAGACTCATAAGTGATGCTTTGGGTTTGAAACATTATAGGGGAATATTAAAATGATGTCTTATGTGATTAATAAATGGAGGAGATCATACTTTTTAGGTACCACGCTCTCTGCTGGAGTTAGTAGCCCAACTTCAGTGGCTGAGGTTGCAATTTCACATATGAAGTTCTGATTGAGTTAGTGCAAAATCCCAAATTTGTTCTTTGCAAGTTGGTTAGTGCCACAGAAATGAATCGAGCATTGTAAGGAATGTATAGATCAAGCACCTCTTAAACCTCAAAGTATATCAGTTGGTGTGATTGTTTCTTTGCCTCAAGGTTTTTTTGCACTGAAGCTGTGCTCAGTGGTTGGACCTGCAAGGGACAGTGGTATTTTTTTTTATTTATTTTATTTCAGATGTTCTGTTATTATTCATAGTTACATAGCGAGAGGCTTTCATGCAGTAGCTCTTGAGAAGAAAGCCCTGGCTGTATAAACCAAACAATGTTGTAACAGGAATAAGCCTGAAATAGAATCTCTCTACGTTCCTTCTCCACATGTGTTCATCACCTCAGCCGGTCAGCAGCCAGCACTGTTCGCGGAACAGCTTACAGGAGACAAACTCCTGCTGAAACACAAGCTCTCAAAAATCTTGCTTAGTCTAGCAAGATGACTGCCTGTTTTGTAGAGCTGCGGTGATTTTGCTGTGTTCTGTAACTTCTGTAGTTCCAGCACTGCTGCAGTGAAGATAAATGGGCAAGTGCATTGTTAACGCAACCTTGCAGAAAATTGTTTGGGACCAAACAATCGTGGATCTGAAAAGGGATTCAACCATATTGTTGTTCCCACTGCATGTGCTGCAATGAAGTGTATGCTTCCACAGCTAGACTTAACATTACAGATGGACCTTGTCTTTTATTAAGCAAAAGACAACAATTACAAAAGAAGTCACTTCAGCATTGTGAAAGGTTGTATATGAATTATGAATACTGTAATAGCTTTAGCTTGGTTGCTTTGTGTTCACATTTGAACAAGTAGAGCGTTAAACTCTACACTCTAATTATGAGGGTTTTTTTCTCTTGTCTCCCAAGTAAGCGACCTAATAAAGAAGAATTCCTTTGCTGATTCTCAGACGCTGAAGTTGTGGCATTTAAGTTGGGAGTAAATCTAAAACAACTTGGTTGACTTTAATGGGGTTTGCCGCATTGGAGTTGCACATAATTAAAGTTAATGCAACAGAAAAATATAAACCATAGCAGTTATTTTAATCAAACCTTGAATGTGGCACTGAGAGCTTTTAGTATTTAATTTATAAATTGCCCTTAGCTATGCTGTGCCAGAAGGAGTCACTGTTTTTAATAACAAAACAAAAATACACTGCTGTCATAGAGGAGTAGGTTTGGTTTTAATCACTTGACAGTACTAGTTGGTATAAACACTGAAGAGAATATGGAGCTCTCTGCCGATTGTTCATTTTTGATGAGGATTATAACTTGTTTAGTTATTTGTGGTGACTTTTTATGTTTAAAAATATCCATGGATATGATTGTGTATATGAAATAACTTTATTGTTCTCCAGTGGATCCTGGTGGTCACAGTTGGCCATCTGTAAGTGAAATATTGGGGTTTCTTAAAGGTGCATGCTTTTTCTGATAGATTTAGAATTACGGAACCTATACAAGCATTGAAGTGTCTAAAAATTCAAACACTATCACCTGGGCTTTTCTGAGGCAGGATTCATGTTTGCAAGACTCTCCTTGATCTTATATGCAAGGGGTTTCTTAATGTTTTTCAAATTCAAATGAATAAGCAGGCAAACTTCTGAGAGGTGCGGATGTTTAGGGTGTGTCATGATGTTTAGGATGTGTCACAACATTTAGGATGTGTCACGATGGCATCTAAATTACGAAGAGCTGATACTGAGAAGTCTTGGAAGAAGATAATGTCTGTAATCAATGTCTTCTGTTCAAGCTTCCTGGAGATACTTTGAGACTTACGTAGGAGACAAGCTTACGGCAAACAAAAATGCTGAACACGAGATTGCTGAAGTTTTTCTTTTCTTTTCTTTTCTTTTAATTATTTCAGGAAATAACAAATAAAGCAGCTTCTAAAAAGAAGTTCTCATAATCATTTTGCAGCTTCTTTTGTTCCCTTAGTTCTGTGTATGTACTCAGGATGTAATTCTTTTGCTAATTGTGAAGTTAAGGATGAAAAAATACAAGAGCTGTGAATCATTCCTTGAATTCAAGAAGTTTGCGTATTGGTTTCTGGTTGCTTGAGAATATAATTGCCTGGAATATAATATTTTTGTTTGTTTTGTTGTTTGTTTTTTTTTCCTCCCCCAGGCAGGCCTGATAGATGTATTTGTGTTTAAAAACTTCCTTACTGAATGCTTTCTTCTGTTTTCTCAGGTGGCTTTTCCAAGGCATGAACAGGTTCGTTTCTGAATGCTGGCTGATACCTTTTCTCTCTTTGGTAGATTCATGTGTTGCCTTGGATGCCCTGGTGCAAATCACCAGCTGTTGTTTCTTCTTGGAGACTTTTAATTTGTTCAAGAGATCCCATGTCTGTTCTGTGCATTTCATACAATTATAACCTAGTCTTGTAGTCCTGGGGTGGTAGTGGTGAGAATAAATGCACAGTTGCTCTTCAGTCTGTGAATGTGGACTCTCTATGGGGAAAATGATTTCCGCTTGCTTTGTGAGTTAATGTATCTTCTGGCTTTGCACATGTAATGAAGAATCAAGAAGACTGCTTGTTTCTGATCCCAGGGAGGGAATGAGAAGTCATGCTCCTGCAGTTTGTAACTCTACTCAAAGTCCACTGAACAGTGACCAAAACTCGGTGTAAAAAAACCTCTGATGCCTGTAACTGACACTTCCATTCACCTTTGTTTTTTTAGCGGCTTTTGAGTAAGTAGCCAGGTGTTGTTTCTTGTCTCAAGACGATTTGGTTTTCTTTTTTTGTCAACTGCATGTGATACCCATGTCTGTCTTCGGAGTCTGGTAGTTTCCATGACAGGTATGGAGTGGGTGGTAGCAATGCCCTTTAGCAGGCAAAGTCTCTCCCCTTCTCCATCCTTTGTTATCTATCAACATGTGTTAACTGTCTGTCAGCCTCCTGAAATGAAACACAGAGGGCAAGACACAAATAAAAACTGACAAATGTGATTTCTGGCAGTGAACAAACTCAATGACATCAAAGTGCATGCTGTTAGCTAGGAGTGCTTCAGAGTTTCATAGCAAGGTGGAGTGCCTGATTGCATGGTCTTGGCTCTGGAAATGTGAATTCAGTCAGTCAATTTGCTTACTGCTTTTACTGCTGCTCACTTCTCAGATGGTTTAGTTGTGTTCTGGATTGTTTCTCTTTGGACCTTTTCAAGGAGGATGTGTAAGGCCATTACCCTCTTGCATTGCCTGTGCTGCACAACCTGTGAGTAGGTTTTGTGCTAAGATTGGTGCATGTTCTGATCTGCAGTGGAAAGGAGATGTACCAGTTTGATAGCTTAGTCTTTAAACAGCCCATGTTTCTTTGGGGCTTGGCGTATTTTAGTAAGTTGTATTGCCATAGAGCAGAAGAACCTTATGGCAAGCGTTTTATGAACATGGAAAAGAGAGATGTTTACAGTCTGAACAAAAAGCAAGACTGAGAACTGGGAAAAATCAAACAGTGCTGCTCAGTGTGACCAGCAATGGTATTTGTGTAATGACACTGTAAGCACTGTCTTGCTTTTGTTGTTTTGTTAGCAAAAAAAACCCCAAATTTGGAGGAGAACAATGATATCATTTTCCAGCTTGGCTGAGGGTTAAATTTTTGTGACCAGCTTCAGCTGGTGTGGAGTTGTGCTGTTGCAGAATGGGATGTTCCCACCTGCTCATTCTTGCAGGCACTGATGTGCATGTGGCTGGGGAGTCAGCTGGATCAGTTTGCTGCTTTGTGTTCAGATGCATTTTCTTGTAGGGTTAGTTTTCACTGAAGGCAGAGATACGATCCAGCTGACCTCACAGCTACCTGAGGACTAATTGCTGTCACCAGAGTGGTGAGACTGGGTGGGTGGGTGAGGAAGAAGAACGTGGATTCTCCAAGATTGGCTTAAGCCAATTGTGAAACTTCATTGTGATTGATTCTGTCTTAGTGACGCTATTTTTAGCAAGGCAATGTGTTTATCTTGGGTTTCTTTCAAACGTTTGTATGAATGACAGGCATGTCCCTGTGATTTCTAAGAGCAGTACGTGAAGAGCTGGGTCGCAGAGCATGTTGTGAGCTCTTCTTGTGTGAAGAACAAGCAGTCTCTTTCATGCATGTTCTCTGTGCCTTGTAGATCTACATCCATCCTGCTTGTGTAATAAAAACATGCTGTAGCTCAGGGTGGCACCCTTTGGTTTTGTTCTAATTGATTCATACAATCAACTGAAAGATAGGGCTGTCTGTTCATCTGCTGTTCTGTGTGCAGGGGCAGCAGCAGAGGACATGGGAGAGTCTATGTGCTGCCTTGAAATGGCATCTCATAGGTCTGTTTTTTAATCTTGCTGTATAAAGTCAATGCTTTCAGTTAAGGGTGCATGGGAAGGGCACTTACATTTAATGAATTGGTAACTGTGGCTGGCTTTGGGGTTTTTCTTCCCCACTAAACTTGTCTCTGAAAGGCAGGTCAAAAAATGGAAGTAGACTTTATAGAAGATCCTGGCAAGCTGTTCTGCTCTCAGTATTGTATATAAGAGAAGGGTGGATTTTTGCTGGTCCTCAGATATTCTATTCCCTTCCATAGTCTTTAGTTTTGGCAAGTTGATAAATGAAGTTCTGTATTTGATGAAGTGGGCTCGTTTCTTGATTAACTTGATTGTAGCAGTTTGAAAAGGGGACAGCCACATAGTAATTGCATGGGAGCCATTTGCCAAAATGACTTCTCACAAATTCTGCAAAGTGAAAGAAAAAGAAGCTAGTAATCTCATGGGCTGTGAAAAGTAGGGCCAGATCATGAAGATTCATGGCTATGACAACTGTAGTACCTAGCCATGCCTGTCTGCCTTGATCATCAAGCAATAGCACTGTTACAAGCTGTACATCTGACGTGCTTTAAAAAAAAAGTAAAAAAAGAGGGAAGATGGATTTCTCTCTGTCGTGTCATCCAGCCTGTTTCCTTGTTAGAACAAGGTTGTCCTGTAAAGAACACGATAGCTGAATCTGCTGTTTCTCACAGATGAAGTGTGGTCCTGGACTTCTGGCAGATGGCCAAAGCAATCCTAGCTTGGTAAATCCTGGATGTTAAGTTATTTGGCACACCAATGCCTGATATGCATATGTTTTAGTAGCAGGAAGAACTGAATTATGTGCAAAGCTTAAAACTAAGGGACAAATATGCACAGTTCACTGTTTGGAGGTTGGTGGGGGTTTACTGCATCTAGGAAAAGTTTTTGGGGGCTGCTTTTTAGTTTCTATATAATGAGTAGCTGGAAAAGAAGTTCCTGCTTGCGATAAAAAAATAAATGTGTAGTTCAGCTATCAGGACTTTGTCAAGACTCTTAAGAGTCCCAGCTGCTTTGGAGTTATTTGCAGATATACTTACAAGAGAGCAAAGGTATCAGTTTGCTTGGAAGAAGTAGGCCAATTTCTGTTTTTTTCTTTGGATTTATGTCATTGTATGTTGTGGTTTTGGCTGCACTTGTTTAAAGCAGTCAGTTTTTTTGTACTTTATTTACTGTAGTGTCTTGAAAACTCTTAAAGTTTTATGCGTTCTTAGATGGGTGCCTTTTTTTAATCTTTACATGTTTTTCTTGTTTCTTTATCTTGTTTTTTAATATTTCTCCCTTTTTGGTTTTAGAAGTGTCTAACAATTGTTTGGCTTCTCTTGGCTTCTCTTTGTTGGATTTACAGGGAGGATTTCTTGGCAATCAGTGGTGCAGCTTGCAAGTGTGAGCTTCTGGCTTCCTGTCCTGCCCCAGGTGATGCAAGAGTCCTAGCATACGCAGAAGTGCTTGCTTATTTTATTCTAGGGAGGTGGTGGTTGTTTGTAAACTACCCACTGTGTGCCAGGTTCCTTCCCAAGTGTTGTGGTTTAACCCTAGCCAGCAACTAAGCACCACACAGCTGCTCATTCATTTCCCCCCCACCCAGTGGGATTGGGGAGAGAACTGGAATAGTAAAACTTGTGGGTTGAGATAAGAACAGTTTAATAGAATGGAAAGAAAGAAACTAATAATGATAATAACAACAATAAGATGACAATAATAATAAAAGGATTGGAATATACAAAACAAATGATGCACAATGCAATTGCTCACCACTTGCTGGCTGATGCCCAGTTAGTTCCTGAGCAGTGATCCCCCAGGCAACTGCCCCCAGTTTATATACTGGGCATAACATCACATGGTATGGAATATTCCTTTGGCCAGTCTGGGTCAGCTGCCCTGGCTGTGTCCCCTCCCAGCTTCTTGTGCCCCTCCAGCCTTCTTGCTGGCTGGGCATGACAACCTGGAAAATCCTTGACTTTTAGACTAAACATTACGTAGCAACAACTGAAAACATCAGCATTATCAACATTCTTCTCATACTGAACTAACTCAAAACATAGCACTATACCAGCTACTAGGAAGACAATTAACTCTATCCCAGCTGAAACTAGGACACCAGGCAAGGGGAGAAGTTACTGCTTAGAACTTTACAGCTGAAACTACAAAGCCAGTCCCTTAACTGTGCAAAGTTTCTTGCCCTAAGAGCAGCTGCTGTTCTGGTTACAGTAATGTTGTGCAACTGGAGGACAAAAGTGAGGAAGTTACAAAGCAATTCAAGGGCTGACGGTGGATTAGAGTGGGGTACAAGCAGGTGAAAGTACTGCAAGAAATATGTCCTCTTGCTGCTTCCGAGAATATCTTTATTTGGAAGCTTGGTATAGGAAAATGATGTTGAGGTTGAAGATCCAGGGCAGAAGTGTGAAGGTCTGATGCTTCAGCATTGTGTGTTGCCAAGTTCTTTATCTTCTCAGCCCAATTAGCTGAGTGTTTAGCTAATGGAATTTTGCATTAGAGTAAGTCTTTATTAGCCTCATATCAAACATGGATGTATGACAGTGTCAGACTGGAGAATGTGAAGGGTTTTTAATTTCAGTCCTCATACCTGTTGAGGTGCTCTTCGAAGTGTGAATCTCTTACAGCTGAAGCACGATTTTACCAAGTCAGTGGACATCCTGAGGTGTGGATATGTCTTCCTAATTAGCACTTCTGGTGCCTGCTGTAGGACTTGCAAATGATGCCTGCGAGCCTTAATCTTAGGTACTTAACTGTTGATTTTGTGGGGTTTTTTCAGTAGTTGAAGGAGGAGTTGGGTGTTTCTGCTGGAAGGAAATACTGAGGTGGAAAAGAGGATATGTGCTCACAGGGGAAGGACAAGGGAAGGTGAGAGGAGAGGGAATTACTGGTCCTGATCATGCAGTGCAGGTGTTAATTTTCAGGGATGTGGTTAGGGCGGAGGGACTGCTGTGTGCATTGTGTTTTTACTAGCTGTCTCAGGCAGTAAAGTGCACTGTAAGGCTTGGGAGAAGTGAGGAGTGCCTCCCTCCTACTCAGCTGCACTTCAGCTGTTGCCTGACTCCACACCTGCATACAAAATAACTAAACATGAAAATTCAGTCCCTGTAGGAACAGGACTTGTTTGTGCAAGACCGCCTACAGCGGAAGATCAGTTGCGGGTTGAAGGTAATGCATAGTTCTAGGTACAACACACAAATAGCGATGAATGGAGTTCAGCTTTCTCTGTAAAATGGGTTTAACATACCATACTTCATCGGGTTTTGATTTGACATTAATATTCTGCTAGTTCAGTACATCAAGAATAATAGATATGCTCCTAAATTTTCTTGGTCTTTTTTTTTTACACTTATTAAAGAACAGATCTACAGTCTGTGAGAGTTCACCAAAAGCAACTTCTATGTATAACCTCTCTGAAAACCTCTAGATTTCTCTTTTGTCCTTGAGAAATGTCTGACAAAGGATTTCAGAACAATTACCTTGAAGTGTTGTCATGTCCCAATTTCTCAGGGTGACGACTCAGGTTTGCTGATTCCCAGGTCAGGATTAAGGTGAAAAACACCAGGGATACCTTAACTCACAAAACTCAACTTTTATTCGCTCACAACAAGAGTTGGCATGCTCACCACAAAAATTGGTATGCTAACAACAAAAATTGGCGTGAAACTATGTCAGTAAACTGTGTAACATGTGGTAACCATACATCACCAAACGTATACTACAGGCCTTGCTTATTTAGGGATCAGTTCAGGGAAGACGGTAAGGAGAGCCCTCCTGTTGAGTCAGGAGGTTCAGAGCAGACTCCCTTGCTTTATAGACTCCTCAAAGAGGAGCCCAGGGGCTGCTGGATCCACTCCTAGTCCTAGACTTGGTCAGTGGCTTTGTGTCTAAAGGGATGAGGTGTGGGGGTTATGGAAAAGGAAGGAGAGAACAAGACAGAGAGAGAGAAAGGAAGAGAGAAAGATTTCACCAGTCCTGGGTCCAGCATTGCTCCAGTCAGCCGAGGGTCCAGTTCTGGTGGGCGCACGCATGTGGGGCTTCAGTTTTTGTCCTTTTATCATCTTTGCCCCTCCTTTGGGCAGGCATTCGAACTCATTAGGCTAATTAGTGTCATGAGCAGTTTGTGAGCCTTTGGGAAATGGGTCGGTGGGCTTGCAGGTCCTTTGGGGAGTAACTTGTCCTTCCCTGCAGACGTTGATCTTTGGCCATGCATGGTCAGCTGCCCTGCTCAGCATATCAGAACAGGGAGCTGTGCACCCTCCAGTCCTGTTGCTGATGGGTGATGATTGGCTTCTTTTCACCTGGGGTTCCTTGCTGGGCAGAGTTCATAGTTAAGCAGAACTTGCCCCACCACAATGTTTGAGACATTAACTCTTTCAGTCTCTCACAGGTGTGTATTTTTTAAATTGCATTGAGTCTTCTTTTTTTTGTTGTTGTTGTCTTCTCCATCTTCAGTTCACTTCCAGAGGCTTTGAGACAATGTTCTTTGGTTATAGAAGGAACAAAGTTGTGGGGCAGGGCATGGAATTTAATTATAATCCTGGGCTATGATTTTACATCACTTTCCTTAGTGCCAAGTCAGCTTCAGATCCTCCATTTGCTCACTTCACTTATGTTCCCTCAAAGGGCTTTGTCCCCTCTGTTATACCTACTTGACTGTTAGTGCAGCAGCCTTCTGAACAACATCTGTGAAATGATCCAGCCCAAGAACCTCCCAAATGAAAGTGCACTTTAGCACGTGATGTAAACCTTTGTTCTGGTTTAGACTGTAGCCCTATGGTCATACTTGTTTGAACCGACATAACTCTGGGTATCATGTCTGTTTGAAGAGTTGTAAGGCTTTATAACTGAGTCTTCTGCCAAGGGGACAGTGACACAGAGCTCCAAATTCTAGTCTTTTTGTGGGATGAGGTACGTAGCTAGATATCTTTTTTTAGTTGCTTACACTGGCAGTACTATATTTAGTTACTATTTTCTGTGTATCACCAGAAAATAAACTCCAATTGTATAAATTGATAAAGTGTCAGTTTGCCAAAGCCAAAACTTCATGGTAAGTATATTATCTGGGAGGCAGGAGACTTGTGCTAAGTCCCCTGGGGTTTACTGCCTGTTTTGAGGTCAGTCTCTTTCTCATTGTGGTACAGTAAAACTGAAAAACAATATTGTTTTGTCATGGTATTGAACAGGGAAAAGAGTTTTAGATTCAAGGGGTTTGTTAAATGGGAAACCTCCCGTGACAAATTTCTCTCCTCTCTCTTCCATTGTTGTGAAAACCAAATGGGATGATTGAAATAAAACCCACTGTAATGAAGTTAGTTTACTTGTTCTAAGAAGGAATTTATGCATTTTTTCAGCCATACTCCCAGCATTTGTGTATTCCAACTTTAAAAGAATGTCAACTCAAAATAGGGAGGATATTTGACCATCTTGTTTTTCTTGCCTGTTTGGTGATAACCTACATCTCCTGTTTTTTTCCCCAGTTATTTGTAGTAGATGTCCAGACTGGTCAAATTACCAAGATTCCTATTCTGAAAGATCGTGAACCTGGCATGGTGAACCAGCAGGGATGTGGTATTCATGCTATTGAGCTCAACCCCTCGAGGACACTTCTGGCCACGGGTGGAGACAACCCCAACAGTCTTGCAATTTATCGTCTGCCTACACTCGATCCTGTCTGTGTGGGAGATGTAAGTAGGAGTATTTGGGGAAAGTTTATTCTGTCATGTACAAGAATTACTACTTTGAAGTGCCTAACATGAGAGCAAGGTTAAGATTTGGGAGTCTTGTAGTGGAGAGTGAATTTCTGAAAGCTTGAAAACATTCCTGATGAAGTTGCCTTTTTTGACAAGATCTCTTAAATATGAGTGACTACACAAACATGTAAGAAGATTCTCAAGGTTCTGCATCAGATTTCTTCTTCCTCACCCACACTGAGGTCTACTTGAGATTACTTTCAAGCACTGAAAATGTAACAAAATCCTAAATATTAAAGTCTAATTGTGGTGATGACCTCTGAAACTAGTTTTAGTGAAAAGGCTCTTTTGAGAAATTGAAAAGATGATACCAGTTGTTCAAATTTTCCCCTTCTCCAGTGCAGCTTATTTATGTATTATTCCAGAGGCGGAACTTGGCTTTGAGGATTAGTTCTAACCCGGTAGCTTATGGCACTTTGATAGACTCTGGTACTGCTTATATTTCTGAAACATCATGAGGCCTTTTTAAAATTGCCAGTCTTAAAAAGAAAAAAGGCTGAAATGAGTATAGTTGTGTCCTGTAAGCTTCTTTCTCATTTCTCCTTTTTAGTCAGGTTTTCACATAGACATTAACTACAACAGCAGAGGTCAGGTCGGAGTTTCTGCAGTAGCACACAACCAGCTGCAGAAAGGCTTGACTCTTTAGAGTTGTATGACTAGCTATTCATTTGCATGCTGCTGTGGCTTTGCAGCTCTTCAAACAGCACTAGAGCCTTATGGTCTTCTGTTTCCCCACAGGTTTCTCACCTAAAGAAAAGATTCTTGAAGTAATGGTCTTGAAAAATTAATCTGTAGATCATATATTGTAAACTAAGATTTTTGTTACTTTTTATAGTAGGGATGTGCATTTGAGGAAATAAAAGTATATAGCTACTTCACAGATGTAAAGAATGCCACTTTCAAAAAGGAAAATCCAAGTCCTTACAACTGAGATAAGTTTGTCCTTGGTCAGAGACCTGTTCCTCCATCACCTGAATGCTCTCTATTAATTATACACTTCAAAATCAAAAAAAGTTAAAATTACTGTTAGGTCCTTAAACTGCTCCAGCTTGATACTGGAATCCTATGTGTATGTTTTTAATGTAGGTCTGTCCTTCTGAGTTTGTGCTAAAAAAGTGAAGAATACTTCTCTGCTTTGAGACTACTCTAGAGTATAACGGCACAGCAAAAATCTGTCTTTTTTCTTTTAGGATGGACATAAAGATTGGATATTTTCAATTGCATGGATCAGTGATACTATGGCAGTTTCTGGTAAATTTTTTCTTTTTTCTTTTTCTTTTTTTTCCCTCCGGAATTTTATACTGATGTACAGCACTTGATAGGTCTTAGGGAAGCACCTTTATCAGGGCATTTGAAACCACCTGGAACTACCATGGCTATTTAAACCCTTCTTGGTCTTAGTACAGTGCTTCACTTTGTTTTATTTGTAGGGCCCTGGTCTAGACTTGATTTTTCTAGTGTCAGACAGAATACTACTGTCTTTCCAGTAGGTGTTGCCATGAGAGGGTCTCTAAACACAATGAGTTACAGGGAAGGATTCCACACAAGAAGAATAATTTCAAAAGGGATGTTGGTTATCACTTAATAACTTTGGAATACAGCAGGGCAATATCAGTTTCCGGAAAACCTTTGAATTAATGAAAACTCAGTTTGTTTTGTCAAGCTATCAGTACAGTTGTGTGTGTATGTGTGTGTGTGTATATATATATGTATATGCACATATATTATGGCAGTTTATACAGAAGGCTATAATAGAAAAGGTCAGTTACTGACTTCTTAGTAACTGGTTGAATAATCAGTGTAACTTCATAAGTATTACTTAGGTTGTGGTGGGTTGACCCTGGCTGGATGTCAGGTGCCCATCAAAGCCGTTCCATCACTCCCCCTCCTCAGCTGGACAGGGGAGAGAAAATATAACAAAGAGCTCGTGGGTCGAGATAAGGACAGGAGAGATCACTCACCAATTACTGTCACGGGCAAAACAGACTCGACTTTGGGAAAATTAACTCAATTTATTACAAATCAACCAGAGCAGGGTAATGAGAAATAAAACCAAATCTCAAAACACCTTCCCTCCACCCACCCCTTCTTCCCGGCACAACTTCACTCCTGGATTCTCTACCTAACCCCCCGCAGTGGCACAGGGGGACAGGGAATGGGGTTTATGGTCAGTTCATCACATGTTATTTCTGCTGCTTCAACCTCCTCAGGGGGAGGACTCATCACACTGTTCCCCTGCTCCAGTGTGGGGTCCCTCTCACAGGAGACAGTCCTCCACGAACTTCTCCAATGTGGGTCCTTCCCACGGGCTGCAGTTCTTCATGAGCTGCTCCAGCATGGGTCCCTTCCACGGTGTGCAGTCCTTCAGGAGCACACTGCTCCAGCGTGGGTCCCCCACAGGGTCACAAGTCCTGCCAGAAAACCTGCTCCGTGGGCTCCTCTCTCCACAGATCCACAGGTCCTGCCAGGAACCTGCTCCAGCGTGGGCTTCCCATGGGGTCACAGCCTCCTTTGGGCACCCACCTGCTCCGGCGTAGGGTCCTCCATGGACTGCAGGTGGAGATCTGCTCCACCGTGGACCTCCCTGGGCTGCAGGGGGACAGCCTGCCTCACCAGGGTCTTCACCAGGGGCTGCAGGGGAATCACTACTCCAGCGCCTGGAGCATCTCCTCCCCCTCCTCCTTCACTGACCTTGGGGTCTGCAGGGTTGTTTCTCTTGCATGTTCTCACTCCTCTCTCTGGCTGCCGTTTCTGTCTGTCCCAGCAACTTTTTGTCCTTCTTAAATATGTTATCACAGAGACGTTGCGACTATTGCTGATGGGCTTGGCCTTGGCCAGTGGCGGGTCCGTCTTAGAGCCAGCGGGTATTGGCTCTGTTGGGCACAGGGGAAGCTCCCAGCAGCTTCTTACAGAAGCCACCCCTGTAACCTCCCCGGCTACCAAAACCTTGCCACACAAAGCCAATACATAGGTAAAGGCAGCAATACTAATATGCTATTGCATTAATACTGTCTTTCTGTGCTGACAGGGTATAGTATGCTGTACAAGGAGGAGTCAAACTGCAGGTGACAGAAAATCATAACAGTCTCCTAAAAATCAAATACTTGAAATGTTAGTTCAGTAAGTTTTTTGTTGTTTTTTTTTTCCCCCAAAAAAACCCCAAAAAGCTAATCCTGGAATTTGATTTTGAATTTAATACAAAAGTTGATCCTTGCAAGTCTCCAACCGAAATATCTGCATTAAAAAAACATTGTCAGCTAGTAAGCTTAAAGAGAACAGCAGAGGTGATTACAAATATCCAAGGGAAAGGTAAGGACCCAATGGAATAGGGGCACAGCATGTGAGATTGAACTGTGTTGCTCTCAATGTTTTCTGCATGCTCAAAGGTGGAGGTGTGAAGAGAAGAATGCCATGTTCTCTGTTGTATGATGCTTACAGCAGGATGTACGTTCTAGTCTCCAGATCTGGGACACCACAGAAAACTTGTTGAAAGCATTTGGCAAGTCTGATTGCTAAACTGAGTTCTTCAGAACTTTGCTGATGATCCTAATCAGGAGAAAACAAAGACAACTAACTTTTGACGTTGTTTTAGTCTTACATATTTCAATTACATCTGTATCTGAAAGTGTGGAGCAGAAATGTTTGAACTCCAAACATTTAGGACATAGCAAATACCTTTATCTGAATTAAGAAACTAAATGCAATTTTTTTGTGACTTTCTTGGGGCGGGCTGAATGTCACAGGAGGAGAAAAAGGGCATTTGGTCCCATGGCAGATCACACCGATCACATAGCTTGAGGTTAGAGATTCGGCAGTATTCTTGTCACTGCCGTCAAAATGGTTGAGAGAGTACAAAGAGGACCAAGGGCTTGATTATTCCTCTTGCTTGTGTTAACTTCAACAAGAACAAGGCAGGACTCTGCTTCTAAAACCTGCAGCAGTGTATTTCAGTAGTCCATAAGCATAAAATTAAACTCTTGACTAAACAGCCATAGCTGAGGGAGAATGCATCAGTCCACTCAGTTGTATTGGCTGGATAAAAAGATTTCCATGGCAAAAACTTCAGATGGGATGAATAATTCCCAGGATGGCTTGAGCATAGGGTAACAAATGTTATTCTCCTTGGCTTCAGGGCTAACCGGTTGAACAACATATATTGACTTTTTCCCCTGCTAAAGCTACTAAAAGGGACGGTTTCCTCCTAAAGTATGTCCCCATGTTTAGAAATTCTGTTGCTTGAGTGTTCAGCCTCCATAACAAGCAAGATTAGATGCCATTAAAAACCATCAGCATGTAAATTGAGTGGCAGGATGTTGTGTCGTGTGCTGCCTGCTGCTATGCAAGTGCCGTTGGGAAGCTCCTTTTGTATTTTGCTGTAGTAGGTGATAGTGGCAAATGACTGCACCATCTGTGAGGGGGCAAAGCCATCTCTGCTGTGCTGGACCATCCGTATTGCAACAAGATGTTTTGCTTAACTGTCTTTGCAGCTTATTCCCTGTGATGTACCAAAGCCTATAAAATAAATATCTATATCAGACTATTAAAATGTATATAAATATATATATAAAATAGTCTGATATAGATATATATAAAAATATTATTTTCTGGCATCTTTATTATGCATTCCTTGTGAGAGAAGGAGGGATGTGTTTTTCACATTTTGTAGGGAAGAAATTGAGGTACATGTCAAACCTGTCAGAGCTGCCTTAGATGGAAGTGAGTTGCCTAAACACCAGAAGGGGTGGGTATAGGGCCTTGGATTAAGCCTGTTTTGGTCTATGAACCAAAGACATTCAGCTTTCTTCATACAGTATTGTTACTCTTATTGATTCATATTTTGGATTAATGTGTTCAGTAGAAAAACAAAATGAGTTCTTACTTGTTCAACTTCAGTTCTTGTGTTACATTCTTTAAACAAGAAGTTGCACTGGTTTTAGCAAAATAATTTTTAAAATAGATTTCATCCAAATTGGTACAAGTTGTGGTTTAAAATAGCTGTTTCTGTTCAGTACATGAATGTGTGTGTACATATCCATAAGCATACTGGTAGAAATCAAATTAACCCAAATTGGCATAAACCCAACTGAGTTCTCTTGGAGGTTTTTGTATTGGCTTAACAGACTGTCAGTCTCAGCCTTGGTAAGTCAGGCTGAACTTGTAGGCTGTTCAGTTGCCTCTGAGTTTATTCCATGTGTGAATCTCTAATGCTGATTTTTGTACAGGATTGTGTTTTTTGATGCATCCTAGTCAGTTTGACAACAGAATAGGTGATCTAGCTGCTTAGGAACCATGTAGAGAAACCACTTGACAATGACTTCACAATGTTATGAACTTTACAGCTCAGTAAAACCATGTTTTTGTTAGGCACCAACAGTGTGTTCAGTTAGAATAAATTAATAGTATCCTTTCTTTCTTTCAGACTCTGTTGTTTATTCCTTTTTTAAAAAGGGGAGTTATGTATATGTGAAATTGACTATTTTTTTATGGACTATTTATTCAGGTTCCCGGGATGGTTCAATGGGACTTTGGGAAGTAACAGAGGATGTGTTGTCCAAAAGCGATGCCAGGCATAATCTCTCTCAAGTTCCTGTGTATGCCCACATAACACACAGGGCTCTGAAGGATATCCCCAAGGAGAACACCAATCCTGACAACTGCAAAGTCCGAGCATTGGCTTTCAACAATAAGAACAAGGTCAGTAAGATAAGCAAGACTGCTGACAAGTCATAAAACTGTCCATATGTATTAGAAAAAGGAAAAAGTGATCTAAATAAAAAATACCAGAGAAGCAACCTAGTACTTTTTCCCCCTGATCCTTTTGCATCCTTATGATGTGAGATGGTAGCTTCATCTGTTATGTCTGCTTCTGCCCCAAGTGAATGGAGAAGTCCAGTAGAAAAAGAACGCCACATGTTTTCAGAAGGAACAGTTTTGCTGGGTTTGATTTTTAGACTTGCATCCTAAGTGGGGGAGATGGGGAATGTTTACAAGAAGTGGATAAAGCACCAAAACACTTCTTGCAGATTGAATCCCACTCTTGAGTGCTCTTGTTGCTTTCCTTCCCCTTTTGTGAAGACCAGGTAACTTTCAGGCAGTTCTGTTTTGATGACTGAATCATTGCTGGATTTCTCAGCAAGTAAGGTGGCTGACTGACAGGGCAGGCACCAGTGCTTGCTTTGGTGTTACTTTGTTGGTGTTTGACAAACAGTAAACGTTAACCTCCCCCATGCTGATCTCTTGTTATTGCTAGTGGGAATAGCAATTCATTCTCCACTATTCTTTCTGCCCTAAAAGAACAGAGAAGGTCTGGAGCAAAGGCGGGTGTGCTCTCAGAAGCATGGTGCTCCTGTGGGCTTTACTTTTCACTATAGCCATTAATTACTCCTCTGTTACGGAGACTTCATGTAGCTTTTTCAGTAGAGTAGTGCCTGGAAAGAAATGTTTGCTTCAGCATCAGAATCAGTGTGGGAGCTGCTAAAGAGAATTGTCAACTCTAGATTATACTGTCTAATAATTCATTATTTGATTGTCTAACAAAATCTATACTTTTGAAAGTTATTTTTGGGTTTTTTTGTTTTTTTTATTGTTTTATTATTTTTATTCTGCCTGGCACCTTTGTGTTGTATTACATTCTATCAAGATCAGTATTAAATGAAAATTTATCTTGGTAAGCATGCACAGGATTACAAATGAGTTTAATCCAGACTATGCAGCCTGCCTAGTAGAGAGTGTGAGTTTGTAAGGACATCTGTAATACAGAAACTAACTCTCTTACTTTTTTTTTTTTTTCTTTCTTTTAATAGGAGCTGGGAGCTGTGTCCCTAGATGGATATTTTCATCTCTGGAAAGCAGAGCACACACTGTCAAAGGTGTTTTTCTGTTTGTTGGTGTTAAATTTTAAACAGCAGTTAAGGCTGTTAACTATTCTTCATCTCCTTTAATGCTTGAAGAAAGAGCAGCAGTGTTTGTAAAACACTTAAAAGCTTTTATGTCAGATGAAATGTGCTAAAACTTAGAACTTGAGGGAACTCCCCACTGCCCTCATTTTTGGAGGGTGGGAAGTGCTCTGAACTTTCTGCCAGTTCACCCAGCCATATCTATGCTAGCGTATGTGGTAAGCTTTTTCAGCTGAGAGCTGATGTCTGTGTACACCCGCTGAAGAAATAACAGTAGCTTAGAAAGATGTAAAACAATTTATCAAAATGTCCATTGTTCTTTGTATAATACTTGGCTTCAGCCTTTATCATCTCAGTTATCATTTCAGATAAGGCATCCCATCTCTTTCAGGTTTTTTCTCTGGGTCAGGTTGTTGCTTTTGTCTTAAAGTTCTATTTCTGTGGTAAACTTATTTTTTAGCTGCATTTTGGTTTCTTCACTGCAACTTCCTTGAACATAGCTTACAGAATTGTTCTATTAACATCTTGCTCTTTTCTCATAATGGGTTGATTTTTTTTTTCCTTCTGTTTCCAGTTACTTTCCACAAAGTTGCCATACTGCAGGGAGAACGTGTGTTTGGCGTATGGTCAGGAGTGGTCAGTCTATGCAGTAGGATCACAGGCACACGTCTCCTTTCTGGATCCCAGGCAGCCTTCGTATAACGTGAAATCAGTGTGTTCCAAAGAAAGAGGCAGTGGTAAGAAACTTTTCAAAGGGTGCTTCAAATGGTTTGTTTGCAGAAGTAGCTGTTAAGACTGCAGTAAGATAAGCTTTTAATAAATAGGAAGTGTTTTTCATGAGATAGACTGAATCATTAATAGTATATGTAGGTTTTGCTTTTATGACAGTATTCTTTGAGCAACCAACAAACCAAATGTGAAAGCAACTCTGAAATCTAATGATAGACAACATTAGTGCTTTTATGATCAGCTAAATTGTACATCATCCAAATATTGCTGAATTTTACAAGTGTGTATTTTACTTCTACTTATTTTTTTTACTGTTTGTCTTATTCTGTTTTACTTCATCTTAAAGCAGATCCAGTCTTTATACCACTATTAATACTGTCTATTGCATTTTCTTCTGGGAACAGGAAAAAAGCATATTGTTTGCTCTGTGCTATCATATTGGGAGTCTATGCTGTGAGTGAATGCTTGCTTTGTAATTTTAAAGTCATGAGTGAGACTCTTAATTTTCAATGTGTATTTATTTGCTTTAAATATACAAAAGCTCACTCTTTAAAAAAAAAAAAAGTTTGCACATTTGAGTGCGGTTTTCTTGTTCTGGTGTGGATGCAGTATATCCAATTGAACTTTACACCAGGGCCAAATGTGAGGACTTGCAGGATGCATGGTCCCATAAGCTTCTTCCCAGATTCTGTTTTCAAGTATGAGAAGGTGCTGTGCTGTGATGCCTGTTTTAAACCATATTAATCTCAGACTAATACATTGCAGTCCTTATTTAGCTGGTGTCTAGGCATCCGTCTCTTCATCAGGCAAGTTATCAAAAGAGAATGCATGTAGGCAAGGATTAGGAAAGTTTTATTTCTGTGGTTACCAGAGTTTGAGCGGTCTAAATAAATGTCAGGATCTGCTTCTTTCAGACATGGGAGAAGTTTCTGTAATATGAGAAAAGGTGCTTTCCCAGCTCATGTTGTCACCTGAACATCTTACCAGCAACAGCCCTTGCCCTGACCCACTGTCACTGAGGGCTCTGTGGAGGTCCTGACACTGTCACCCTTCAGTATCATAGGGAAGAAATACCAAGTCACTGGAGCATGGTGCCCAGTGGTGGCTGAAAGGTTCTGCCTTCAGTACGTGATCATCCTTGATGGCGGGATGATCTGTGTGTAGGTAATATCTCTGGGGCATCTCCAGTTCATGTCTGGAGAATGCCTTTGTCAATGCTGCTTTCTGTCCTGCATAGTAGGCAGAGCTGGATGTTTTTGGCATCGTGGTGGAGGCACATAAGTAATATTCATTCCCAAGATACCGAGTGTTTCAACTTTCTGTTGATCTCACTGGGACTTGGAGCATGCAGCACCTCTAGAAAGTAGGCTCTTTATTGATTTATGGACTGAAATCTGGGTTGACTTTTAAGTGCTTTGATGTGTTACCTGAATGTGCTTTCAGCTTCCAAATGCACCTGCTGAATGTGGTAAGTCCACATTAACTTCAGATCATTAGTGTTGTATACAAAAGCAGGTCAGAGAAAGGTGGTCATTTAGTAAGTCTGGAACTGGGGCTTCTCTCTATGAGAAGGTTAGCTAATGCTCTTTAGTGCATCTTCTAAGTGTTGCTTTTCTTAGTGGTTGTACAGGGAAGTGCAGGCCCTGGACTCTCGTTCTTCATCTGCGAGAGCAACTGCTTTCTGCTTGACTGGCGTGCAGTGCAATGTTGTGTGCCCTTGACTTTATATCCTGAAAGTAGCAATGTTAATGTAGTGGACAGGGCTTGCATGGCATGGACTCTGTGTCTGCTCCTTGTGTAGGACACGCTACTGCATCTTCATTTCCTTCTGGGATTTGTAGAGCCTCCTTGCCTCTCAGGAGTAAGACTCAATTTGCTGACCCAAATAGTCCAGGTCCGCAGGTGGTAGAGTGCTGGCTAGGTTGGAGAGCTTACTGTGATCAGTTCTGGGCACAGACTGTGCTTTTCATTTGATGGGAATGATGAATCTGAGGTACTTCAGCCCCTTAGGAGCCAATTTGAAGTGCTCTTCCTGAAAGCCTGTTCTAAACATCCTCTTAGTTGTGGGTACATCACAGATTCCTTCAGTTAATTTTTTTTTATTAGAGAAAGATCCACAGTCATTCTGCATTTTATAGCTTTTTATTAATAAATTGCATTGAAAAGTATATGCCATCTGCTTTCATACTCCTTCACCTGTTTCTGTTAAGTAAGTGTTCTGCTGGGTTGTTTGTCAAGAGCACTTCCAGAGTAAAAATAAGAGGAGATCTCCTCTTGTGCCTTTCTCCTCTTATCCAAGTGACTGCTCTTGCTGATTGTAGAGGGCTTGAAGCTTTCTGCATGTATTTGCCAGAGCCAGGCCCTTGTAATGGGGGGGGGAAGACCTCTCCAACTTGCTCAGATGCATTTGTAGTTCTCTGAATTAAAGTGGAGATTCTTACATGAATCTGGTAAATCTAATTCAGCAGGTGTGAGACTTTCACAGCAGTTTCCCACCTATTAAGCCTGCAGCCAAGACTTCACTTCACACCTGGAGCAGGACAATGTGGCCTTGCCTGTTCTAAGTGTGTGGCACAGATGCTGGCAGCTGTGGATGTAACATCAGGTTGTGGAAGGATGAGGATGTGTTTCTAGTTAGAACTCTGTACAAAAGAGAAAGGGGAAGCTCCCTGGCTGCATCCACACCTCACGCATGTCTGCTGCCACGTATACCGCTGGGTGTATTCCAGTATGTTACAAGTTCCGTGGTGTTCAGTCTCACTTGGTATGGTGACAACAGTTGGCATGTGGATGTAGCTGGCATAAGTTGCTCTTTTCCCCCTCTGTCTGAATGCTTGTTCAGGCTGTAATTCAGTGGTACTTTAAAGAGGGCTTAAAAAGCCATAGGGTTTATAACTTGGCATCGTGTTGTGCAGGAAGGAAAAACATAGACATAGTGGGGTTTAATCTGTATAAAAGAGTTGTCTGGGGTAGAGTGCTTACACAGAACAAACCTTTTGCACAACAAATAGAGGTGAGATGACAAGACATTTTGCAAATTGCAAGTTTCTACATACAGAGTCTCCCCAAGATTATTTCCAAGGGATCCTCATTTAGCTGAGGCTTCAGGTTTAGAATTTGTGAAAACAAAATGTACTTTTATTCAATCTAATGGCATAACTGAATTGTGGTAGAATGTTTTGTTTGGACTGGAAAATTGCTGTAGCATCTCATGTACTGGTGGAACATGGCGTTGCTTAGGTTGCAGGATTCCTAGTCTCTTTTCATTGCTGGGTGAAGTGCTAAAAGTGCCAGCTGCAAAGAATAAGGTGTGCTTGTGAGAATATTTGAGTGGAGATAGCTGCAAAATTACTTAAGAACCTCATCTATCTTAGCAGCAAAGTGACTAGTGATTATTATGGTTATACTTGCTTGCAGCTAGCCTGTTGATCAGCAAAATGTACTTGGTGGCAGCTGGGACAGTGATTTTTCTCACACAGTCGCTTATCAGGTAGCTAGATAAGGTGTGAGCTCACAGAGGAAACCAGTGTGACGTTCTTTCCTCTGCTGCCACGTACTTGTTCATGGTGTGTTCACTTAGAGGCTTGTGAAAGACAGAACAAAGCTGCTCTTGATCCTAAATGGCTTATGATCTTTGCTTCTCTGGCAGAGCTGGGACCTGCTGAGAATGAAGCTTCTTACTGTGCACAATCAGTGTAGCTGATGGCCTCAGAGGAGAAGGGAAGTAGTATATGTAACTGAAGCTGCTGCTTTAATAGCATCAATGGGATTTGTCTGCACTGCTCCATAGCAGTGGGGAAACTTACATATTGTGAAGAATATGAGTAGGTAGTTCCTCTTAAAATACTAGACATCAAGCAGCAGCACTGCAGAGCCAAAGCATCCCTCTTCCTTACTGCATTGTATGTCCCTTCTCTGTTTGACAGGTATTCGATCGGTGAGCTTCTACGAGCACATCATCACAGTGGGAACAGGGCAAGGTTCCTTACTGTTTTATGATATCAGAGCCCAGAGGTTCCTGGATGAAAAGACCACACATGCCTGCTATGGACAGAGGCAGAAACCAGGAGGGAGTGAAATTTTGAAGCTGACTACTGGGAAAGGCTGGCTGGTGAGTAGGAGGCTCAGGAGAGCCTTTGAGGCTGTAGGAGACCCTTTACACAGGAGTGCTGTAGGACTTGAGAACCAGTTCTTTTTATAATAATGGGAGCTGTTGTATGAAACACATCCCAGCAAAACACTGATCGTGTAACAGTAATCATGTAAGCAAGAAGTGCTGCAGAATTGCTTTCTACAAAAGCTTTATGAAAGAGTATTGAAGGTTGGTTGCTTGAGTGTAAGGCATACTGACTAATGTGCTTATGCACTGATTCATAAATAAACTAGATTTTATATCTTTATATTTTTGTATGTAACTTAGTTTTAGTTTTCAGAAGCTCAAACAAAAATACATTGTCTTCCTTTAAAACCATGCTACTGTAGCATGGTTCTAAAGTGATTTAATTCAATTCTGTGCAATTTTAGAAGCTGTGGCTTCCTGAGGTAAAGCCATGGCAGGCACTTGAGCTCAATTTCCTGTATATTATCATGAAGCAGTTAATGGCTTTGTCTAACTTCTATCCATTACCTTTTGTATCATTTTGATGTAACTTTAAAAACTAATGAAACTTGGTATCTTCCCTACCCTTCACCTCCCTTTGTCCAATGTTTGGCCCAAATGTCCTCAGAAAAAGCTTCAGGACAACTCTGATGTCTTCAAGTTGATCTGTCTGAAGCTTCAGAGAGTGTTAATAGAAAAGAACCATTTTTAGGCTCTGGAAGCTACCTTCTGCTTTTGTGAAACAAGGTTTTGGGTTTGTTTGGCAACAGTAACAATTCTAAACCTTTCTTTAACAGAACCATGATGAAACCTGGAGGAATTATTTTTCTGACATAAGTTTCTTCCCAAATGCTGTTTACACCCACTGCTACGACTCGTCTGGAATGAAACTCTTTGTGGCAGGAGGCCCTCTTCCATCAGGACTTCATGGGAATTACGCTGGTCTCTGGAGCTAATGATAACTCTTTATGAATGCTGATCTTTACACAGATTTCCACTTTTCTTTTCCTTTTTTTAACAACAAAATTGTGTGATGCCATTGATTTCTGATTTAAATGCAAGTTATTTTTTGGCAGAGTTTCTGTTGGTCTCCAACAGTTTTGTACATCTTTTTGAACCAGTTTTTTGCTTTAACCTCCTTGATCCTTTATATGATGGGTTTTTTAATGCCCTGTTTATTGTATTTACTCCAGATGACTCTTCCCCACATTTAGGCTATCTTGGCCATGTGCCCCCTCCCCTACTTTGCTGTGAGGTAGGATTCCTTCCTTAAAGAGTGGTTGCTCCCAGGCTTTCTGTGAAAGTCTAGGGGCTTTGTGTCAGTTACATTACCTGGAGTGAGGACTACTTGTAATTAAAAAATATTAAAAATATTTATAAGAGATAAGCTACTACTTTATCTGCAGAGCCTGGCCCTGGCCTGGGTTGATCTTATTTTTTAAAAGTACAAGTCTAATGACACTGTTTATACATAGAGGAATATGGTAATTTTAAGCTGTACTCATCGGAGCCCAGGGACAGATTCCCCAGGGGTATTGCCCATCAGGCCCAAACTGCAGAACTGCAGGAGTTTTCAAAAGTGCATTTGTGTTTGAATTGTAGTTTTCAGCAGTGCCAGGAGCAAAAATTGTTCTCTGTTCCTTTTCTGCCTGTCCCAGGTATCAGCTTGCACAACTGGAGTTTGTGTAGACTGTTCTGCAGCATGGCTATTGCAGGGGGACATTACATGGAGGGCCTGCAGAGGTGCTTAGAGGAAATGGGAGCTAGGGATGCGAGTGTTCTTGTCATTCAATATGATGAGCCAAGGTTTCTGAGTGTGCTGCTGCTGTAGCTCATGAGTTCTTCTTAAACTGCCTAAATCCCAGGACCATTTTTGTCCCAGGTTGTGGAAACTTTTCCCATTTTAGCTGTTCTTGTTGTGCATCTCCTCTAATAAGTCAATGTAATAAATAAAGTGGTTTTTTTCCAAGGCTAAAGAGTGCATCTCGGACTTAACTATCGCAAGCTAGAAACTTTCCATGTAGCAGGGTAACTTGCTGTTAGCTCATGTTGCAGTAGCACCTGCTGTCATCCTGCTTGCTGTAGCAGAAGCTCAGTCTTTCCCCAAATCCCCTGCTGCTTTTTGCATTCAGACTCCATCAAGCTTCATGTGGGACTGGGTGGGGATAATAGGTCCAATGACCTTCAGGTCCAGCTGTGAAACATGTACATTCCATGGTGATGGTCTTACCTAATACTCAGCTAAAATGCAGGACTCCAGGGTGCTCCTCCTAGCCTTTTGGCAGGCACCAAACTCTCAGCTTGTTACTGATGATGCCTCTGTCCTGCTGGGGTGAATGCCTTTCCCCTGCCTCTGTCACTGGTGGAGCAGAGTGTGTCTGTACCTCACTGCTTTGGTGCCAAATGGGCAGCTGGTTGAAGCCAAGAAGAAAGACAAAGCTGGGACATGCTCTGTTCTCCCGTCTGCTGGAGATCACAGCCACCACTGCAGAGTAGCTCTAGTCCCTTACGTAGTTCCTGCCAGACTGCATAGAGCTAGTCTGCATGTGTTCTTGTGGTCCCTCTCGTCTTTGTACTCGGTATCTTCATCAGTAATGCCAAGCAGTGAGCCTCAGGCTTAATTTCCAGTTGGTAGTGGAGGCTTGGATGGAAATCCTGCAAGGAATGCAGTTCCCTTCCATCCTGGTGGAAATCATGGCCAGAGAAGAGCTCTCCCAGATGTGCACCTGTCCCAGAAGTATAATTTACTCACACTGAGCACTGCCATGGGTGCTTCACAAACAGATCTTCTTGCGGCATTTCATAATTCTACTTCCCTTGTGGGTTGGTTGCTTAAACTGAATGAGTTCACGGCGCTGTGTGCGGCTGTTCAGGCTTTTCTCTGAAAAGGGACAAATTATATACCATGGGGTAGCAAAGGAGCTCTCCAATTTTATGTAGAGTTGATCATTGTTTTTTAAAGATGTCATAATGGTGCCTGCATTGTTCTGTGATGGCAACATACTGCTTTGGTTATTTTAGAGGTTTTGAGAGGTGGAAGTATGCAGAGAAAAACAAGTGTTGGCGAAGTATGGCTGGTTGTGTATTTCTAGGATTATTCCTTCAGCTACTGTGTAAGATCACTCTGTCACAGGGAATGTGTTCTGCTTAGCTTTTTTTATTTGGGCTTGGTCTGAGGTACTGCTTTTTTTTTTTTTTTTTTTTTTTTCCCTCAAAAGAGACGAGGCACTTGAGTGTCCTCCAGTTCTGCTGAAACAACATTTACTAATTAGGCACTTAGTGTCACCAGTGCTAATCGAAAACTCCTGGTCTAGAATTTCCAATTCTAGCCCTGATGGTGATCTGTTAATTGAAGCATATCCCAGGTCTGGGTGAGGGAGCAAAAAGGGTATTTGTGTGGACTGAGCTTCAGCCTCCAAACACAGAGGCTATTTTTTCTGCAGTCAGTGTAGTCTCTAGGTTACTGAAGACACCCCTGGAAAGTGTCCCTCTCTGCTGACTCTGATCTCCCTGAGTACCTCAATGTGTGGTCCTAAAGCCTGGTAGTGTGAGTGCCCTTCTTTTTTTTTTCTGCATAGGAAACTTTGGAAAATTCTAAGAAGAATCTGCACAAGGATGTAAAATTCCTCAAGTCTCATGTGCTTCTGTGTATTCTGCTTTCAGGGTGCTTTCTTGCAAAGATGACTTCTCATGGGGAGGGGTCCATCCTTGTTGCTGTATGAAAATCCCCCCCAAAAACTGGAAACAAACTAGACAGTGCTGCAAGCCTGTAAACAAATTGGGCCAGAGAGAACTCAATTTCTAGCCTGTTTTATTGGGTTTAAATGCTTGTAGTGACACAGATGTTAAGTTTCAGAATATTTTGTGGTTGGTTGTCTGTCACTTTTGGTCCAGTTAGTGTTAGAAATTGAGGCAAAGGTGATGATATGCCAACTGTCCAAAGATAAGTGATAGGAGGAACAGGGAAAAGCCAGGTTTCCTTACTTGATTTGATTTTGTTTCCCTGTTGGGTTAGATATTGGAATTGAAATCCAGGATCATGGAGAGAAAGGCAGGGATTTCCCATCAAAGGGCAGAAATGGCTGTACGACAGGGAATCTCCAGGCTCTGCGTGGAGGTGATTTGGGGGCATCCTGTTATTGAAATGTCAGATAGACCCCTGCGATGGATGGAGTTGAGTCTTGTGACTGCACTTCAGTAGCTTCTTGAACAGCTCACTGTGCTCTGCTGAGACCCAGTGGCATGCCCGTTTTCAGACCGTCTTATCTTTCCCAATGTTCCTTAATGATTTCCCTCCCTTGCTCCTTCCTCCCCTCCGGAATGGTGTGTTTGGGGTTGCCTCCTCCACCCCAAATCATCCCAGTCTTTACTGTAGCAATATTGTACTTGCAGAGGTGACCTCTGTCAAGCAGAAATGGGCTTGCTGGCATTTTGTCAAGCCATGCTTGAGACCTTCGATTTGCTTTATTTTAAACTGGGTATACCTTTGAGGCTGGCTTAGACTGTGGAACTGGGCAGTTGCCCTCATACATGTTTCACTGATGGGATTACACAGCAACAGTCTATTCCTGGTGGGGGGAACAGACTCTGCTTTATCTAGTGTTAGGCACTTGAAGGAGAGGAAAGAACTTTAATTAAACAGACCTTCAGACTTTTCTTCCTGCTGTTGACTTTTCAGTCATGTGGGATCTTTTGTGCTGCTGCTGAGTGTAGGAAGCACTTAATTTTACTGCTTAGCTCTTTTCAGTAGACTAGCATGTTAATTTGGGTATCTTTGGGTATTACATTTTCAGTATTCATAATCACATATAATCAAACTAGTGACTTAACTATGGCTTCAGTAATACCCAGCTTGTAAGTACTGGGTAGCAACTCCTCAGTAACAGTTGAGTGTTAATGTGACAGATGTTACTAAGGAAGCAGAAGCTACTTTGCAGTGTTGGCTTGAGCATAGCAGTGAGGGCGGTGCTCACCCTCTTCACCAAACACCTTATTCCTGGTAATTCCTCCAGCTTTCTCCCTTGTACAGTCAAGTCATCCAGGGAGAATTGCTAGTGCTCTCCTCGGGTGCTTTCTGGAATTGCGGTAAAGAAGTGAGTCCACTTGTTTGATTCCCTCATCAGTGCTGCTGGTGTTAGTCCAAGGTAAGTAAATTACCAAAGAATAGTTAGTAGGTGTTTGTTCCTAGTCTCAGTTGTTAATTCTCCACATAGATCCATTTTTAAGATTCACTGCGAGAGTGCCCAGTGATCTTACTGGACTTAAGTCTGTCCGCTAATGTTACATTGACATTGTGGGTGACTCTTGTGACTCCCTTCATGAGAGGGACTCCTGAACTTCATTATGGGGATATATTTGCTGCCTCTGTTTCAAGTCTTTGGCAGCTTTTTGTATCTTAAGGATTAAGAAAGATACTTATGTATCAGTTTATCTTCTCCAGAATTTCATCCTTTTCCTTCACTTGAGTACTTCCTTTGTACATAGCTTGCAGCTACAGAGTTAACAGAGTAAAGTTATGATCCAGCTATGTCGAGTGGTGGTTTGGTGTCTTAATTTCTGCCCCTCAGTTGAGAGGTACTTACTGACCTTGTGAATTTATGTCCCTCACCTGGTGCAGCTGTGAAATAAAGCAGGCTTGCCTAGACCCTTCATGGAGGTCACCTGTTTTGTTTGTTTGCAAGAAACCAAGAACAGATAGGCTGTCAGTTGCTGCATCTTGGCAAAGCAGCAGCATCTTTCAGCAGCTAGATGGGAGCTCTGAGATCTGCTTGTGGTGGTCTGATGCCCTCATTTTCCATAAACCCACTTTTCCAAGGTTCTTAATTTGCTTCTGTCGCAATTGCTGCTATGACTAAATTGCTGAACTGGGGTACAGCTTGTTCCTAGGATCACTGCTGCAGAGCTGTGTGTGATGCAGGTGGAGCTGATCCTCTGGCCAGCCTGTACCGAGTCCTGGACTCCCATGCTAGCCAGGCACACGCCTTCTAGCTTAAAGACAAGTGAAAATCCCTGTGTGCACCACTGGCCACCCCACAGCTACAGCCCGTGGTGTGACCTCAACTTAAAATGCATTTCTGAGTGTTGCAGTGCCTTCAGTAACTTACCTGAAAGTCTCTGAAGCACAGGCACCAGGAATTTGTACATGTTGCAGAGGAAGGAGAGTGGAAAGAATATAGCCACATCTTGTCTGAAGGGATCTCCTGCATATGCTCTCCCTTGCCTCTGCAAGCAGGCACTTTGGTGTGTGGTGAAGATGGGCAAGGGGGCACAAGAGAAAAGGTGAAAGCCCAACAGTGTTTGGTATTGCTTTCAGGACTCCTGAGGAATTTAAAAACATAGAGGGGATACTTGTTCATTGCTCAGGAGGTACTTGTGAAAGGGCTTAATCAGAAATGTTTTCAGAGGGATCAAGTAGATATCCCTGTCATTCTTGTTTCTCCATGTTAATTTTCAAGGATTTAAAATAGGGAGTATCTTTTTGCTTGTGATGCTGGGTTTCTTTATCAAAACCACATGATACTTGGCAAATTGAAAGAATGCTCTTGACAGAAAGGAATCTTCCCAACTAAAAATTGAGTGCCATTTTCTAGTATCCTGCTGGGAGCAGTATGATCTAAGAAAGCACACACAGATCCAAAACAGGGTGCCAGGGTTGACAGAGTTGGGAAAATGTGGCCTACCTGACCATTTCTGTACCCAGAAAAACACCAAGTAAAACACTTGATTGCATACCAGTTGTGGTCATTAGACTGAAGCTGAGAGGGTGTGTGAAAACTGTTGCAATATAGTGCAATGTTTCTATAGTCCTAGATGTTGATTGTTTGACCTCAGAACAAAAATCTAGGAGTCAATACATTCTTTTCTTAGGAACTGCTTTTCTAGATTCCCTTGTTAAAAGGGAAAATTCAGGTGCTGAATCTTAAAATCTCATTAAACTTGTACTTTATATTTGCCCATTCAACTGGTCTCCTTTCCTTTTCAAGGCCTCCCACAGTCTCAGGGTATATAAATCACTATGACTCATCCAAATAATACCGACACGGACCAACCAGAGGTTAATGTGCCTTCCTCTTCTGGTACCTTGATCTTCGAAAAGTTATCTCACAAACTCATAACTGTCTTAGGGCTGGGTACGTGCATTGTCTTTTTCTAAGATGTACGTTTTGAAGTTGCAAGAGGTTTGTACTGTTACTTGTGACTTGTTCCATATGTTTTAGGATGTGGTGTAGACACAAATCAATGCACTGGTTTGTTTTGGGATCAGTCTTACCTGTTACGTCTATCAGTGTTTGCCTGTATGTTAATGTGTACACAAATGCTGGATCTTCCCCATTGCCTATGATGTACTTGTATATGATGCACAAACTACACAAGGTGTTTTAAAACATGCAGTTATCACAACTTGTTTTCTGAGACTAGGATGTCCTACAGTGAACTGTTTTTAATTTTTTTTTTCCAAATATATTTAATAAGTTCTCAAGCCTTGGGGGGGGGTGGGGGGGGAAATAATTGGCACTTGCTGGCTTTTTTTCTGAATCCAGGGTCTGATGCTTGATAACAACTCTTGCAATTCCACCCATTTAGCTGAGCCTTTCTCAGCTTGCTGTTTCTGTCGTGAGCTGTGTCAGAAACAGCACTGGATCCTGAACTATCTCAGAAGCTGTCAAGTGAAGTAGTAACAGCTCTCTTTAAATGTTACAGTGCACATTTTTAACTAAGGTAAAACTGTTCAAAATTATTGATGCAGCTTGCAAATGGAACAGTGGGAAATCACAGATAGTATGCAAAACCAGCCTGTCCGCACATGGGGCTCAGTGTTCAGAATTACCTTGCAAATTGTTTCTCCTCTGAAAAGTGATTTTTTTAATTTTTTTTTTTTAATACAAAGACATTACATGTTTGGCTTTTTCTGAATTGGCAAAGGAAACCTTTGTTCTTAAACTCAAACTGACATCTGGAATTTGGGCTGAGTTTCTGTCCCTAATGCAGATGGCAGAGGATGGTGTGATTGATACAAGATGTCCCTTCCCAGCTGTAAGGTTAATTTGATCATAAGAGCATGGAAACAGGCACACTTCTTCACTCACTGTGGCCTTCAGTGGGCATGCATATCCATAATTAACTGAAGTACAGTACTGCCTTCTGTTGATCCATGAGGCTATCTTTGTTTTTAGAATCAGCATGATTAGTCATCAGTGTATTGACATTAATATGCGGTCAAGGAGTTCTAATGTACGTGTATTTCCTGTGCTAGCTGTATCTGTTCTCTCTGTACCCCAGTACAGAATTAATCTGGAGTTCTCTTTTTAGTTCTTGCTAACTTCAGAGTTTCTCCAAATTCACTAAGGTCCTCTTCTGTCACAGTCACTTTTCGGAGTAGAACAGATGGGTTTAACTTTGTTTTGTAACCTTCAGCACCTTCTTCTTCTCCCATTCTTCCTAGTTCGCCTTTAACAATCCGTTCAAAGCTGGTTGCCTAGTCTGAAAAATATTGAGTCATAATAAGAAGAAAACCTGTAGCCTACTGCAGAAAGATCACTCTGTGTTTTTACCATAAACTTCAATGGCTGGCTGGCTGCCTCAGAAGTGGTGACTCCGATCCTGTGCGGCCTACAGAAGGTGACATTCTCTTGCATCTGTATTGTTCAGTGGATGTCAGCAGATCAGGAAGTGGAGCTGCCCTGCATCTGCACCCATTGTGTTTATTAAGCTGATCAGTGGTGGTTTAGTCAACCAGAGCACTGGCATCTTTGGCTGCTACTCAATGTCATAACTAAAGTTTTCATTAAGGGCAAAGCCAGGAGGGTGCATCACTGACTTTCTGCTGACTTGATCCCATTTAAAGGCTTTCGCCACAGATTTTTTTTGTCTCTTGCATATTTGGTGGATTATGAAAAAACTGTGCTATAGTAGGGCTAGTGGCTAAACTCTAACCCTGCGCTCAAAAGGCAAAAGTTACTATAATGAGCTTTGGCCAGCAGTAATGCCCAGGGGCTGGCTACGCTCGGCGATGAGCTGGTAATGGAGCGTTTGAGCAATGGAAACCTTGAGGGTTTGCTCCATCATGCTGTATGCTTATGCAACTGCAGATTAGTTGCTCCAGAGCTTGTGAAACTGCTGGTCATCCCTCTTCAGATGAGATGTGAAGACGGCGTGGGGAAGAACCAGTTTCCTCAGTGGTCACTCACTCTCACCCTCATCACTCAGGGTTACCAATGCACTTGTCTCTCCGTTTTCTTGATTGACTGTGACTAGCATGCTTTACAGCTGCCACCAGCCACCTCCATGTGCTTCCTGCTGTGATGGAGTGAAAAGGACCTTGTCTGCAGTTCCTTCCAGCTGGTTTGTTGTTGATGTACAGGGGTGTTAACAGGCCAGCTAGGATTTACAGCTTCAGTTAGCTGCTCTGTGCTTTGCTCTCAGTGCAGGTGTGATAGTGGGGCCATTGTGACTAGGTCTGGATAAGTAACTTCTAATGGGCTCTGTCACTCTTGCTCAAAATGCTGTGTCTCCATTCTCAGCCTCTCCTCCTGACCTCGCTCCTATCTTGCCACCCTCTACCCCTTGGGACTCGAGCAAGTTCCCTGCCCTCTGACAGCTTACTAGTTCAGGTACCAGTTCTGCAAAGCCCGGGGGCACCTCTTAAAGCCCTATGACAGTTTGAGACTTCTACACTTGCTTAGGCAGCAGCTTGCGGAGTTGTGGCCTTGCTCACAGTCTTCCTATTCATTTGACTCAGCCCTGGTTATCTCCCTGGACTGGTATTCCCCTTTCAGTCTGAAAGGCTTTGTTCCAACCTCATTCCTGCTCCATGAAGGAGTTGATTCCTGTACTGCTGGCTGTTTCAGTTTGGTGGCTTTTATTTTTCTCGTTGTTTCTTCTGGGGTTCACTGTGTATGTACAAAATTGTACTGACTTTCTCAGCTTTCGTGAATGTGGTACAGGGGCCCACCCTGAGAGGCATTGGAATTACCTGTCTACTTCCAAGGTGCACAGAAACAAGGATGTCTTACACAAACAAGTTTTAGGGAGGAAAAGCAGCTGCATACACACAAGTGGAAAGGTATCTCTGGATGGAATAGGTGAGGGAGCAGTTTAAGAATTTTAAATAGAACAGTAACTGAGGTTTTGGTTTCTTTTTAAAAATTGCTTTAACAGTAGGTTTGTCTGTGTTCTAGTCCACAGAAAGTTGCAATGTAAACTGGGATTTTCTGTTCATCAATGCAAAATGTGCCTCTCAACTATAATGCAAAAGTCAGTCTCTGTCTCTCTGTTTGTAGTGGAAGAAGTTTAACCGAAGACTGATCTAATGTGTTTCTTGCTCTTTCATGTAATCATCCACACAACAGTCCTTTGCTGGTCTTTCCCAAGCACCGTATAGCACTATCCCTATTTAAAAGCAAAACAGGGATTGCATTGAGTGGTGGAACCTGCTGAACTTCCTTGGTTTGAGAGAGACACGGGAGAGAAGAGTCCAGGTTCCATGTGTTTTAAATACAACTTTAAACCAATGCAGCTACTCTCTCAGATCAGCACCACTTCCTACCTTTCCCTCCATTTAGGTGGGAATTTAAAAGTAAACCCAGCAATATGTGATCCAGGTGACATGCTTGCAGGTGGAATATGGGGTTTTTGAAATTTGAGGATTAAGATTTCTCTTGTGGAAGAACTCGGTGCAAGAGCTTGGTTCTTGGATTACAACTCTTCTGCCAGCTTGCTAAATGCAATCAAGTACTCTGGACTCTTCTGAAGAAGACTGTGGTAGAAGAGCTGTGAAGGTGTAGGCTGGAACTGATCATTTTAGGTCATCTGTGTGTTGCTTGACTACATGGACAATGTAACAGTGATTTTTACAGATTGCTTTCCATGTGTCAGTCACAAATAACTCTTAATTTGCCGTTTGGAGAAAAACTGTGAATAGATAGATTTCCAGATCAAATTAAGAGCCTAATTTTCCATCTTGCATTAACCGGGTTACTGTGTTCACATGCCAGAAAGATGTTGCTCTTTGAAAAAGCATGTTAGTGTATGTGGCAATGACCCATGCACTTTTTAAATACCTAGATCTGTACATTCTCACCTGAGTATTGTTAACCATGCTGTAATCTGACAAATGGATCTTTTATTACTGCCCTGTTATATAGATAATTGTAATTAATTGCAGTTTGTTTTTACCACTACTTGAAGTTGTGATTGGAAAATTGGTGAACAAAAAGTATTTGTGCATCTTATTATGGGTATCTCTAAATAAAATGTATTTGTATAGTGTGTTGGCTTGGCTGATGGTTTCCTTTATTTGCTGATCATCCCACTGCACGTGAATCCAGGGCAGTTTGAGAGCAAGTGGGCTTGGGTTTGTCCCTGTAACAATCCAGCCTCTGTGTTAACATGAGTGATTCAAAGGAAATAAAGTGAACTGTTGTTCTTCCTTCACCAGTGAGTGGATTGATACCCAAAGGGCAGGTTCTCAGCTTACTCATGTTTTTTACCACTTGAGCTTCAGTCCTGTTCTCTATACAGCTGCAGTAACACTCCTTGCTTCTTCCACAGGAAATTTATCTAATGGCAGAGTTGGGACTGTTACTCTTAAAAGCATCTCTTTCCTGTTCTCCTCTTCTGGTACCTCATTTGTTCTATAAGACTAAGGGTTCCAGGAAGACTTTATGTACCAAAACTGCACCTGTAGCACTGGATCTT
>NW_010972705.1:81567-92462 GCF_000737465.1 Haliaeetus leucocephalus | reverse complement strand
GATCTTCCACCATATTTCCATTGCACAGGAGAGTGAGGCCTCTGTCCAGCTGTCTTATTGGGCTGCCTCTTCTTCCCTGCCTAGAATGAGGAAGGTTATTTTTTGGAGGAGTGTCCTGAGGAGATTTAAGCTTTATCTCGGAGGTTAAGATCGTGTGCTTAAAAGCTGTTCCTGCATCCTCGTCTTCTTCACACTTGTCCTCACCCTGAGGTGCTAGTTTCTATGGTCATGGACAAACTGCAGCTTTGTATGCAAGCTATGGGGGACCATGTCCCCAGCTGCACCATCTCTGCTCCCTGTAGCAGGCATTACTGATGCCTTGAAATAAAGGTTGGAGTTGAAAGACTCCATTGTATTTTTGTAGTGCTTAATTTATGCTTCCTTGAGCGACTTTGAAACTTTTGGTATGTAAGAAAACCTTGAGCATTGTTAACAGTATGCACAAATAGATAAGAAGGCTTAAGTTCTGCTGAGCTTTGTGATTAAAACCTACCAGGACCAGCTAGCTAGGAAGAAGAGATGAACCACCTGAGATGACCTGCACTGTGCATGCCTTAAGAGAGAGTTCAATTAGCAGACACCAAGAATATGACCACCAGAGGGTTTCGAAGAAGACCCCGAAAGACCACCAACCCATTTAATAGCACACACCCAAAAGGGTGGACACGATGTAAATAATTTCTGGCAAATAACATGAATACGTACAACAGTTCTGGGAAATGTAGTGAATATGTATATATTAAACAATATAAGCTTTGTTTGCTGTAGGTAATAGTATGCACGCTAGGAGGAACTATCCCCCATGCATCCAGCGCTGCAATAAAGAATGTCTGCTTTCTAAAACTCCAAAATTGAGTCTTAGAGAGTTTCTTCAACCAGCTTTTTCGGTAACACTACTGTGCTTGTGGATGCCAAAAGGGGAAAAGGAAAGTCTAAAAAACATGTGAATACTATACTGTCATCCTACTGAGCTTTACACCAAACTGTTTGAGAGCTGAGAGATGCAAAAAAAAATATCCCTGGCCCTGGAGACATGCAGGAGATGATGTGTTAGATGTGTGGTGGGATGGGGCTAGAAGGCATCGGTAGCAATACAACCTGTGACTCCTGGCTTGTCTCCTGTCATGGCCATGGATTTGGATGAGCTTGTGCCAACCCCTCAGTGTGGCAGCTGGAGCTGAACCGCTTGTGAGCTATGCTCTATTCCTAGATGGTCACACTTGCTGCTACTCCTCCTTAACTGAGAACGGGTCCCCTGCCAGGCTTATGCTTTTGTTTCTACCCCTAAGCCTCATAAGAGGGTAAGGGGACAGTTACTTTAAGCTGTAGAAAGGGCTCTGGCATGGAAGGTTACTAACTCCCCAGCTGCATCGGACGCTCCATTGAGTACAGCATCCAGATGATGTGGGGCTCGTCAGCTGATGTGCAGGACCAAAAAGGATGTCAGGAAGTACCAAGATGGTCAGTACTCATCAAGTTCCTCCTAGATGTGTGTCCAGCTTAAATCTCAGCAGTAGAGCCCAAATCCTCCCCTAGCAGCTAATTCTAGTGTTCACCTACTTTGTCCCATCATCTGTCCTGCAGGTCCCCTTGCTTTCCCACTCCCTGTGCAGATGAAGCAGTTTGTTCCCTTCTGTGGGGCAGCTCATCTCTTCTTGTTGGAAGGGATTTTTTAACTGTTTCATGGCCATGGTCTTCACTCCTTATACTGAACAGTCCAGGTTCCCTCAGTTCTTTCTCACTGGCTGTGCTTGGCATGTGCTTGTGTGGCCATCGTCATTCCTGGCTGTGGAACCAAGATGAGATCCATTGCACTCCTTGGCCTGGAGCCTGCAGAAGGTCTATGTTGCTGTCAACTGTTCTTTTACTGTACACTACAAACACGGTGGCAGTGCACATTATCCCTTTCAACACTCAATCTGCTGCCTGACTCCTGACTCCCGGCCCAGCTGCTGCAGGTTTGCTTGGCTGTCATCACTTCCCTTCTTGGGTGCATTTTGCTTCTGATCTTTGTGACTTGGGCTCTCAGCTCTTGCCAGCTGCTGGCACCGCTGTTGCAGAACAAGGAATCCAAACCAAGACAGCACTGTGGGAATAGTTTCACAGTGGTTCTGCTAGTTCTTCCTAGTCATAGCTGTACTCATCCTGTCTGCTTCTGAATGGAGGATCAGTATAGTCTTTTCCAGTGCAAGGTGTTTTCAAGGCCCAGTAAATGGATTAATAAATTAAGAGATGCCAGGAACGTAGTGCTTGAACTGTTCTTTTGGCAAAGGCCATTTTTTCAGAGATTGGAAGAGAGCAAGTTCACAGAGTATTAGAAAACAAGAACCTCTGTGCTTTGTCTCCCAACTTCCTCAGTCCCCCCCCAAGTCTCCTCATCTGGAAGAACAAATGCCAGAATGCCTTCAGCCCCCTGCAAGGCTCAAGGGACCTCATGGACACTAATGCATTTGGGAGCTACTGATCAGCTGCTCCAAAGTACTGTCCTGCACGGAGAGTCTTACCTTTCCCTCTTCATTAAGGTGTACCATGAGCTGGTAGAGGCAAGAGAGGAGCTGTAGGCCTTAAGTGCAGAGCTGCGGTCAAAAGGTCAGCTAGATGGTTGCTTGGACTGTTTGTGCCAAAGACACAAACAGAGCGAGGGTCATGTTCCAGGGATGCTGAAGTCGCAGCAGAAAGATTTGTAGCCCCTGTACTCAGTGCCTGTGGTTTTTTTCCTGTGTTGTCAAAAGTCTCCCTGTTCCAGGGGTTTCCTCTCTCCACAGACTCACTGCAGTGTCTGGTGCATGGTGAACATTAGGCACACGGACTCATCTACAGTATAAATTCCACAGATTCTAGACAACTGGGAAGGATGTGGCTAGATTTAAGGTTGCCTCTGGGGAGACAGACTGCCACTGTTGCTGTAAAACTCCTCCCCATATAGCTGCTGTATTCTAGGTAAGTATTCACCTAGGGAGCAATGCTGGCTAATTCCTCCATGTATATGAACCCTAGAAGAGGTCTGGAAGCCAAGAGGGTGAGGAACGGTTGGTCAGCACTCAGAAGAACACCTGGGAAAGCACGAGCCATTTCCTCACACACTGTGGAGGCAGACTGCTTCCTGCTTCTGAGGGCTGCTGGACACCACGCAGCAGGCCAGCCAGCAAGGATGCCAGTAGAGAGCTATTAAGCTGTAACAACTTCTGATCTTGCTCTCTGATAAAACCACTTCATAGAGACTTTATTCCCTTCCAGGAAAGAAATTCTAGGAGTAATGATGACTTGTCATGTGCATTTATAGGAGCATCCCTTTCCTCTTAATCACAGGAAGCCAACTTTAGCTTTTTACCTGTATAAACAGACTTTGACTCCAAAAAAATTACTTTCCCTGTTATCTTGGTATATATACAGTAGGCTGTTGCTGTTGCACTTTGAGTGCATTTGGTTTTGGGGAAAACTTTTAGTCCTGTGCTCTGGGCTGCTCAACCCTGCTTAGGGGAAAGGAAACATCCAGCACTTGAATGTTCTGCACAGAGCAATAGAAAGTGACAACAGGGAAGAGTCTGGCTCATATGGCATGGATTTCCCTACTAACACACTCTTGGAATAAGAAATGGTCAGAGAGATCAAGTCATATCCCCAAATGCTGGATGCCTCTACTCTCTGAATGACAGAATAGCTGAGTTTGAAAGAGACCTTTGGAGATCAGCTAGTCCGACACCCTGCTCAAAGCAGGGTCAACTAGGGCAAGCTGCCCAGGGCCATGTCCAGTCAGGTTTTTAATATCTCCAAGGACAGAGACTTCACAACCTCTCTGGGCAACCTGTGCCAGTGTTTGACCACCCTCACAGTAAAAAAAGTTTAATGTTTAAATGGAATGTCTGGTTTTCAATTTGTGCATTGTCACTGGGCACCACTGAGAAGTCTGGCTTCCTCTTCTTTAGTCAGTCCCATGAGGCAAGGGACTGGTAAGATCCCCCTGAGCCTTCTCTTCTCCAGGCTAAACAATCCCAGCTCTCTCAGCCTGTATTGTATGTCAGGTACTTCAGTCCCTTAATCATCTCAGTGACCCTTCGCTGGACTTCCTCCAGTGTGCCCATATCCTTCTTGTATCGTGGAGCCCAGAAGTGGACACAGCACTCCAGATGTGTCTCACCAGTGCTGTACTGGTGAGAGGAGGGGAAGGATCACCTCCCTTCATCTACTGGCAGCACTCTTCCTAATGTAGCCCAGGATGTTGTTGGCCTTTGATGCAAGGGCACATGGCTGGCTCGTGTTCCACTTGTCCACCAGGACTTCCAGGTCCTTCTCTGCCAAGCTGCTTTCCAGATACTTGGTCCCAGCCCACACTGGCGTATGGAGTTATTCCTTCCCAGGTGCATAACTTCACATTTCCCTTTTTGAACTACTTAAGATTCCTGTTGGCCCATTTCTCCAGCCTGTTGAGGTACCTCTGAATGGCACCACAACCATCTGGTCTATCAGCCACTCCTCTCAGCTTTGTGCCATCTGTGCACTTGCTGAAGCTGGACGCTGTCCCACTGTTCAAGTCATTAATGAAGATACTCAACACTACTGGCCCCGGGACCTAGGGTACACCACCAGTGACTGGCGTCCAGCTGGACTTTGTGCCACTGATCACAACTCCTTGAACCCAGCAGTTCTGCCGGTTTTCAGTCCACCTCACTGTCCATAGACCTAGTCCGTAGTTCATCAATTTGTCTATGAGGCTGTTATAGGAAACACTGTTGAAAGCCTTGCTAAAGTCAAAGTGAACAACATCCCCTTCTCTTCCCTCATCTATCAAGGCAGCCATTTCATTGTAGGTGATGACGTTGGTCAAACATGACTTCCCCATTGTAAATCCATGCTGACTACTCCCAATCACCTTCTTGTCCTCGGTGTGTTTGGAAATGGCTTTCAGTACTGTTTGCTCTTATCACCTACCTTCACAGGGACTGAGGGGAGCCTGACCAGCCCTCCAAGGTCTCTTAAGCTCACTGATTTGTTCCTGCCATTGCCAGCTGCTCCATCTACAAACAGCCCTTTTATAATTTAAAGCAGATGACTGACATTTAACCAGAACTGGCAAATATCCTTGGACATGCTGTTCAAAACATCCTCCTAAAATATATCACAGGATAAAAATGCTTGTAATTTATCCTAAGATGACGTTTGGGGGAAAACAGTAAATGGCGCAACATCTAGTTTCCACTTTACAACACTATTAGTTTATTACCAATCAATTACAGGAACACTTACATTATCTGGAGTAAGTGAGGGTTGAGATTCCACTAGGCCTGTTAAAATCCAGCTGATAAAAGCAGATGCTCTTTAAGCGCTGCAAGAGGCACTGTACAACATGGTGCAAGGATGTTTTTAAAAGTCTCCAGCAGGGCATGAAGATGTTGATGCAGCCCAGTAACTGAATTAGCTTTGCATTTACGAGATACTGCAGCTGAACTAATCAGCCATCCCAGAATGAACTAGCTCTGCATGTAAACAACTGGTGTCTCTGGTTGATAAACTTTGAGTTGCCTGTAACTTAAATTAGAAAAGGAACAGATAAAACAAATTCCTCTACATTTATTCTGGTATAAGCTTGCATAAGCTATATGAGCAAAAGGATTTTTTTGCTTCCAGGAATTTTCAACCTCTTAAAGAACAATTCCTAGCAATCGTATTGGCCCACTTGTAGACAGTTTTAAAAGGACTAACAGACAATTATAAAAGTAGGAGTGTTTAAAAAATAGCTGCTTCTTGTTCAACTAAGAAGCAGGATGCTCTAGTAGTGTCACAGTGGGACAGAAGAAATAGCTGGTTGTTAGCTTATGGACCAAATAGCGTGAAGTAACATTTGACAGTCAGAAATGGTTTTCCATCACCAGGCCTGAGGTGTTTACACCCAAGAGTTCACAGAAGCATAGAATGGTTTGGGTCAGAAGGGACCTGTGGGTTGGAAGGGATCATCTAGTCCAAGCCTGCCCGCCCAAGTTCTTTAAGAGCTGGCCAGGGAAACTTCTAGCTTCATGGAGATCATTTTAATCTTTGGAAATTTTAAGAGGCTGGAAGCATGCCACTGTTTGAGCAGGGCACAGAGGGGTGACCAGATACCTGCAGACTACTTTCCTTGATGTCACAGGCAAAATAATGGAAAACTGATAAGGGACTTGATTAATAGAGAATTCGAGGCTAGATACACAATTAATGCCAGGCAACAGAGTTGTGTGGAAAATAAGTGTGTTTAACAAAAGCCTATTTAATTCTTAGAGATTGTTTGGCTAATAAAGGTAACAGTGGGCACGTCACAGAATTAATCGGGGAGTATGACAGAACAAACTCAGCACTCACCATTAGCAGAGCATGCACTACACAGATTAACAACTGCCAACATCCTCCCCGAAACAGGTGCTTATAGCGAGATTCTGCAGGATCAGTATCAGGCTCAGATGTGTTGAACTTTTTTCATACAGCCAAATTACGAGGTGAGAAAACTTGGACCAAGGGCTGCAGAGGGCACCTATGGAAGAGGGTCTGTCTCCGGGCACACACTGTCTCTAAAGGAAGATCAAGCAGTCCAAAATGAATTCCCAGGATGATACTGAGACATGAGAGACTAATGCAGCCTGTGGATGTTAAGAATTTTAATGGCCTGGGCTGTATGAAGGCTAGACACAATGATATCATTACCCTTCCTGCCTTCAACGCTGTGAATGGCACCTGTACTAGAAGGGCTTGCTTCCACAAATGAAATGGCAACCCTTTCAAGTACAATTGTGGCTGCAGCCTTGCTTCTGCATGCATATTAATGCAATCTAACGCATTGGATCCCATTTCTAGACAGCATCTTTACGAGTTTCATCCCAAGTCTAAATGCAGCAGCAATCTCTCATATGCCCAAGGTCAACATCTCTTCACACAGCCCCACTTTGCATCTAAGATTTTCAACTGTTCCACTATTGAGATGACGGGAGTCAAAAGAATCTCAGTAGACATAATAAAGGGGGGTGAAAGATGATGTTTAGTGCTTACATTGTTGAAATTAGCTGAGGTAGAGACAGTCCTTGATAAGAAGCAGGAGCAGGCCCCAAGAGCCAGCTAAGACTGGTCTTGCAGCTTGGGTGAATACCAAGAAATTACTGAGCCTGCGCAAGGAAAGAGGTTACTAACAGTGACGAAGAGGAGTCATCTATCTTCATCTCTGCGACCACCAGACGACCACCATAAAGAGGCACTGCGCAGGCGCAGCTGAGAGGAGACTATGGAAATGACCTCTTGGAGCTAATTTTAATATGAAGCGGGGATAGGTCATGCATATGTATAGGTGTATCGTGAATATGTAATACGTGACTGTACAAACTTGAGGCGAACTGCCGCGTCGGGCGCACACGACTTTGGTGGGACTACCCCCCGTGCTGCCCAGTGCTGAATGAACATACCTACTTTACAATCTCACTGATTGTGGAGTCTGTTTTCCGCACGTCACTATAACTAGAGAGAATTCCTAATTCCCTGCAAACTCAACTCAAACCTGAAAGTCAAGCTTGGTTTCTTCAGGCAGAGCCTCTCCATTACAGAGCCCGGGTATGAATGGATTACGTTGTCTCTCTGAGGCTACTGGAGTATGTTTTGGAGAAAGGCAGTGCTGTTGATGCAGGTGTCATGGGTTAAAGCTGTAAGAACAGTTTGCAGAGAAGAGCAGTATTTTTGTTAAGACAAAGTGATGTAACTGGGGGAAACAACAGGCACAAAGAAAATAAAACCTTCACACTAAATTGTGAAAAACTGCTCTAAACTTCAGCTCAGTTGGACTAATTTTGCAATGAGTCTGAGAGGCAAGGATTGGTAGTGTGGAAAGTAGAAGAGAGCATTAGCAAGAGGTAAGATACACTGCAGCCCCAGCCTGTGAATAGATGTTTTTTTTTCTTGTCTGTAACACAGAGGTAGAGCAGACTTCTGAACTAGGAACAGGGTGATACTCTTAACACAAGTGGTTTCCCCCTACTCCCAAATGTGACTGGCAAATAGAATGCCAAAGCACTAGAATGGTGGTTTCCAGCCTGTGATACCCAGAGTGCTAGCTATCTAAGAAATCTACAGTATGTGACTGAGAAAAGCAATCCTGAAGTAAGCTTAAAAACACAGTCTGGTGGGATTTGCACCTGTGCTGCATTATTCATTAGTAGTTGGAAAACTGAAAAGGTCACAGATCCTTGTAACAGCAGGTAAAGTCCTGACACAGGCAGCAGGTAGAATGTGCCTGCCAGGCCTAGTCAAACCTTCACTGTGTTTAGTGCAGGGTCTCCTCTCCAAGCCCCAGGTACTTAATATTTGGAGTGAGGGTCTATATCCCCAAGCCTCCATCTGTTTATTCCTTTAGTTCTCCTCTGGAAGCTTTGGCAGTGAAATATGCCATTTTCTCATTTATATTTACTCCATGTACAGCAGAGAGGAGCCTACAATGCTTTAGTCCTGGTATCCTTGTTTAATTTTCTCCTATTCCAAATGCTCCTGGGGTGGATTCTGTGTGATATTCAGAGACACACTCCAGCTGGAACCACACCATCTGACTACAGCATCCCAAGAGCTCTCAGCCTTTGTTGTTCCATGCTGCACATCAAATATCCATCTTGATTAGCAAAGGATTGCCAAGTCATGATGAAAGAATGCTAATAATACTGATTAAATCTGCACAGATTATGGAGCCGCAGACATGTTTGTCACAATGCTTGTGAAACTTTGTTTAGAGCTATAATTAATTCCCTCTCCCCAATACTAATAAAACAAAATACCAACAGCTGCCTCAAGAAAATCAACACTACCTGTGCCCTGTTTGGTCTGAATTTCAAGTTAGCTTTAAAGGACCCTCTATCTTATTGGGAAAAGATAGGAATAGGGAGGTCTTGCTGCTTCTGAGCGGTAGGAACTGTTGTAGCTCCTGCCCATCTATGTAATAAATATCAAGGTCAGTCCAGGACGCACGCCACTTAAATCTGTCTACTCTAAAAAGAGAAGGCAGAAGCATGAACAACACCGATTAATTTTCAGATACTGCTTTGGGTAAAATGAGATTTGATGCCCTCTCTACTTATGTGGAGAGTATGGGGTCAAGGGATAGAGGATGAGCAAACAGCAGCAAAGGAAATAAGACCACAGAAAAGGTCAAAAACCATAGGACATCTCACTGGAGGCACCAGGGGCTGAACAAATAGTCTGGTATCTGGTGCCCCCATCCTCTTCACCAACCCTGCCTGCTCAGCAGAGTGCCAAGCAGATACCAATTTCCACATCAGCTAAGTGAGCCCTGCCGTAAAATGCCAGGCCTTACAAAGGCGGGATGCCGGAAGGGTAAACCCACTACATTTCAGGCAACCAGAGGTGCCATACAGAATGGGAAAAATGCACAGCAGGAAAAAGCCTAAAGGGAAAAAAGTTATTTTTTTCCTGGCTCACCACCTGAAACTCCTCTTCTTAGGGACTCGAGCAACCTTCCTTCCTTGCCATCTGTCCTGTCACCATTCACTTTAGGTTGCCAGAAGCTGCACCAAGTGCTCTGACATACCTCTGCTCTGCCACTCCCTTGCCGTTCTCTGTTCATCCCTAGCATACTCTCCTTGACCTTTTCCTCCTGTGGCACAGCTATCCTTTGTCCTGGGATTCGTCTATGTCAATGGGGTGCCTACCTGCATCCAGCCTAGCAAAAGAGTGTAACACTTAGAAGAAACTAATGTAAGTGTGGAATTGGTTCCAGTTTCCTGACCACTCAGGCATTGGTCTCAGCAACCATGGAGAGAAAATGTGAAGGAGCCTTTTGATTCTCTAGTCAGGTGGATTGTTTGGGATATCAAATAGGTCTGGGATGAAGCCCCCAAGAGAACAACTAGAGAAGGAACAAGGGAGCTCCAGAAAGCCTGTGCTGGCTCAGCCTGAACACTGTCTGGGACCGAGGCACCATGTGTAATGAATATAACGTGGCAACCTGAACAGGCTTTAATCTGCGACATAAACCACTCACAATCAGTCCTGCCAAAACCCTGCAGAGCAGAAAATAAAAACCCACCTTAAAATAACAAGTAAAAACCTAAAAAAAAAAAAAGCTCCTGGTTCGAATCACTCCTTCGGCCAGCGAGAGAGGAACCGAGCCACGTTTCTGAACGTTCACCCTGCCCCTAAACCCACCCGCCCACCCAGGGACCAGGCGGCGCCCGGGGGGCGCTGGAGCTCTACCTCACCGCGGCCTGACAAAGCACTCAGGCGGGGCCACCCGTCCCCGCAGAAGCCCCCTTCCCGGTCGGGCTCCGCCGGCGCGTCAACCCTCCACGGAGCGAACCCAGGAGCGGCTGCAGCCTTGCCCCGGGGCCTGCCGCGGCGACAAACCGGCGACAAAGCCCACCGGGAGCAGGGAGGCCCCGCAGCCCCTCACGGAGGCGCGACACTCCCCGCGCCTCCCTCAGCGCCGCCATAGGCGGGGCCAACCGTCCCCTTCCGCCGCGCGCGCCCTGGGGCGGGGGGGTGGGTGTGTGCGCGCGCGCGCCGTGCCCCGGTCACGTGACGGGGGAAAGGGGCCGGCTTCACTCTCCCTGCTCACGTGGTGCCGGAGGGGGTAGGCGGAAGGGCCGGTGGATGGGCGTGCGCTGGTGGTGTGTGAGGGGCGAGGCGCGCGGGAGCATAGAGGGTTGGGGGGGGTGCGGGGAGGGGAGGCGAGGCGAGGCGGTAGGCGAGCGCGTCACGTCACGTCACGTCACGTGGCGGGGGAGCGGCCTCGCGCGCGCGTGGAGGAGGAGGAGGAGGGGGAGGGGGAGAGAGAGAGAGAGAGAGCGCGGGCGAGCGAGCGAGGCAGGCAGGCGCGCGCGGGGCGGTCACGTGACGGTGGTGGGCGCCGCTGCTGCTGCTGCTTTGTGAGCACATTGGGC
>NW_010972705.1:17423-81378 GCF_000737465.1 Haliaeetus leucocephalus | reverse complement strand
GGAGGCCCGGCGCCCCTCCCCCGCCCAACGGTCCGGGGACGGCCGTTGCTCCCTCAACGACCCGAGGCCCCCGGGACGGGCCCGTCGCCCTCCCGTCGCCTCCCGGGAGGCGACGGGAGGGCGACGGGCCCGTCCCGGGCCCAGTTCCTCTTGCCGGTGGGTGCTTTTGTCCGGCGGTAGGTGTCTGCCAGGACCGCCCCTTCCCGGCCGCGGAGGGGTTGGGGGGGGGGGGGGCGGGGGGGGAGGGGAGGCGGCTCTGCCCTACTTTTCCTGGCGGCCGCCCGGGGGAAGCTTCGCCCTGCCCTAGATTGCCACCCCCCCAACACGCAGATGCACCCCCCCCCCACACACACACTCTTCAGGGGCGTGGGGGGGGGCCGCTGAGTAGGCCGCGGTTGCGGGCAGCTCCCGCTCTGCTCCTGCCCGGGCTCCTGTCGGGAGTGGGAGCCCACCCGCCCCCCGGTGGGTGCCGGGAGAGGTGGGTTAGCTTTCCGCTTTCTCTGGTTCGGGGCAGTGGGTCCTGCACCCCATCCTGGTTGTTCGTCATCCACTTACAGCTGGGGGTTTCTCTCCTGATGGGTTCGTGCTTCTCGTGGCTCTGTGGGCTTGGGGGTGTGAGGAAACTGGGGTGCAGCTGGACCCCTCAGAGGAGAAGTGGGGCTGGTGGAAGGTTGCGTGCCTTTGGGCTCCTTCCTAATCTCGAATCAGGCCATGGTAGTGCTGGCAGCACAGAAGGGGAACAAGTGGGTGAATAACTTGATTTGTGCTTTGTGTAGGGCTTTACTTCCATGTTGTCTTTCCCCATCTCCTTCTCGGGTGCTCCCTCGCTGGTGGGGGTGGGTAGGACAGCCCTGTCACGGTCACAGTGTTGCTACAGAATTCACTGACAATAGCATTTCGGCAGCAACAGTAGGTTACTTGAGGACATGGTGACAAATGAAATGTTCTCTCTGTTAACCTTCTCTACCTAGTCCTTCCTCACCCCCGATTATGTGTGGTTTATGAGAATTGAAGTCAGGGCAGGGCTTTGCTATTGGGCTGGCTTATGTTGCATTTAAAAACAAAAAAGAAAGCTCTTCTGTGTTTGCTGTTGTTGTCAAAGAAAATTGCAGCAGGAAGGTGACCTGGTAGAAACCCTTCTGCAAGAAACTGGATGTAGAAAGGGACCTGGTGCACCTTTGAGCCTGATGGCAATGATCTGAACTCTGTGATGTGAAATAGATTTAAAAATATGTGCTGAAACATCTGCAGTGCTATTGAGCAGCTCCCAGGTGGCATTCAGGGTGAACCTGGTTTGAAGCCTCTTTTACAGGTGTGTTAACATCAGGAGCATGGACTTGCAGAGCCCTCTTGGTTGTGTTCAAAGGAACATGCAGTGTTGTGGAACAGAAACTTCGGGTTTGGTGTGGAGCTATGTAAGGGGAAACTCATGGGGGCCAGCCCGCTTCACCTCTAGCTGCCAAGCAGCAGTTGGTCCCTAGTCATCTCAATTTGAGTAAATGCTGAGCGCTTATAATACAGCAGCAGATCAAGGCGATAGCCTCTGGCGTGGTGGTGGCTGGTGAAATGGAGGGGCCGTCCTGGCATGAGAGCAGCTGTTTTTTTCAAGGAGAGAAATTGGAGCTGGATGTGAGGGAAGGGAAGGGAGGGGGAGCATGTGCAGGCCTGGAGGAGCAGTGCTTGCCGTTGAAACGGAGCCCTTCACAACAAACAGCAGCGACTCAGCCTTCTGAGGCTTTGCCTTTTTAATATTTACCAGGCCCTTTTAGCAATTCCTGTGATTATATCATGTTCTCTGGTGGAATCTGTGTTTGGATTCCTACCTGGCTGACTCAGTATTTATACCTGGGCCCAATCTGTCTGTGGTAGTTTGACCTAACTTGTTTAAAGAATTTATTTTTAACCTTACACTAGGTAACTTGAAAGCAGGGAAGGCTAAATCATGTTGCAGCATTAATGATGTTTTGGGACTCCTGGAGGGTTACATGGAGAAACTGGATTAACTGGTGTAAACCAATTTTGATGCAGAGTCTGAAAAATGAGCCAGCTTTTGTGTTTATAACCTCAACAATCTTGGTAACTTAAAGGAGTGAGGGAGGAGTGGGAGTTGGGCAAGCTCTGTTCTGCTTTGTTCTAGTTACAGCTTTATCAGCATATTGATTTAAAAAAAGTGTTTCTAGTAATAAAAACAAAGGCATGGAAATCCAGAACTTTAGGCTGTTTCACTTGTGTTGTTTTGGCCAGTCTTCAAAACAACTCCTGGTGCCATGACTTGCAAAAGGATTTGGCCATTCAAGGGGACTTTGTGGTTACAGACTGGCCACTAAAATCTAAGGAAGCTAAGGGAAAACCCAACAAAAAAAGTCTTGTCTGTTATCAGAAGCTATTATGTTTTAATTGTTAGGGTTTTTTTTTTAGTTCTTCCAGTTTTTAAGCTACTGTTTTAGGACTTGGAAGCAGATTTTTGATGTTTCATATTTCTTCCATGGGCTTTTATTTTATGTGATGCTTTTCTCATAGAATGCCATTTTTGGTATGTTTTATATTTGTTGCTGATGTCCCCCTAGTGATACTGATCATAGCAGAATAGTATGCTGATTAATAGTGCTTCAGAAACGTATGTACAGACTATTAATACTCTGTTAATATTTAGTATGGATAGTATTACTATTAATAGTGATGTCTACTTACAATTTCAGTAATGTTTAGTACCAGTACTTGGAATAGGATCTTCATGAAAGAACAGGAATACAGCTTTATATCTTTTATTAATCTTTTTATTTATCTTTTGTCACTTACTTCATTAAAGCACATGAGCAGGACTCTGAAGACCTCTTGTTGCAAAATGGAGTGGTTTGGACCGCTTAAAGAATCACCTCCAATGGTATTAGTAAAAATGATTTAATAGGAATTTATATAAAAACGCAACTTTACAGAATTCGATGGCAAGGTTCACACTATTATTGAATACATGGATGAAACGTACACAGGAAAATTAAGTTAGAATCAAACTAAAATTATGTATACAGAAACCAAAGACACAATCGGGTAAAAGAGAAACATACAAAGGAAAATAGAGTTAGAATTGATTTCTTGTGACTTGTACAAAGGTCAGGAATGTGAAAAAGTAGGGGAGACCCTCCTGTTGAGTCACGAGGTTCAGAGAAGACCCCCTTGCATTCTAAACTCCTGTTGGAGTCTAGGTGTGGCTGGATCGACTCCTAGTCTCAGACTTGGTCAACGGTTTATATCTAAAGAGATTATGAGTATAATAGCAGCCTAAAATTCATTCACAGTTGAATAAAGTTCATGACAGTAGCTTAAGTATAGATTTGAAATGCAATGTTTGTAATATACTTGCTGTAGAATATTCAGGTTAGTACACACATGCATAAAGGCACTAAGAGATGTATATACCTAAGCGAGTAAAACCTGTTAAAAATTCCCCTTGGATTCAGTGAAACTATTCACTTCAGATGCTTCGGCATCTTTCTCAATGGGCAAAGGGCTGACCCTCAAGGAGTGGAGAGTATCAGCACAAGTCTCATCCATTTTTGGTGACAGACCTGCAATCTTCGCAAAGAGAAAAGTTTGCGAGCTCTGAGAGGCATCTCACTCAGAGGGAGATGCTAGTTGCAGCCCGCTGCGGTCCAGGAGAGCTCAAAGTTTCTCACTTAGTACCACTGCTTACAGGTTCGGGAGATGATTGGCTTTAGTCATCAGCAAATTACTGGGATTCCAATTGCACTGGTACTATTAGGCATCAGTTGCGATTCAGTTAAGGAAGGCTCCAGGGCTATCAGAGAATGAATTAAGGTTCAGATACCAGATGCTGCAAGGCAGTTAGGAGAGGACAGAGATATGTCTCAAGGTTGTCAGGAGAGAAGTAATTATCTCTGTTCCCGTCCCCTGCCTCTGCTGGGCAGCAGGAGTCCTTGGAACGGTCAGCACGACTCCCTGTCTTAGCCATGCAAGAGTTCCTGGTGCGGTCAAGCAATGCTTAACCGCCCAACTCATTTTACTTTTACTAAGATGTAGAGAGACTTCCTGAGTTCGTAGATCAGCCCAGAGAGGTGGAAGAAATGCACCACCACACCTGTGTTCTGGGCTTGGGTTTGCAGCAGCCTTGTATGACCTTGGTAAAAGAGGAGCCAAGTGACTTGTTGTCCCATTCATAAGATGACAGATTAAAGAAACTCAGCATTGTATTTGTATACTTCAGAAGTATTGAATGGAAGGTGCTAGAGGAAATATGAGTAATATCCACTTACATGATGTTATTCTGCTGGAGCTTTTTGTTGAATTTTGTTTTTTTCTGATACAATCTGCTCACTTGTAGCCCATTGACTCCTCTTTGCTTTTCAGAGAAGATCTAGTCTGGACTTGTACTGTTTTTCATATAACTTTCCTAAACGGGTTGTGCTCATTAAAGTGAGAGCTGGGATGAAAGGTTGTGAAGTAGCTCCTTTGCAATTACTTAAGGTTTGTATTTTGCAAAAATTGTACAAAGGCTTTCTCCGTTTTTCTCTAACATGAAAGTCCACGCTCTTTAATTTTGGCTGTCTAAACTGGCAGTTTGTCGGAACTCCCCATCCATCTGGGGCTGCTGCAGTCTGTTTCACAGGTGTGGTACCTTCAGCCCTTTTCTCCCCACTGCTTCTCAATGCTGTGAAGAGTGAACAGTGACTAGAGACAGACAGATTAGAAGTGATACAGTCTGATGCCTAAGATCTCATGGCTTGCTCAGCTTGCTTTTACTCCATCGTAACTATTTTGCTGAGCATATTGGTTTTTTTATTTTCTCTCTAGATTGTAAAACTTCTAAGATAGGTTGTGTGAACAACTTTGCACAGTTTCCTTGCATGAAGTTGTTTCTACTCTCAGTTCTCTTGAAATTCTCTTTTTTTGTCCATCTGTCTTTGTGAAAGCTGCAAGATACTGTGGCTTCTTTTGAAGGTAAACTTGTCAAGCTTTTTCCTGCTCCTTCACCAGCTTCTTAAATCAGTGTTCCAACAGATGAGCTTGGAGGAGTCCTTAACCTGGCCAAGTGTAGCGTTTTGCATTAAAACAATGAAATGTTTCCCATATTGAGAGAGCTTTGATCTTTCTTGAGACTTAAGGTTTGCCTGAAGTAGTACTCCTATGGTGAACTTTATGGTTTTGGGTTTTTTTTACTTTATCATACAGGAAACACAGTTTATTCCAGATCTGCAGAAGATGCAGGTTCAACAGAATATGTGTTACAGAATCATTTAGTACTTGAATCCAAAGTTAAAGGAATAAAACACAACTTTTTTCTTAACCTCCAGATTTGAATCATCAGGTTGCACTTTTTTTAACCTGGTTTAATGGGGTGAAAAAAAAAATCTGTCTTAATCTGTTAGGCAGCCCCATGGTTGAAGGTGTAAAATTTGAATCCAGTAGCTATGAGCATATTGCTAAATATTTTAATGGTTAACTGCAGAGGGAGGAAGTCTTTTTGCAGTTTTACTGTGTGTGGCATAGGTTTAATCTAGAATATTTCAGCTGTATTTCTTATGACTAAAATACTGTTCCTGGAAGTAGGATGAAGCTTTAGAGACAATATTGAGATTGCTTTTGAGCAATCTCAGTATTTTTTAAATGTTAACTGAATCATGGCTATTTTATGGTAAACAAGTGACCGATATCACATTGTCCGTGTTTCCCTGTATTTGAAGGCTGTTGCTGACTTTTTTAAAATTATTTTTTGCATTTACATTCTTCCTTGATTTTCAAACTTTTATATTGTCTTAGATGCAGTTTCACAACAAGAATCTGAAAGGAATCCTGGTGCCAAACCCTGCTCTGCCGTCGGGCTGTACATAATACATTGTATTTGAGAAGTTCTGGCCCATGCTCTTAATGGGTTGGACCCCGAGGGACAGATGTCTTCTGTTACTGGGCTTTTATTTCAGCTTTTAGTCACACGTTCTTTAGGTCACTGACTTGTGGTCTGTTTTGAGACTGACATGAGAGGGACCTAAGTTACTGGTGTTAACTTTGGGTGACTAAAGTGATGAGGGGGAGCAGTACTGCAGTTCCTGGTCTTGTGCTTCACTTTCTTTTATTAGTCACTGAATGAATTTCTGAGTGTTTTGAGCATGGGGTAAGAGTCAAGGGGTAGCTGTCTGAAATTCAGTTTAGAGAAAGATTGAAATAGTGTTATGAGCTTGGTGAAGGCAAGTTAATGAATATGCAAAAGTGGGTTTTTTTCAGTGTTTTGGAAAACCTTGTGGCTTCTGATACATGTCCTCAACCTTTTGGGTTTCTTTGCTGCTTCTTGATGTCCAGATAACAGCCATGGCCAGGAATTTTTCTTTGCATCTTAGGAAAAGACCCATATTATCTTTCTTGAATAGCTCTCTGTTATGACTGAAAGTATAAAACTCCTTGCAGCTTTATACCTGTACTCCAGTTTCCACTGTTAACCATTTATCTGTTGATGTAGTAGTGTATGTTGCTGGATTTAAAGTCCCAGTGACTTTTACCCTACCTGATTTAATTGAAGGTAGGCATTCACTTGATTTTTCTTTATGTGACTGAGCAAAAATGCTAGAGCTTAAGAGTTGTTCCTAATGAAGCTTGCGGAGCATTTTTGATAATAGCTTTTCTGTTATAGGACTTCTTTCCCTTTTTACTTCACTTAGTCCCAGACTGGCTGAGGTTGGCAATGGCCTGTGGAGGTCATCTTGTCTCCCCATGCTAAAGCAGGGCCACCTACAGCAGGTTGCCCAGGTCACTATCTGGACATCTTTTGAATATCTCCCAAGGATGGAGTCTCCACCAACCTCACTGGGCAGCCTGTTCCAGTGCTTGGTCACCCTTACAGTAAAAAAAACATTTCCTGATGTTCAGATGGAACCTCCTGTGTTTCAGTCTGTGCCCATTGCCTCTGGTCCTGTCACTGGGCACTGCTGAAAAGAGCTTGGCTCTGGCTGTGCACCTTCCCTTCAGTTATTTATATACATTGATGAGACCGCACACCCACCCCACCCCCCAAACAAACCAAACCAAACCAAAAACTTTCTTCTCTAGGTTAAACTACTTGACATAGTCAAATCTGTCATCCTTCAGGCAAGCTCAAGGCCATATGTTCTTACATGCCTTTGAGAAGGAGGTGGATTAAGGATTGAATTTAGTAGGAGTGGTGGTAACAGCAATTCATGACTCTTGATAGGTGGAGAAGTGGGTGGGTTTGGGATATGTGTTTAGAGAAGGTGCTGTGAAAATGCAATAAGATGCATATTTCAAATCCAAATAATTTCTTTGCTTGCAAATAAGGAGTAATTGGCTGTCTCAGCTCTAGCTGAACTGAAGACTATAATTTAGCAGTTCTGTGAGGGAAGAAACACATCAGACATTTGATTGTCTGATAGTGATAAAATTGCCCAAGTCCTCTGTATCTTCTGTCTAGGAATTGTGTGGATTGTAAATGATGGTTTAATGCTCATACAGCTTTTAGGAGAGGTTAGGCTGAGTTCTTACTGTACTTTGGCATATGGAGCAGTTTATTTTTTAAAAGTACTTTTTAATAAGAGTAAAGCCAAAACTTTGCAGAATTACAGAAGTCCTGGTAATTAGAAGTGAACTGGATCAGCCTATTTTCCCTATTCTTGCAAATCCAGCCCTCTTCTCCCAAATCTCCAGGACCCCACAACTGTAGACAGGTTAAAATAAAGTTAGATGGTTAAAATTACTTCATAGTTAGGTATACTGAATCTGAGAATTGCTGAGACAGCTCTTTTAGTACAGTCCTCTGAAATGAAACATTAGTGAGATTTAGTTTCTGCTAGGAAACCTACCTCAAATATTTATATGACTTATCTCCCTTGCTGATTCTGTTGATTGCTAGGGAGTGCTTTTGAGTACTTCAGTCATGGGAGAAAGGGAAACAAAAATGTACAACTTTTATATTTCTTCTAAATAAACAAATCCATTGTCCTGGTTTCAGCTGGGATAGAGTTAATTGTCTTTCTAGTAGCTGGTACAATGTTAAGTCTTGGATTCAGTATGAGAAGAATATTGATAACACTGATGTTTTCAGTTGTTGCTATAGGTTTTTATACTAAGTCAAGGATTTTTCAGCTTCTCATGCCCAGTCAGCAAGAAGGCTGGAGGGGCACAAGGAGTTGGGAGGGGACACAGCCAGGGCAGCTGACCCAGACTGGCCAAAGGGATACTTCATACCATGTGATGTCATGCCCAGTATATAAAATGGGGGGAAAGCTGGCCGGGAACTGCTGCTTGGGAACTAACTGGGCATCGGTCAGCAAGTGGTGAGCAACTGCTTTGTGTGTCACTTGTTTTGTATGTTCTTCTCCTTCTTTTTGTCCTTCTTTTTGTCCTTCTCCTTCTTTTTGTCCTTCTCCTTCTTTTTGTCCTTCTCCTTCTTTTTGTCCTTCTCCTTCTTTTTCTCCTCCTTCTTTTTCTATTATTATTATCATTATTATTATTATTATTATTATTATTTTCTTCCTTTCTGTCCTATTGAACTATGTTTATCTTAACCCATGAGTTTTACTTTTTTTCCATCCTTTCCCCCATCCCACTGGGTGGGGGGAAGTGAGCGAGTGGCTGCGTGGAGCTTAGTTGCTAGCTGGGGTTAAACCACGACATCAATTAAAATAACTCATCAATGGAAGGCACCCCAAGTGTTTCACTAGTTATGAAATGACCCACCTATTATAAAATGTGATAAAACACATGGCAAGAAACTGCAGAACCATGCCTTTTTAGTTGATTTTAATATCTAAGCAAAAATTGAACACAAAAATGTACTGAGTGAGGCATCTTACCTTGCAGGCCAGAACAAGCACGTTTTGAACATTTGAGTCAGATTGTGGTAACTAAGACGTTTTCCACCTTGCAAAAAACAAGTAGCTGTTTGGGATCAGAGCTGAATGTAGGAGAGAACAAATGAAAGACTTCAGCAACTGGAGTCGGCATAGTTTTCCTGACCAGGACTTTATTAAGGAGCGGTGGGTGGCCAGGAACTGGTTTTATGGTTGTAGGTCCCCTTTATCGACAGACTCTGATTGAAAAGCTGACATGCAACTCTTCCTCCTCTTCCAGTTGCTCCATGGTATTGGAGAAAAGTTAGGATCAGTTGTTAGCGTGTTCCTTTAATGGTATGTTCTCTCCTTGACTTAGCAGACAGGTCCTAATGCTGGATGTAGAGGGAGAGGGACAGAATGAGTTGCTTGTGGAGGAGCAGGAGGATGTAGCTTGGCAGTAGTTGCAAGACAGGTTTGGGGTGGGGGTAAGAGGGGGGAAGAGTTCTGTATTCTTGATCACTGAATGTGATGGATTGCTACTTTTATTTGTTCAAATTATCCAGAGTCTGGCTCATAGCAGCAGAAATCAAATCATTAATGCTGGGGAATCTTAGGTGTGTCTTTACAAACTAAACAAAATTCCTGCTTTGTTGAACAGGCACTGAGAGTAATGAAATTACACCGGGAACGATGAACTCTGGTGAAATATATGGGGAGGAGGAAGGGGGTCTCTGTTCTCTGCATCACTTTTGGCTATTAAATCTGCGACTGTTTCAATGTTTTGAAAAGGTGTTGCTCTGTTAATGTGTAGCGGCTGGGGTTCAGTAATGCAAACTGGAAAGCTGCGAGATTGTTTTGTGTCTTCTGGTATTCCTATAAATGTGTTTTTATTCTGCATTGATGGGTATGCATAGTGCAGCATTGACGAGTTGCCTTTTTTCCCAGAAGTTTGTGTATGAACAGACATGCTGTGAAATACTGTGAAAGGTTTTTTTAAGGTAATCTTTTTGTTCTTTTGTAAGGGAGAAATGTTGAAGGGGAAGGGGATAAGCTATCTCTTCTGTCTCTCTAATGGTGGGGAAAGTTAGCTCTGTTTAGAGATCCACTTGGTTGTTCTGTTGAGTAAAATGAGATTGTTGCACCTCTTACATTTCCTGAAAAATCTCAGCTTTAAACTTCTCAGTTCCTCTGCCAGGTGAAGTGACCTCACATAAGCATAGCTCAAACACTGTGCTAAACTTCACTAAAATGTGTATCTAAACACGGTGCTAAACTTTGCTAAAATGTGTATCTAAACTACTTATAGTTAAAGCATAAAAGCATTCAGCTGAAGACAATGTGTAAGAGACTGGAAATAGAACTTTACACTAGGTTGGTTTATCCAAATGTATGTGTGGGTATTATGACTCTATCATATTTTATACTTGTATGATATTTATGGCTAGAGAGGTGTGGAGCGCTGCTTCCTTGAAATCTTGAAGACCAGCTTGGAAGAAGTGGTATGCTTAGCTCTTCTAGGACTTGTGAATTGACCTTCCAAGGAGTTCATCTTCTGGGATGTATCAAAGCTTGTGGAAATACTGACCTACAGTGTTTAGCCTCCACCCCTCTTTTTCAGAAGTTGTTTGTACTGTTAAAATTACCTGAATTTCTAATTGAAAGGGAAAAAGAAAAGTGGAAAGATGCCCTCAATTTACTTTTCCAAAAAATGAACAAAATTAAGATTTTTATTAAACTTCAGACCAGTTAAAAAATATTAAAAAAAGCTCCCCAAAGGCTCATCTTAAAGAAGATACTGTGAGTATTTTCCAATTGTATTTATATCCAAAACATCACAGCTGCAGGAGTCTCAAGGTTAACCGAAACATTATCATATGTTTCTAGAACTTAGGCTTTCAAGTCTTTTATAGTAGTTGGATATCTAACTAAAGCTCTGCAAGAGTTCAGCCAAAGAAATACTTGTTTACAGCATGAGAATTTTAGATAGACATCAATGTACTTCTGACACTTAAAACAACTTGTATTTCAGTCATGTTAAAATCTCTGCTGACAAGCGAGTTCCAGATAAACATTTATTTATTTGTAGTTGCCTCTGAAGTAAAATTACAGCCTTTTGTGGATTCACATTAGTGTGTAAGGTTGACTTTTTTTGACTCACCAGGTTTAATCCTAGTTCTCTTCTTGCCTAATGTCATTGCATACTTGGGCTCTTTGTTTTATTCCTTTTTTTAGTTTTATAGGAATTGTGATAATTCAGTTGAACAAAGGTTTTTGTTCTCAAATGTGCTTCCTTATTAGAATATACATTAAAGTCTAACTGATCATCTCTGATATGGAAGGCCTTACTCCTGGTGCTTTGTGTTCTGGGAATTTGCTGGGTTTTCTTCATTGTGTATATAATGTTTGAGAACTTAGAATGGTTTTAAGGGAAGTTATATCCCTGGCTTTGGGAATGAGATAATCTATTTAAACATGCTTTTTCCTTCCCTTTCTTCTTTGGCAAAAAAATCTGAAAAGAGCACAAAATGTTTTTCTTGGAGGTATTCATAACTCCGCAAATGGACTTTAATGAATAAGTGGAAGTAAAAATTCTACTCCTTAAAGTTGGTGTTCTCAGCAGTTGCATGTATACTCAGCAATGTTTAAATGCAGTGTATTGAGAGCTGGTTTATCCCATTCTATCAGTCTCTTGCATTCGATCCTGCAAAGAAATTCATGTAATGTAGGTGTGATCTCAGACTAACTTCCATGGCAACAAATCTCAAACCTCAGACTTCATGGCAAGGTTCTTTAGAGGTATCAAAACTAAGATCATGCTAACACCTTCTGCCTTAGAGTTTTAGAGCACAGCAACAGGGTTGTTAAGTATCAATTTTCAAATTTTAGACATGGGAAAATGGAGGGACCAAAAGGACAGTACCTACTTAGATGAGGCTTGTATGCTTTGAAAAAAACCACCCTAAACTCCTGAAGAACTGCATGTTTCAGTGTCCTGAAGGTGAGACAGTGAGCAGCCTTTTAGCAGTTTACTTTCTGCTGATTACAGCTTTGGGTAAATGCTGCCCTGTTAACAGTGTATCTGTCTTGGACTTTTTGCTCTTATCAGAGGAGATGTGTGGAATGACAAGTTGTGTTTTTCCTTTTACGATTTTTATTTTCACTTTATTCTAGTGAATCTGGTTGTTCTTACTAATTTTCAAAAAGCCATGTTTTGGGCAGTGTACTCATTGAGCTTGAAAAATGGTCTTTGTGAAATTGAGAACACGTTTAAGGCATCATACTGTTTTGCATTTTAAACTTGCCTACCATTGGTTTCTCAATGTATTTACAGTGTCTTCTTGGCTTTTACAGCAAGTGTGCTTAACAGTCCCCTGTTGTGCTAGAATTTTTAAATGACATTCAGTAAATGACTGAAAAAATATTACTGTGATTAAATTACTGTTACTTAAGTTTGTAATGCAGTTTTTAAAACTTGTAATATTTTATCTTGCTTATCACTTGCCCATCCTTTGCTTGACTTCTGTGTACATACAGCTTTTTGGGTTGCCTGGAGAAAATTGATGTTTATAACACGTCTTCTGCTGAAATGGTTTTAAAGATTGTCATTGCCAAACCATTTGTTCAGTGGAGTTTTTATAGGTGCAGCATGATCTCTAAAGCTGACACCTGTAATATTTTAATGCTGTTGCTAGAGTTGAATACTGCAGTTAGCAAAATGTGTGTTCTAGGTGCAATCTTGGAATTCATATGTGTACTGAGGATGAGGTGCTGCAATCAATATAAATAAGCTAACTGTTTCAGAAACTAAGATGTGAAGAGTGCAAGGCCCTTTTTTTTCAGAAGTGAGTAACTTCATCATGCAGCAAAGTGCTTCGTCTTTTAGACTGATGGTAAGATAGACAGGTGACTAATACCTTCTTGGGATGTTTTAGAAAACAGATTTTCTACTTAGGCATTTTAATATTGCCTTGCACAGTATATAAACTCGGCATACCTCTGTGGAATCAGGGCCTGTTATTCATTACTATGCTGTACTAAACTAACACAGCAGAATTCAAAAATATGTTTAAAAGGGAATGTAAGCTTTAAGAAAATAAGATAATAAATTTCTGTGAAAAGGAATTTCTTAATGGTCTATCACTAGGAAGGAAGTTTTGAAGAAAAACTTTATACAGTCATTCAAAAAATTATTCTTTGCACTTTTCTTCAATTTTGTTATAAGCTAGTCTGGCTTGGAAAGAAATGGTGGAGGAGAGTGAGAACCTCCTACTGGAGACAGAAAACTTGTGGCAGCCAAACAACATGTAAGTCAGTGCAGACTTGCAGAAAAAGGTAAAGGCAGCGGGGGGGTGGGGCTGGAACAGTGACTGTGGATCTTAGAAGCAGCCTATGGGTGGTCCCCCCACCCCCTGCCTTACACTGAAGAGGAAGTAAATACTGAATTAATTGCAGTAAAACTTTGGGCAATTTGACATCATATGTGAACAGTTTGTCTCTTTGGTATTGTCTTTAAAAAGGTTAAGATACTAAATAAGAAGTGGGAGATGAATTTCATTTTGCCTTTTTAATATTAAACACACAAGAACAACTTAGATGACTTTATTCCTACTTTTAGATTTGAATTCTCTGTGGAAGGCTCTTTATTTACCTGCTCCTTTCTAGCATTTTGTACTTTTGAAGTCTGCTTCTTGTAAAGATTGTTAATCCTTCATCTCTTTGGATAGTTTGGTATTGTTTTGGTGCAGATTAGACCTGACCTCATGTAGACTACTAAAATGGCGGAACCGGAGTAAGTGAATTTACACATGACACCAAGTTGAGAAGTTGTGATCATGAAGAAAATAATTCTAAAATCAAGTGGGAAATCTTGGGGTAAAACCAAGTTTTCTGACTGAAGCAGGTTAAGATTAGGATTAGTATGAAAGGAAACTAATCAAATCCACCTTGTTAAAGCTAGAAGAGGTGCTAATGATGCTCGTGACTGTAGAAGGAGCAATCCAGAAGTGGCAGAGAAATAAAAGTGATCTCTTACAGTTTTCAGTTCTTGGTGCTGTTTCTGTGGCTGCTTGTCTCTGAGCACCTGACAATAAGATTAAAAAAGGACACAGGTTCTCACAAAGTTTCACTTTGGAAAGCTAAACTGAACCAAATGGCCTGAGTTTTCATCAAGATTTTATGCACAGTAAAAGCATAAGATTGTGAAGGAAGGAAACCTTTAATACTGCCTTAGAAACTATTGTTTCTTTTCCTCCTTCTGAAACTTTATATTCAGAGTTGTATATGTCACTGTGAAAAAATTAGGTTTTTATTTTGGTGAATTCTCCTCTTGCCTAAGATGAACCTTGAGAAATATCATTATCAGTGGGAAAATTAGAGAAAGCTGTTCTAGGATATCTTGCTTTATTTAAAAGAGTTTTTTCAGCAAGACTCCTGGTTTTCTGTGGTTTTCTGAATATGTGAGCATATCACAAGCAGTGATCTGTACTGGTCTTCTTCCCTCAGTATGTAGTTCAAGGAGTAGGGCTCTGTACAGGTGCAGAAATGATACCTGAGCTCTTTGGTGTAGCTATCAAAACTTTGAAGCTAGAATAAAAAATCCAGTATCACGAGGTTTTTAGCACATTTTATAGATATAGCCTTGCTGATTACTTAGTGCATTTGCTTTTATATCACTTGTGGCTTGTAATTTAACCATTGCTTTTTGTTGTGAGTGTTGTAATGTGATCTGATGAGTGTCGCAAATCTGAATTAATCCTCCCCTCCAAAACTTTTTTTATGGTGTGTCCTGGTTTCAGGTGGGGTAGAGTTAATTTTCTTCTGAGTAGCTAGTACAGTGTTTTTTGGTTTTAGTGTGAGAATAATGTTGATAACACGCTGATGTTTTTAGTTGTTGCTAAGTAGCACTTATCCTAAGTTAAGGATTTTTCAGTTTCCCATGCTCTGCCAGCAAGCCAGTGTACAAGAAGCTGGGAGGGAGCATGGCCAGGACAACTGACCCAAACTAGCGAAAGGGATATTCCGTAACATAGAACGTCATGCTCAGTATATAAACTGGGGGGAACTGGCCAGGAGGGGCAGATTGCTGCTTGGGCATCTGTCAGTGGGTGGGGAGGAATTGCATTGTGCATCACTTGTCTTTTCTTGTTTGTTGTTTTTTTTAACTTCTTATCTCAACCCACGAGTTTTACTTTTTTTTCCCAATTCTCCCCATTCCACTGGGAGCAGGGAGGAGTGAGCGAGCGGATGCATGGTACTTAGTTGCTGGCTGGGCTTAAACCACAACATGGTGGCACTTTCTACTGTGTTCCTAGTTGTCAGTTCTAGTGTGAATTAACTAGGTGCACTTTTTTGGATGCAGTTGAGTGTGTTTCCACCAGTGTAAGAACAGAACAAATGTCTCTGCTCTTGCTCAGCTATTTTTAGTCCTGTTGCTTGTATCTGTTTGTATTCAAAGAATTTGTTTGGAAGCCGTTCCAGGAGAACGCGGTTTGGCGATGCGGGAGGGAGTTGGAGGGAACAGGGAGAGCACAAGTGCTGAGCGTGTTGGTGATCGTGTTGGTGATATGGCAGCGAGATGTCCGAAGTGGAATGCTGCTTCCTGTGTGCCACCTGGCTTACAAGAACCCCGCTCAAAGCGAATTCACCTTTCCGGGTATTGTCCTGGCTGAGTGGCTTCCAGCTTGTATTAGTTATTTCTTTCTGTTACTTGGAGTACCTGGGTTTCAACTTGAATCTTCTTACTCAGTTTGTTTTTTTGTGTAAACAGCAATTAATTTTAGGGGCTGTTTAGATATAGGCTGTTACATCAAAGTGAATACCTGGAATATGCATTTCTACAGTTTAATAGCCAAAGCCAACAGTTCCCAGTACTTGTCTTTTTCCCTGCTCCTGTTACAGTTAAGCATCTTTTTTTGTTTTGATACCAGTTTAATCTGGATTAGCTTTCCTAATAAGTTTTTTAAAAGGTTTTTTTTTTATTTAACAGCTTTTTTTTTCCCCTTTTTTGCTTTTGCATGAATTACTCATCTTGTGAGTACAGCTAGCTGTTGATTGTAATGGTAATGACTGACAGGAGGGTGATCCACTGAAAGGGTTTTTTTTTAACTATTGTGTCTTATGGTTGGTAATATTGACAAACTGCAAGCCTGAAAGTGTGCTCGATGTATGCTTGTAGCTCATATTATATGTACTGACATAACCCAAGTTTAAACAGTTTTGAAAGTGTCCTGCTGATGTTGTCGCTAGAGGTGTGGGGAATCGTGGTTTTGAGGCAAGTCAGCCACAGTTAGTACAGGAAGGTCCTAAGTCTTGTGCAGCTTTAGTGGTGTACTTCAGTCTTAATTTTTTTTTTTCCTCTTTTGTCTTGATAGCTTAACCAGAGTGTGACCTGAGATCCTATGTCCTTCCATGTATTTTTTGAAGAGAATGTCTATAACTTGTTTAGTTTGTGCTCTGCAGCTGTTTCCTCACCTGCATATATATGTGTGTGTGTGTGTGCCCTGAACTCACCCAGGCTTCTAGCTGATCCCCAAGTTTAATCTCAGAGAGACTGCAAAGCTGTGCAAATTATTACAGTGGGCAGAGGCTTTGCCTTCTGATTTTTTTTTTTTTTTTTTGGTGGAGAGAGCCATCTGAAGAACTTCAAGGTCACTCAGCCCTGTCTTCCTGGATGGGTCTGTCTGGATTTCCTCCTTTCCCCCTCAGAGGGACTGGTGTGAGTTTTAATGAGCTGGCAGAGGGAGCAAGCCTTCTCAAGGTGGGGCTTTTGACAGGGAAAGGGTGGACATGTAAGTGTATTATTCCTGTGAAAGTGAGATTCAAAGATGACCAGCAAAAGCATCAAATATTTAGTTGTGTGCACAAAATCATTAAAGATTGCTTTAGGTGGCTAAATTGCTTTAGGGTAGTTTGAGTCTCTAGTTTAATGCCTGAAACTGAAAATAGACAGGTGCTTCTGTGGCTTGGGGAGAGGACTGCATTCTAGATTACCATAAGCTGTGTTAGTCAGGCTGTCCTAATGTTGGTTGATGATACCTTCCTCTTGTTTGGATAGAAGTACCTCTAAATTTTTATAAGTGTATTCTTCACTGCAAGTTACTAATGCTAACAGGTATCCACAAGGCTGGGCATTAAGGAGCGTTCCTCAGTAAAGGTCATACGAGTCTCTGTTTTCCCACTGATGATCAAAAGATTATATATACCATAAGACAGTGATGTATTCAAGGCCACTTTGCTGGCGGAGTCCCTTCCTAGGAGTTTTTTATTTTTTAAAATGCCTACAAGGCATTTTTAATGTGTTTGGTGGGGTTTTGGGGGAGAGGGACGGGGTGGTGGTTGTTGCATGCAGAGGGCCTGACCAGGATCAAGTCTTGCTGGATCCCAGGAAAACAAAATGTGAAACCTCACATTTTACCGATGTTATAATGGAGAAAGGTTGTTGAAATGCAAGTTCCCCCTTTCCTCATGAACTTGATCCCTATCCCTTGTGTCAGATTCAGCAGTTGTATAGCCACATAGTTTTCCACTGGATAAGCTTATTCAACTGACTCACTGTTTTGTTTTAGAGGGTTTAGTTTGCTCTTGGGTCAGCTCACTGAACCCACTCCCTCTGCAGCTGCACGATCGTTAGTCTGATTGAAGGGAAGTAGCAATATTATGTGGTTAAGGGGTAGGGGAGCAGAAATGCCATTCCTGGTGATGACTTACAGTTTCATAGTATTAGATGTGAGCTGAAACTTGTTTTTAATGGAATAAACTGTTTGGGTTCTACCTGCACTATGGATTGAACTTTGAATGAACATACAACCAGATCCCAAGCAGGAACTAAAACTCTAGTCATGGTTTTTTTGTCCCAAACTCTGCTGTCCTCCACTTGCGTGTGACTTCAGGAAGGCTATGTTAGTTCTGGCTGTAGAGGGTAATGATTTTCAACCCTGAAAAACCTGCTAGTTCAGTTTTTTCCTCAGCAGCAATAAGCCTTGCCTTTTGTGAAGTACTAGTTAATGTTTTTTACAAGCTTCCTAGTTCATGCAGTGTATAATTCAGTCTGAGTATTTGTTGCATGGGTTGACTAGGCTGTAGTTCTGCTAGCTGCTGCTTTGTTGGAAGTTGTAGACACTGTAGTGGCCTTTCACTGGACACTACTCGGGGAACCTTAGGCTTCTCTGATTTTAGTGCAATTGTCTGGTTGTTTTTTTTTTCTTTTTTTAATACAAGTGAAAGTTGAATTTGGGGAAATTTAGATTTCTCCTTCAGAAATTTCAGTATGAATAAGGGCACTTGCTGCCTCTGAAGTTTGAATATTTATAAAGAAATTATGAGGGCAAGTCTGCTGGCTGTTTATTGGGTGTAGTTGCCAGATTTTGATTTAAGCTAGGATGATCACCAGTATATACTAAAATGTAAAACATCTGTTAGGCAGAGACCCTGGGATAATAGCAAAGGTGGATATTGTGAGATTAGAAGATTTTTTTTTAAACTCATGATAATGATGTCGCTTAACTTACCTGCTCTACTAGTGGAAAACATGCACTGTTCAGTCCCCCTTCCACATCATGCTTTTGAGAGGGGCTGTGAATACGTGACCAGCCTTTGCCTAATTCCAGTCTTTTGGAGATGAGCACTTCTTTCTCTTCCAAAACAATTCTGTCTTGTCTTTTATTTGTAAGACCTATTTCTGTATTTCTTTGTATAACATTTGCTTAGGAATACTAGTCCTTGAAATGAACTTTTTTTTGCTGGTAATGAGAAATTACTGATTTCTGTAGATCAGGGTATGTTCTTAGCCAATTCTAGATTGACTTGGCAGAATAGTAATTTCAACTAACAACTCAGTGGGTTTTAAGAAAGGTGGGTAAGAGTATTCACTTCTTTATTTGGTACACTTTGCTAATACAGCTGGAAGTGTATGTTAGTTTATATGTTTGCACTGATACTCTGGCCACTCCCAGCAATCCTCTTTTCTTGGTAAAACACGAGAGCATACAGATAGTACAATTTCTCTTTCCTGTGGTGTTCAACCAGTGGTCTGGCAGGTCTACTCCTGGCCATCAATTTTTTTCCTATTTACCATAGAAGACAGTAGGATGAGATATGAATCCTCCCGGGATCCATAAGCTCAGGTTCAGTCTTGTTGGCTTGGGGCAATACAGACACTGAGTAATCAGCACTGCTCCTGAAGAATATCGGACTCTTGCAAACTCTTTTCCCCTTTCAAGCAGTAATAAAGGTGGTGAGGTACTTTAGACAACAGCACTTGAGGGAAATGCATTACATCGATGCTTCGCAGGCATAATTTGTATCCTCCACTCTTTTTCCTCATGCTCATGTCACGCCACTGCTGTAGCAATGAAATCTGGACTCACTGTACACATACAGTAGTCACGCCATCATGAGACAGTGTCCTGCAGTCTTTTCCCAGCCCTGTCATTGTGAGGAATCCTTGACTGAGCAGCTTTGTGTTTAGAGTATAAAAAAGCAATCACACTTTTAAGGTGCTCACAGAGATTTCTGCACAGCGTTCTTTATCACGGCGCCTTGTCCAGACAGTCAAGGAAATAACTTTCTTGAGACTGCCTAAGGAAAGAGTTGAAACTGCAAATGTTTTGTTCAGCTAATGGAAGTGAATATTTAACTTCCGAAGGATTCTTGACAGTCAGGTGGTATTACCATGTGTGGTCTATGCCTGGAAGTTCAGCAATAGATTTACTGTGTCTTGCGGGGCTTGCAACCCTGTCAAGTCAATTTGTATTCTGTGTATCTCTAGCTTTTCTGACTTCTTTGAGACTAAAAGGACTAGATTTCTTGCTGAAGGAAAGTCGAACAAAAGATCAAAGAAAGCATTATGATAGCTTTAAAAACCTGCTTTTTGTGTTGATACGCATTCAATTACTCTTTGATTCTTTGTCTTCCTCTTTTCCTTCTAAAATCCAAAGCAAAACCCCAACTAAATATGTTGGATGAGACTTATGGTATGGAGGCTTTGGGAGGGGATGGTGTTTGGTGTCTTTAGGAAAGTTGGGTTTTGAGATACCAATGCTTTGGTACTGGTTTTGGAAACTAGAATAATTGTTGCCCTTCCATCTCCAGGCTAGTGATGACTTATTATACAATACTCTGTCTGCTGTTGTAGTATAGGTCCTTGAGCTGAACTTGCTGTACAGGCAGAAACACTAAAACAAACAAAGCATTGAGATTTGGGATTGTTTTCCTCTCAAATGCCTATGTTGCTTTCCATTTTTATTTATTTGCTTTATGAGGAAGTGCTGAAATTTGAATTCCTTAGAGCTTTAGAAGCTAAACATACTTGAAGTGAACAATTTTCTTAACTACTGATCAAAGTTTTTTTTAATTTTTGTTTTGTTTGGGTTTTTTGTTTGTTTGTTTTTAAAGTAACTAAACACAGCCTTCCTCTGGAGGTACTAGATTACATCAGTGAAAAAAAAGGTTTACAGCAGTTTTGTGCTTCTGTTTTTTTTTATTGTCCTGAAAGGAAGTATGACCACCTTCTTTACACAACAGTTTTGGGAAGCCCGGTCTCTTTCTTAAATGCTTTCTCCTCCTTTTTTGCTAGTGCCTGGGAGCTCCGTTTCATTTAACGTGTATCTCTTCAAAATACAGCTGTTTTGGCTGCTTACTAGTTGCAATGTGTCTACAAGGTCAAGTATTAACTGCTGATGAGGGACTTCTGCACTGAGCCAGACCCTGATATGGAAGCTGAAACATCTGCTTGTCTGAATATTTTTTTGATCTTTATTAAACAGATTTTAATTGAGAGTTGTCTTCCAGTCTCAAATCTTCTTTCCTCATTTGATCTGCAGTTAAAATTTTCATCAGTTTGTGATATCCTACTCATTGCTATGACAACAACCTGCGAAACAGACTTTAATATGAGGAATTGGAGAGAATAAGAGGCTGCTTTGCGAGTAAGGAAACGTTCCTGTTCAGCCCCATCTTATTAATTAATAATATCCCACTTAATGCTTGAAATTGTAGTCACTATGGTAGTTGAAAGGCAGTGGCTATCTGCCTCCCTTCTGCCAGCTGCTTCGGTACTCTAAAGAGTAGGCGTGGTGGGGTTTGAAGCCTCAGCCCAGCGGGGTGAAGACATGCCCGTGCCAGGGAGGTGCGATGTTTTCCTGGTCAGTCAGTGCACCATCAGTGGTGGAGCAGAGCCCTTCAGCTGCTCCTCCTGTGCGCTGAGGCTGGGCTGCTTGTTGTGTCTGGACACTGCCTGTAGATAGCGGGAGCCAACTAAGGGGAAATAAAATAGCTTTATTTTGAAAGCTGTCTTTATATCAAGCTGCCAAATGTGCTTTTAAGAAGACTAGATTATGTCTGAAATGGATTATAATATGTACATGTTGGCTTGATGGGGACTGTCAAACTGAGGGTGTGTTTCCACACTTGTCTGAAGCAAGTACAAGTCCATACCGCTGCCTCCACACTTGTCTGAAGCAAGTACAAGTCCATACCGCTGCCAGGAAGAGGCTCTCAGCTTCGCTGGTTTTCTGCTTCGGACCTGTTGCCAAATTGTGCTGCTCACGGGCTGCACGGTCAGCAAGATAAGGATCTTCTTTAAAGATCCCATTACACTGTTGAGGTTGTTTGGCTCTGTTCCCAACAGCAGGCTGATCCTGCTGTGCTGCTTCATCCCCCAGGAGTGTTTCAAACATTTGGGTGCCTGCCTTTTTTCTTAAAGTATCCTTTCATCCTGAAAAACAAACATGGCTTAAACAGCTGTGGCACAGAAGACACTGTAAAATACATATTACGAGAGGGAGAAAAGACACAATCCTCTTCAGGTACCATAGGTTGCCTTGCTATCAGAAATGTAGGCTTATAGTTCAGCGTATTCTTTACAAACAAACGGAAAACTCTTTGTTTTAATGTGTGTGCACTGCTGTCATGTCCAAAACATGGATTGCAATATTTTGCGTAGCTTTGGTGAATTTATAGAAAATAGCATTGAAATGTATTTCAGAATTCTTAGGTACCAGAATCTGTGTAAACATATGATGTTAATTCAGAAATGATGAACAAATTGAGACCCAGTGGAGTTGTAATTTCTCAACATATCTTAAATCATAGAGGGCTAATTCCAGACAATCATATTTGAAATTATTAGCTTGTCTTTCAGAGAGGTTAGTTTTCTCTGTCATGTTCTCTGTTCAGGGCTTTTTTTCATTGCTCATTGTGCTAGGTTCAGATAGTGATGAGTTGACCAATACTTTAAAAACCCAAACAACCCAAAGGTGATTATTCGTCTATATAACATTGGCAGTCCCATCAGCAAGGCTTATAAAGTGGATTTTAACACGAAGAGCAAAAGTAATTTCTACTGCGAACTCAACTGAAGACTGTCCTTAACATGGACAGCCATGACCAGATAGTCAGTAAGAAGTGTTGAACTTGCTGCTTAGAGTGTCTCCACATCTACTTAATATTTTGCTTTCCACAGAACATGTTGTTGCAAGTTTGAATAACCTCAGTTCTGACTGTCTGGCTTTTAGGGTATCGAGTGCAGTGCTCTGAAGGCCTGTGTGTTCTGGGGCTTATAAGGCAACAAAGTTAGACTACCTTAAAAGACTGGGAGGCAGATTGGCTTTGGTGAATATATTCATAAAGCTGGAGAAACACAGTCTTCCAGTTCAGCTCATACTACAGGCAGTTCCTGGTAAAGGCAGGCCTTTTCTTGTTAAATATGTAAGAGTTCATGGAAATATATTTTCTCCTCAGAATTTATCGAATGCGTTTTGAATGCTTTAACTAGCACATAAAGAAATTCAATGTTGGGGTTCAGTTTTGGCCAACAGAAATGTATTTCTAAAGTGGAGAAGAGATTTAGATGATAATGGGGTTAATTGTCTTTTTGATTCTAGGTGAGGCTCCTGAGCATCATGAATTGATGTTTAAACTGAAGCATCTCATTGCAACTTTAATTGTTGAGTACCCATTACTTGTGAATCCTAGTGAGCAGTTGGGTATTGAACACATCCTTACCCATGCAATCACAGCAGTTTGCTCAGTTTTCGTCTGTGCATTGAACTTGGTACTAGCCAGCTTGCACCAAAGCTGCTGCCCTGACAAACTGTGTGCTGAGGCACGTTCATACATTGGGGCTGCAGTGGAAGTGCTTTGCTGCTCATTTGCACATCTCCTTCTGCTCAGTTATACCACTTGCAGGTTGTCCTCAGTTCCCTAAATTTGCAGTTTTATTTCCCAGTGTCATGGGGACAGAAACCAGGCAGTTATCGTGACCGTTCTGACCAGTTAGAGAGATCTGTTTCCAGTTATCATAGCTACTATAAACCATACTCATCAATTAGCCTTGTGTTAGATGCTGTACAAACACAGGGGGAGTAATAAATGTCTTGTTTCAAAGTAATTTTAATGGTAGAGGATGAATGAGAATGAAAACTTACTACCACAAACGGGATAGCAGTGATGTATGTGTGTAATTTGGGTTTTCTTTTGGGTTTCTTTGTTGCCATACAACAAAGGTGTGTTTAAAGCAGGGTTATAGGTAGCTTTGTAAATAATTTCTGTAAGTATGAGGGAGAGCAAAACAAAAGTACTGGCTGCACAGGCTGGATTTAAAGGTAAGCATCATCATTTCTCTTAAAAATGAGAGGTGAGAAGTAGAATGGGCGTTGGCCACAACCTCCGTATATGTGCAGGAAAGCAGTTTGATGATAGTAAAGAGAGGAACTGCCTAGTTTGTGTATGTGATCTTTGCGTTAACATTCTGAGTGGTATGAGAGTGATTAAATTCCAGGCATCAGAATGAGACATCAGGTATTACAGAAATTTAAGGAGTGATAGAGCTGGAGCCGAAATTTCAGCAGGGTAGCAGGTAGAAAAGTCTGTATGTTAAATAATTGGAAAAAGCTGTGAGAAGTATATGTTGGCTGGTAGTACAGATCTAGACAGATCCCAATCAGCTGACAAAAATGCTTTTTATCCACTGTGTTTCCCCCTTTACTGTAAAGACTGTGATAAATCCAGTAATAGTGTATTAAAGCTACTTTCTCAGGAGTCTCTGTATAGAGTTCGTGGTAAAGGCAGGAACAGTTCAAGCTACTGCATTTGTTTATTATCTGGGTATTAAATCAGTACCCTGCTTTAACTTGTGCTCTTTTTTTTTTTCCTTTCAGATTTTCTATTTTGTACATACATTGTTTTGTATATACTGTATATGATGACTTCGGTGGGCAGTGAACGTACCCGGGGCACTCGGGACAAAACACAAATTTCAACCACACAGCCAACACAACCACAGAAACAAGTAGTACAGGTACGTGATACTATATAATCTTCTCTGAGTTGAAAGTGAGCGTGTAATGATACGCATTTCTTCCCTTAGTCAGTAAAAACTGAGAAAAGATGGGAGGAAAAGTCATGGTCTGTTTTGGAAGAGTATGTTTGATGTCTTGCTTTAATTACTCAGTAATCCAGCACAGCATTAAGTTGTCCCTGTATTCTTGTCTCTGAAGGAGCTTTGTGTTCTTCAGCAACATTTCCTATCAGTGAGGAATTCTGTGCCTATGCCCGTGTCAGGATTTCTGTTCTGTGACCTCAGTGTCATCAGATCTCAGCTCTTCCATATGCCAGCCTCTTGATGCTAGAAGATTTCTGGTTGACAGAGGAATTTGGGTGGGTGGGAAAAGCTTCATTAGAGGCATGTTGTGTTCTACAGCATAATTCAGCATATCTGCAAGTCACAAAATCTAAACTTCTTGTGCAGTGTCCTCACAAAGTGAAATGAAGGTGGTCATCTACTAGTGGACTAAAATTGAGTATCTGTGAGATTGAAATTAAGCTCTTACCCCATTGTCTTGATTCTCAGCAGCAGAGTAGTTAAGTTGTGTGCTTGTCTGGGTTACAGAGAGTGCAAAATTTCTCTGCTCCTAGCAACTCATTATTCTATTGTCAGGTATTTCTCAAAATTTGGCTCAATTCAAGAATTGCCCCAGTTCTCTGCTGGTAGAGAGTGCATCAATCTAGAAATCCTCACCAGGGAAATTGTGTCTTTTGTTGTTTTATAGACTGATCTTTAATATGGAGGGGGTCTTGTTTTGTACAGTATTAATTATGTGGCCTCAAGCCCTTATCTCCTCCTTGTGTTGCAGTGCTTTGCATAGTGGTGATTCGTGCTAATGTGTGGATTTAGAAACTGACTTTCAACAGATGGAAGTCGAATTTGTTTTTGTTTTATAACAAGTAAAGCTGCAGGAGTATAGTGAGCAGATTGACAGAAGTGGTGGTTTCCCCTTTTTTGACATTTGCAAGACAGCAGTGGAGTACTTGGCCCAGTTTTGGGTTCCCTGGCACAAGACAGACATTGGCAGATGGGAGTAAGTCCAGCGAAGAGCTGCGAAGATGGTTGAGGGGCTGGAGCACAGGATGAATGAGGGGTGACTGAGGGAACTGAATTTGTTCAGCCCTAAGAAGGCAAGGCAAGGTCGTAACTTCTATTCAGATACCTCATGAAAGGGTGTAGCAAAGGTGAAGCCAGAGAGTTCTCAGAGAGACAATGGCACAAGTTGGAATACTGGAAATTGCAGCAGGTAAAAGAAAAAAATATTGTTTACCATGAACACAGTCATGGATTGGAGAGGTTGTGGGATCTGTGTCTGGCCCCAAGCAGCTCCTCTGATGGGACATGGTCTCACTGGGAGGTTGCACTGGGTATCACTGGAGGACATTTCCAACCTATGTGATTCACTGATTTTAAGCATTAAGTCTTACAGACCTCTTTCTGCATTTTGTCTGCTTATTCTACTTCTTGCATAATAAATACTGGTTTGGTCAATTCAGTGGAAAAGATGGTTATTTAATATACAGCAATTATGTTTTAGTGCATCATAGTTTTTTATTGTTTAGATATCAGATGGACCTTCCTGCTTAGTCAGGCTTTACAGATCAACAGGAACATGTGGGATTTTACTGTTTAATCACCACTGATTCATTTTTCTGTATGTATAATAATGTTTTTTTTCATTGTCATAATATTACATTGATAATCATTTAAGTTATTTAAGAAATTACATTGCAGTTCTTCTGGATAACAAACATACCATTTATTATAAGATCTGGGCCTATTACTGTCACTTAATTTTGTGTTTTGTACGCTTCTTTTTCTGGTAGTTCAAAGTTGTTAAAAATTTCTTTCACTCTGTTATGCCACAAAGATAATATATCTTGTAAGGTTGAGTAAAGGTTTAGCTGTTCTTCAGATGCTACTATTTTCTTAGATGCAATTAAAACTTAATTATACTCTTTTATAGGATACTACAATGTTACTTATAATGATGGTGCCTTAAAAATAAAGAACCACCATTCGCTGGGAAAAAACCAAAACTTTGTGACACTGATTTGGTGTTTGTGTAGTAAACACATCTTGTGGGTTTTTGTTGCTTTTTTCTTCTGAATCTTCAATTCCATCTGGATGTAATCCACTGGCATAAATATTAGCTAATTCTAAGCTTTCTGCTTACACAGGAAAACTGAAGATACTGTCACACATCTGACATTGTTATAAAATATGTATATTTTTGTCTTCTAACCTGGACTTGAAAAAAATTGGTTTACGGAAAAAGTGTATCTTAATGATTTCCTGTTTCTGATCAAATATGCTGTCATGTCTGTACAGAAATTACATTGTCTGAACGTTTTTACTCTGGATATCTTTAAAGTAAATCTCTTCACTAGGTTAAAAGTTGTAGTGGGCCTGAGGCAGCTGAAGGCAGAGCGAGAAGATGGATCAACAAGGCTTAATTCCTGAAACCAGCAGACCTTTTGTTTTTGCTCTCTGCTGAGCTCTCAGCAGACACCAAGAAGGAGCTCCTTTACACAGAGCACCACACTGACCGGAATGCTTTCGTGGACAGTGGCACCAGGACTGGTGCGGGGAATTCCAGAGCAGGCTCTCCTCTGGGTTACCAAGTGGAGTGACATATGAAGCTGTCAGCGTGACACTTTGAAAATGTTAGGTAGTGCAGAGTACTTAACTCCATTACAAACGCTAATTGTCTTGGATTGTTGCCTCTGAGCACAGCAAATGTCGCTTCCCTCAAGGAACTGTGACAGCTGCAGTAACTTCTCAGAATATAAGCAGCTGGTGGTATACGGTGGAGTAATTTTTAGACTCTTCTCAGCATTTACACGCAAGTTTGTATTTGTGGTAAACTCCAAAAGCGAAGCAGTTTGAGCCTGATTAAGTCTGAACTTGTGAGACACAGATTTTCATGTGGGTATCCTGTGAAGTGAGAATTCGAAAGGTTAGATTCAACCAGCTGCCCAGGATGAATCCTTTCTGTCAAGAATTTCAGTGGATGAGGTGGTCCCCTTCTCAGTGAAGAAGTCTCTGCAGCATGTCAACTCGCATTTCAGGTCCTGGCTCTCTTCAGTAACAGCCTTCTCTAGCACGAGACAGAAGCTTCTGTTTAAGCAGTAATCAAATAGGTCCAGGATCACGTAGCATAGCGTTATCTTTGGTATTTTCATGGGAGTGCAGTTCAAGTAGACTGTAGATATCACACTATGAAGAGTGACCTGTGTGATGCGGCATTAGTGTTCTTCAGTTGCTTTCTCCCTGGGGCAGCTATAGCCTATTCGGATTTAGGGCACTTTACTGCATCCATCCATTTTAGTCTTTCAGCTTTTGGAGAAGTTGCCAGCATGGATTTGTGGTCCAGAAACCTTACAGAAGCACCAAGTATTTCATCAATAACAAGATCCTTTAGCAGTTTTCAGAGACCAGTATTTGTTTATAAAGAAAATAAGTGCAGCTGTTCGCCGGCAAAATCTTGAGGCATGACTCAGTCTCTTTCCAAGTGCTCATAAAACTAGAGTCAGGTGGTTGTTGGGAGAGTCGTGGAAGGTGATGTGAACAGGAATCATCAGAGATGTCGTTAATTTAGAAATACTGTTACCATTTTATTATGATAAAACTGTAACTCTGCAGTGGTAAATACTAAATAAAAGTAAAAGTAATAATATCAAAGTGTAGGCTTCTGTGGTAAATTCTATTTTATTATATGGTTGTCGTGTCTATGTGGTGACCTTTAACTATGGTTCAAACCTATTGGAACATGTTGAAATTGTTTCTGTCCCAGCTAACTCTTTAACTATAAAATGAGCATAGAGGAGATGTTAATCCCTTCCCCATAGCACCTCTGTGCTTGTTGTGTATGTTCTTTTTGAGAATCTGGAGAAAAAAAATGGTGACACTAGGAGATACTTTTAAAAAATACATTGTTACCTTTTGTGTACTTATTGCATGTTTGTGTTTTTCAGGCAACAGCAGAACAGATTCGCCTTGCTCAGATGATCTACGATAAGAATGACGCAGATTTTGAAGATAAAGTGAAACAAGTATGTTTCTTGCGGTACAGAGTTTTTATGCCCTGCAATAAGGTGCTCCAAAGCTGGCTTACATTTTGGAGCTAGAGCATCTGTTTCTGATTTAGATGAAACCTTTTTCAGAAGGATGTAAGTTTAACTAGGAAAAGGTGCTCTTACTGCACTGTGAAGTCTGTTTACAAGAAATTGTGTGGTAATGTAGCGCTGGCTGTGTAGTTATATTGGTGTATTTTCCTCTGTAGACAAGCCTGTAAGCCAAAACTCATCTGTGCTGATGTCTCTTCCAGACTGTATCTCTCTAGTATGGTCCTGATGCTTAATGATTGTCAGAATAAAGAGTGCGTTCAGCTTGTCCAAATGTACATGCGCATGGGAAAAATGTCACCTGTATAAACTGAGTTTGCTAATATCTTGGCTGTTTTTCAGGAAAAGTAAAAATCTAATCATAGCTTAAAGGTGAATTGAAGTGTTATTTAAAAAAAAAATAATAATCTGACCTCACAGTTCTGTGTATGCATTAAAATGACAAAATTACACTGTGAAAATGAGATCTCACACGATTTCCTCTAGAATGCTGAGTTTTGGGTGTAGATGCTCAAGCTTCCATTAGCCGGTTATGGCTGAGACCATTAATAAAAGGAGTACTGAGAATCTGGGTCCCTGTTCTGCTGTGGGTATTGGTGATTTTGTCCTAGTGAACACATCATAACTCATGAAGAACCTAGGAGTACACCCAGAAGGAGAGAAGAATTAGCGTGAATGCATTAATGCAGCAGAGGACCAGATTTCTTGATTTCTTTTCCTTTGTAAACCCTCCTCTGAAGCTTTATTAAGTGCTTTTTGTTGTTCTTGTTATAAACTTGTTCTATTGCTGTGCCAGAAGTGAAGCTGGTACTTCCCGAAGCCAGAGGACCCTCCTCAATAGTGCCTGTAGGTCTGCTGGTGGGAAGGATAAGAGTTAAGTTATGCATAGGAAATGTCCAATATTTTACATTGTGCATATATATATTTCTAGCTAATGTAGGTTTTTTCCTTGTGAAGTTGCTGGATGTCCCATGACAGACTGTGATTATTTCCATCCCACACTCCTCAGGATGTGCACTGCAGGTCCACAGAGCATAATTCAGTAGTAGGTCTCCTTAAGCAGCCATCGCTTATGCATCCTTTGTGGCCTTGTGCTGAAATGGATCAAGGGAGCTGATCTGGCTGAAGAATAACCTTTTTCTTAGTCTGGATGATTTTCCATGTTCTCTGCCATGGCTTACCTTATGTCTGTTCTAACACAGTAGGATAAAGAGGGGGATGTTTGATGGGGAGGGAGGGAGGATGGTCTTTTACATCTTGAGTCAGGGAAGTAATTGTTCCCCTGTACTTGGCACTGGTGAGGCCGCACCTCGAATACTGTGTTCAGTTTTGGGCCCCTCACTACAAGAAAGACTTTGAGGTGCTGGAGCGTGTCCAGAGAAGGGCAACAAAACTGGTGAAGGGTTTAAAGCACAAGTCTTCTGAGGAGCGGCTGAGGAAACTGGGGTTGTTTAGCCTGGAGAAAAGGAGGCTGAGGGGAGACCTTATCGCTCTCTACAACTACCTGAAAGGAGGTTGTAGCAAGGTGGGTACTGGTCTCTTCTATCAAGTAACTAGTGATAGGACAAGAGGAAATGGCCTCAGGTTGCACCGGGGGAGGTTTAGATTGGATATTAGGAAAAATTTCTTTACTGAAAGGGTTGTCAAGCATTGGAGCAGGCTGCCCAGGGAAGCAGTGGAGTCACCGTCCCTGGAGGTATTCAAAAAGCATGTAGACAAGGCACTTCAGGACATGGTTTAGTGGGCATGGTTGATGGTTGGACTCTATGATCTTAAAGGTCTTTTCCAACCTAAATGATTCTATGATCTTTACCCTCATATACTGCTGTCTCTGGGGTAGCAGCATTTGCTGCAAGCATAAAGAAAAAAAAGTGTGAAAGAGACTGCTTTCTTGATTACCATTTAATTTGTGTTTCACCCTGTCTCTTGTCTGAATTCCAAGAAGATGTGTAAAATGGAGATACCTTTATTTAGGATTTTAGTTTGCTCTGACACAGTAGCTACGCACTTTCTCAGAATCTGTGGTGATACTAACTCTTATTTTCTCATAATGATAATTCAGGTATTTTAACATGTCTGACTTTTACTGCCAGCTTATGGAAGTGACGGGGAAAAACCAGGATGAGTGCATAGTGGCACTACATGATTGTAATGGGGACGTGAACAGAGCAATCAACATACTGCTGGAAGGAAGTTCAGACACGGTAAGGTTTTACTTTCATACTTGGCTCACTCTGTTTGCTGCGTCTTTCTACTTTTAAGAAGTGATTGAGAAAGTTGTATTTTGGAAGCTTTTTATTTCTACGTCTCCATTCAAATTCTTTTGAAGGAAATGGAGACCACGGCAACTTCTCTACTGCATGGGCTGAACCTTGAAAATGTTGTGAGTGTTCAGCTGCTCTCTTGCAGAGTCCTCCAGCTTTTATTTACATGCAGCAATTTTAACTCTGCAGCAGAACTAGGTGCTCTTGTCAGACGGGGCCAGTTTTTTGGTGCCATGTTTGTGGTTACTCTGTAGCACCTCCACAACCCTGAGACTAAGCCTTTGACACAAAGTGCAGTCTCTGTAAACCTGAAGGGCAGGCAGATACTTCTAAGTCGTGCAACTTCTGTACATGTGCATTGCCAGTATTGAAGTTGGAGGAGGTTTCCACATCTGAAAGTTGCATTGATAGTGCTACTAATGGCAGAAGAGAATACAGCTAGTTGCTCCTTTCACTATGTTGCTAATTTGCATGACTTCATTGAAAAACAGGAGGAGACTAAACAATGTGTATATAACAACAAATAATGCCGCTTAGGATGTTGCACAGAGCAGTTTTTTATGCCAAGAGATATCAGGAAAATATGTCTTGCTGCAGTTGAAGTTTTTGCTGGAGGGACTTCTTACAGTTTATCTGAGGCAGTAAACTAGATTCCATCTCATCTAAATTGGGAAAGAAACCTGGACTTTCTTTCTTAATGCTGAACATTCAGTATTTCCTGTGATTTGTCAGGATGTGTACTCTAGCTTATTGTTAATGAGGAAACTCGCCCCCTACACACTCTACATCTAGGGGACATACCATTCTGAGGGGACTTTCTTTTCTATCCCCTTTTCATTTGTCAGAGTTGAGGTTATCTAAAACACAGAAGTATATAATACTGAGCAAGCTGGCAAGTTGGGAGTAGAAGAGAGCATCTCACCGTGATTAAATCTGTCTTGGTAATGTGCTCATTTTGTTTTGTCTTGTACTTCTCTTATTTGCCATTTTCTAATTGAAAATAGTTTTCTGGTTGATAGAGAATCTTAAATGCTTTTTTACTTTAGCAAATTGTTATAAGTGATCATGACATGGAAGAAACTTTCTGAACTCATTTAACAATTAGATGCAACATATCCTTATGTTCTGCTCTTTCAACAAGTTCCCCTGAACTCACTGCTCTCCGCAGACAAAATCAGCTTAGGAGCAAATACAGACAACTTAAAGGGCTCAAGGAGGAACTAGTATTAACTGAAGGGCGTGAAGAAATTTATTCTTCTTTATGGAAGTTTGTGGGCCTCCAACTTGAAGGGCTTTAAGGCCATTATACTCCAGAACAGTTTAACCATGGATTTGATGTAAATTTGGAAGCAGAGGTACTACTAGTTCTCAATGCTGATTCCCAAATCTTTTTTTCTAGTTTTGCTCTGTTTTAATGCACTAGAAGGTTTTTTTTACCTCATTTGGAAGAAAATTTGTCTATCGAAATTGAAGAATTAGAAGAGCAAGGATAGCTAGAATGTCTATTTATAATTTCTTTGGTACTCTGCCAGTTTTATCTTTTTTTAATATTTTTTTTTTAATGCTGTTATCTTTAAGGCTTTATGCTGTGTGACTTAGTCTTCATGAAGACTTTCCACCTGCAACAGTTGTGACAGCCTGGCTTTGGACAGATAGAGGCTTGTGGATGGGAGTAGAGAAGGACATGTTTCTTTGCCCAAGATTTCCATTCATTTAACTTCCTACAGGCTTAAGATCCATTTTATGCCTGACCATGTTTTACTTCCTAAACCTTTGAAGATAGAACAAGGAGACCATTCAGATTATTCTTCTTTTCGTCTAAGATCAGGCAAGCAAGAAGGCCTCTCTTGCATGTTTTTGAAGGTCAGGCCCACAACTGTCATTTGGGTTGCCTCAGGCATCGTCAGCTGAAATTGTAATCAGTTAGCTCCCTTACAAAACCAGACAGCTTCGACAGTCTGTGATGGATTCCCATGCCCAAAGGTAGCACCATCCTCTATCTTAAAGGACATGCCCAACTTAACTTCTCAAGGCTTCCCTCAAAATTACATTGTGGTAAAGCATGGATCTGATGCTTTCACAGTTGTCTTTTCACTGATCCTTCCCAAGTCATGTAAAACCTTACTAAGGAGAGGCTACTTGCTCTTAAGCTTTGCAGGATCATCCAGTTCTGCGTGTTTCTTAAAATGGTCAAAGATCTTTTGGCACCATGGCCATCAGTGAAATAGTAGTGCATTCTGAAATATATATATATATATATATTTGGTTCTATAGTTGTCAGTGCATTTATTTTTCCTCCTGTGAAGTGTCTCTAAATCTCTAGGAATGTTCTAGTGTGTAATGCAGTTACACAGGCTATGGCAGGTGAAGCAATATGACCGTTACTGGAGGAAACAGTTTTGTGTCACACAAATAATGTGTTGTTGCTTAAATGCGTAGTTTTGTACTTTTAATCTGCATTATCTGCGCTTCATCTAAGTTGGTTTACGGCAGTGTAGTCTTCTATACTGGAATTGAAATTGAAATGTGATTTCAGCCTTCTTTCTCGCCTCTACCATGGCAAAAAATAAAGAGAGAGTAACCGTTCTCTTAGTACTTATTCTCTCAAAGGAGACACTGAAATACTGAGTTCGTACTTGAACGGGGTTGTTCCTTGCTTTCTCAATAGCATTAGTTTTCCCAGTTCTAGGCAGCTTAGACTAGCTGGTCATTGCCTACCTCATGAGGTCTTTTGAGTTGCTGCTGTCTGAATTGAGAGAAGATAGGACAGGACCTAAAAGTACTGATAGCCAGCCTTTTTTGTTTGATGCAAGTGCCTGTCAGAGGTCATGGCTTCAGTGCTTCACAGTTGATGGCATCTTATTTGCATATGCAAATTTCCCGCTTAATTACCTTACCTAGACTATAAGCTCCTAAAGATGGGGACATACTTACAAACCTATTTGCCATCTTAATGGTTTGCAAATAATACCTTTCTTTGCTTTGCAGCTATGGCTTAATAGACTAACCATGCAATTGCATAATATATATGGGGTGCTGTGCTATTCTTAGCAAGTGTGTTAGTCATTTTATTTTCAACTCCTACATATGAATTTATTTTAAAGATGGAATTTAATGTTAAAGCTGAAGCCTGATGTTTGGACCTTGGTCCCTTGTCTTGTTTAGACATAGTTTTTCCTGTATTTTACTGTGTGTGATGGGCTGTAGCTGTTAAGAGTGGATGGTCTAGCTTACCATGGCTCCAGTTTTCCTGAGTTGTTCTGCCATTCTGTCTCTTGGTGCTTGAATTCTAGTCCATCTGGATACTGGTTTTTCTTTTTAATCCCCCACCGTACCCCCGCCCCCTTAGGCTGTGTACTTATTCTTATCAGTGTCTTGTTCAATGACACTTATAAGCATTTTTTCATTTCCTTGGATGAAAAAGATAGCTCTGTGCATGCTTCCTTGCTAGATTTATGAAGGTAGTTGAGAGGGAAACTGTTGCTTGCTTTGCAGATTTTCTGTGTCGTAGTCATATCTAGGCTTCCTTGAACTAATAAAAGTCCATTATAGCCAGAAATATTTGGGATTCTCACATTCCGTAAGACAAGCCAACTTCTAAAACTTGTTTCTTTCTCATTTCTTCCCAGAAATACAGCCTGTGTTTCCATTTGTATCAGTGTAGTTTGCAAGGTATTACATATGTGATGTTACGCAAATACCTGTTTTTTTTTCCCACGAACTGGAAGGGTGTGAGGTGGAAGTATGCATTGAGAGCTATCTCCTCCTTTTTGACTTTTGTATCTAATTATCTTCTACCCAAATAGACTTCTTGGGAGACTGTAGGGGGAAAGAAGAAAAGCCTTGGGAAGGAAAGTTCAGAAAACAAAGAGAACAGAGAAAAAAGAGTGGACAGAGAAGTGAGTCGTGGACGAGGAAGTTCCAACAGACGAGGAAGAGGAGGCAGCCGTGGCCGAGAGTGTATGTATAGTGGTTCACTTTTAAAGATGCAGACAATTTTCTTGCAGCTGAAACTGGCTGAGTTAAGAGTGAATGCTTGATGGACTAAAGCACATCCGAGCTATAGCTCAGCGCTGAAGCAATCATAACTTGTTTGTGTGACAGGTATGCTTGATCTGTCTGTGTGACTTGGTTTTGGGATGGTCTGTTCTTGTTCAGAGACAATTTAATTTAAATTTATGTCCTTTTTTGATTAATTGATCTTGTACAAATTGTTGTTCTTTATGTTTTAGAATTGATTCTTTGTAAGACTGCTTGAGAGCAAGTATGTCGCTGCACAGCTGATACACTTTTTTGTTTCTTTTAATAAAAAATTTATCCAGCTTTGACTACATCTCCTTTTATGAGTGGGAGAACCTGAAGATGTTCTCATCTTCTCATAAGGGGAATGAAAAGACTGGGATCATTATTAATCTCTAGCATATATTACTCACATAAGCCAACCAAAGGTGAGTTTCTACAACAGAGAAAATTCTTTGTGAGTTGAGACATTTAAAAATTTGCTACAGTTTATACGGGTGCAATAATATATTGTACAAAAGCTAACTGATGTTTCCAAGTTAGGTAGACTCACATTAGATCACCATTGGATATGTGTTGCTTTTTTCACCAAGTTTTATCAGCAGTGTCAAAGCTGTACACATTGCCTGTAAGGGTTGTACACAACACTAACAGATGAGCAGAGAAACTGGAATGAAAACAGTATGTTTACCTTTTCACTTAAAAGCAGGAAAAATATTTACAGTATTAGCCAACTCTTCTAATTCATTATCGGAATACATTCAAATATCGTGCCAATGAGGACATTGTGAATCTTTGTAGAATAGAGTAACGTCAAGATAGGAAAAAATACTAATAAAACTTGCAGCTGTGCTTAGAACAAATTGAAACTGCATCCATCAAAATGAAAGTAAGGGGCAGATTTTGCCAGAGGCAGATGCTGCTTATCTCTTTTTGTAAACTGGAATTAAAGATTTTTGAGATGGTTACCAAATCTTGATACTCTCTTCCCAGCTTTATGTCCGAGCATTGATGATTTTGTTGCTGCCATTAGGAGAAGTTGTGCAGTACAAAATCTCACCAGCATTTTAAGTGGCCAGTTGTTATTACTTTTTTTTCTTCTTGAAGGAGCCAGCCATCTTTCAGAGTACCCCCTCAGCAGTTTTCAGCAAAATTGTTAAGTTGCAGTGCTTTTCTAATGCTTCACCTTCACCCAGTTGTTGTCCCTCTGATTTAAATACAGAGGAGAGTTCGTTTAAGTTTCCCAGGTTGTACAGGGATGTGGTATGGACAGACAGGAGAAGAGTTGGTGTTCTTGGCTATCCCTTATTCTTTCACTGTTGCCACCCAGCACATTATCAAGGAAGCATAGTATGAGGCAGCTGTATTATACTGCACCTTCTCCTCACACTGCCCCCCCCCCCCCAAAAAAAAAAACCCACCAAAACCAACAACTAGAAGTATGTTTGCTAAGGGACATTTCCCTCTTATTAGATATTTTGCTTTCTAATTGTCCAGTGCAAAGTAAACATAACTTGCTTGTAGCTAGGCCCCCAAAGAAGAGAGATGACTGAGATCTGTTGACCAGCCTACTTTAAAGCCTTGCCTTTTCTTTTGGGCTTCAGGTTAAGCAGATGGCTCTATGGTCTCATGTATGAGTCTCTAAAGCATCTCTTAAGCTGTCCTCTCTCCGCAGTTAGAGCCGAAGAGAATGGAGTGGACAACAATCAAGGAGACAGGCCTTCGGACCGTGGGAAACGTGGCCGTGGGAGAGGTGAGATGGTGGCATTGGTGTGGGACTGGCACTGATTTCATGTCCTGAAATGGAACTCTCCCATTTATTTCTTTAAACACTTCATTTTAAGCATTTGTTGGTTATCCTTTCATTCCATAAGCACTTCAGCCACCTTTAATTTAGGTACCTCCCCCTCCCTTACCCCTTGTCATGTCTTGGTCTCAGAACAGCTTAAAAGAATTGACATAAATCACCATCATGGTAGGCTGGTGTGCTCTGGCTATGGGGAGCTGTTTCCCCAGATTGACTCATGCCAGCCGCCTGTGAGTGGGAGTGCACTGGGCTCCTCAGGATGTACCTTGGCAGCAGGAGAGTACAAGATTCCATCTGTAGGCCTCTCAGGGAGGGATTTGATGTGTACTTGTGCCGTTTCTTTGGGGTGGATACGGTTGTCAGGCTTGCCTTCTGTTTTTGGTAGCCAATCAGAGAAAGAACAACCTACCTTAGAGACTTTTTGGTAGGAGAAGGAATTTCACATGGAAGAGCTGATGAGGAGAACTGAGGAAAAACAATACTGCAGGGTCTTAGGTAGAAGTCCGATCCTGTCCTGTAGAAGAGATAGGAAAGATGTTGATAATAGATTTGATGTGGAATCAAGGGATGTGCAGTTGGTTTGGATTTTCACAAGTTGGAATGGAAAGAGGCTTGTTTTTTCTTAAAGCAGGAGGAATGAAAATGAGTAACCTAGGTATAGTGCACCTCATATGGGGAAATGGGTATTAAATGAGTTGAATTGTTAAGGTGCACAGCAGAGCTAATGTACTTAAGTAATGCCTGACTTGTGAAAAATTCTGCCTTCAAAGGACTCCTTTCTCTTTGGAATATCCAGTAACAGAGGCATTCAGCAACAGGCACATTCACCTTCATTGTCTCCAGATCTGCATCTTGAAGGAGTGGAAAGATGCAAAGACATGTAGCTTCCAGAGAGAGGGTTGTGAGAATGACTCAGTTGTACCTGTGAATCACCAAGTACCAAATGGGAGGGTGTGGTATAGTTCACAGCTACAGTTTTAGGTATGTTAGCACTGTTAATAGATGGAACGTAAATCTTTCAGTATTTGTTTTATAAAATAATCCTTTATACTCGAATTATAAAGATAGGATTTTTTTTCAATTGTTGGGTGAAACATAAAGGTTCATTTCAAATACAGTCTACTTTTTGCTTTGTAACCTTATGAACAATACACTGCTTTTGTTGTCAACACTGTAGCTCTCTAGTTGAATATCATATGTCTCAATCCAAAGTGTTTAATCATCAGATCAAACAGACATAACTGACTGAAGAAATTGGAACAACTTCAACCAATTTCTGTTCACAGAACACATAGTATTGCTGTATCTCTCTACCAAATATTTTAGACTGTACGTTTATGTGAGCAAAGTATCTTAATGAAGTGTTCTCAAATGTCTGTGATAAACCTGTTGAACGACTTCAGGATCATTATATTACAAGTGTGTGTATTCTGTGGCAGGAAATACCTAATTTAATTTTATAATGCAAGCCCTTGAAATCTGCAGGGAGTTGTATAAAGTTGTGTATTTCACTCTCAGTACTGCAGGGATGCATGACCTTCTTCCTTTGGTTATTAGTAGAAATAGTAAAAAAAAGCTTCCTGCCATTTCATTCAGTAGTCTTTCTTTACTGTTACACAGAATAGTCAAATGTGGGATAAAGTACTTCAGCTGAAAGTAAATAGGTTGCTGGTAATCACCACAGAACCCTTTTTTAGAAAAGTTTCATGCATAGTGTGTGTAGGAACCTAGGCATTGGGTACAAAATTAGGGGTCAGCTAATATCTGAGCAATGCACTGTCTCTCTATTTTAAGCTACATTCTCAGGCTGGAGTTATCTTACTGGCTGCTTTCTAGGGGAAGATTTGCTGGGCCATCGTATTGCTGCTTCACTGTAGAACAGCCTAATTTTAAGAAATTACATGCACTGAAAGTAGCAAATGGGATTGACGCTGGGGTCATAATGTGCTGTTTACTGAGGGGGAAAAGCCCTGATACTGAGTATTTCTGCCCTGGTGCTGTAGGCACTAGCTTTGTTGTGCAGTAGATCTTCCATTAATGACTCTGTGTGACATTCCTTGCAACTTTACAGGGTAGTAGGTATACAGTGTACAAACACCGCTGGTTGCTGGTATGCAGGAGATGAAGGATTTGAAGTAGATACGTATTATTGACTGATTAACAGAAAACAAAAATGTATCACAGGATGTGTTTCAGGATACAATTCTGGAATTGCTCTGCCCTTAATTTTTGCTTGCTAAACGGAGGGTGTAAACTTTGGCTTGGAAACTATTTCCAAAAAATTTCTTTTTTTAAGATCAACTTCCCATCTCTCTCTCTTTTCAGAACTGAATTTCTTGAATGAGCTTAATTTAAATGTGTATATTCTCATTTCATGTGGGATAGAGTTAATTTTCTTCTTAGTAGCTGGTACAGTGTTTTTTGGATTTAGTGTGAGAATAATGTTGATAACACACTGATGTTTTAGTTGTTGCTAAGTAGTGCTTATCCCAAGTTAAGGATTTTTCAGTTTCCCATGCTCTGCCAGCAAGCCAGTGTACAAGAAGCTGGGAAGGGAGCATGGCCAGGACAACAGACCCGAACTAGCAAAAGGGATATTCCATACCATAGAACGTCACGCTCAGTATATAAACTGGGGGGGATTTGGCTGTGAGGGGTGGATTGCTGTTCAGGCATCTGTCAGTGGGTGGTGAGCAATTGCATTGTGCATCACTTGTCTTTTCTTGTTTTGGTTTTTTTTTGGGTTTTTTTTTTTTTTGTTGTTGTTATATTCCTTTTCATTACAATTATTGGTATTATATTTTATTATTATTGTTAGTATTAAATTTTATTTTACTTTAGTTATTAAATCGTTCTTATCTTAACCCACAGGTTTTACTTTTTTTTCAATTGTCTTCCCTGTCCCACTGGGAGGGGACGGGTGAGTGAGCAGCTGTGTGGTGCCTACTTGCTGGCTGGAGTTAAACCACAACAGTAAAAAATACTGTAATGGTGATGAGTAGTAATTGCATCAAAGTGTTTATATTTGTGTGTCAGTGTTGCAAGGATTTGTAACTGTCTGGAATGGAATCTGGTGAAGGAATTATGGAGGAAGATGGTTATGTCTTTAGGATTGTCAGCTCTAGAAATGTTACCTCGTGTTTTAATCAGCTGCAGTGTTATATAAAAATTGACAAACTTTACAGGCACAGTTCTGGTTTTTTATGCTACTGTTTATTTTGCTGTTCTCACATCTTCAATTTCAAGTGCAGGTCTGGTTCTCCCACTGTCCTCCACCCCATGTTGAAAAGGATGTGGTAGAGCAAGAAAAGGCTTTTGAAGGTACTGGGAAGACTGCATTTATGGGGTGTGAGGAACAAGCAGACTAGGACTACTCCACCTGCAAAAGAGAGAGCTGAGTAGGTGTATGGTAGAGATCTGTAAAATTTTGGTGGAGAAGGTTCTATGGGGAAATCAACTGATTACTCCAAGTATGCAAATGTGGGAGTATTAAATGAAGTCAGTAGGTTACGGGTTTGAAATGAACTTATGAAGGTGGGTCTTCATACATGTAGTTAACCTGAGGAATTCCTTTCAATAAGTTGTTGTGGGTGCTGAAAATTTACACCCAGAGAGACCTGACAATTTCATCCTAAAAAAGAACCACAGCAAGAAAAGGAAAAACCACAGAGGGTTTTGATGTGTGTAAATTATCTTTGGCTGAGGAAGAGCCACAAATGGTTGAAGACGAAGAGAGTGTCCAGAGAAACTGCGCTGTGGCTTCAGTTCATGTACTCCTCCCTAGATGTCTAATTGGTCATAGCTGATAATGGGATAGCAGGTGGGTGAACTTTCAGACTTGATTCAGCACAGAAATTGTTACCGATTCATGTGTAGCAATTATCCTGGTTTGCAAAGTGAAAATGGATTTGTCACTTTTACTTCTGTTCCTCTATTCTCTTCCTCTTCATTCTTCCAGAGCAACGTGAGCATGCCATAAATGTGGATGCTGACAGGGAATTTTTTTCTAGCAAAACAGAAATAAAAGTGAAAGGGGCAAATACTATCTTTTAATTTTGGACTTAAACAGCATGATGAGAAGCCTTTCAACTACTTGTTTTTTCTGCTGGCTGTATAAGAAAACAAATCAACTTATCCTTTTTGTAAATATCTGACTATAGTCCAGCTTCTGTTCTTGGTATCTTTTTTTTTTTTTAATGTTTTTTAGATAAGAAGTATGCTATCCTTGAAAAAATTGAGCTTCTTTAACCAGAATTGGATGTCTAAACAATTACTTGTTTTAAAAGCTTAGCACAGCTGGCACAAACTATATTTTGGATTTCCTTTGCCAGAACTAGTAAGGATGTTGGTTTTTTAAAACATGAATGTCAATAAGACCTTCTGGAGGTCACAATCTGAAGTATGTTTAGTTTTGCTGTAGTTGGTTCTGCATTGGTTAAGGAGCAGTGTGTCCTGTAATTTTTTTTTTTTTTTGAGATTAACCAGAACTTAGCTTTAACATAAGTTATTTTCTTTTAAACGTAACTTTTAGAGTTGAAAGTTTTGTGCACATGCTTCTAAAAATGGTTACTAGAGTACATGCAGTATATAAAACTGATCCAATGCTTCTAGCTTTATGATGACTGATAAGACAAAAGTGATTTGAATTATTAAATATAACTTCAGTGTTTGTTTTGGTAGTATGGAATACCCAGAATACAAACTTTCTATACTTAGCCTCCTTATCTGTTCATAAGGCTTAAGCCTCTGTCACCTCGGTGTCTGCTGTGAGGATGGCTGGCTCTGCATTTCCAGAGCAGAGATCAGAGCTGTTCAGTTACTGTGTAATTGGAGATAAGCACCAATCTAGGGTGTTGCCTGCCCTTCCAGTCTGCATTTCCTTTTCCTTTCAGCTGTTCTTAGGCCCTTTCTTAAACTTAAAGTGTCTTCATCTAATTTAAACCCATCTGTGTGAAAATCTGAGTTTTGAATAAAGCACCTGTGTTGCAGTGGAAGGATTTAGGTCTGCAAGCTCAGCAAACTGGATTTTCTACAGAATAGGCTATTAAGTTAATGGGCTAGGCCCATCTGAGTTGTGGTACTACACACTTATCTCATGCTCCCATGTAATGTGTGTTTGTTTTGGGGGAAGAAATGTTGTGAATGAGATGAACGATTCTTTCCATGCATGGACGGTAGCAGAGTGAATACTTGATTGTGTGATTAGGAGTGTTTTGAACTCCCAGTGGGTTTTAGTGGAAACAGAAAATCTCACCACCTGCTTGGGTCTAAGTGTTGACTTCTCTAGAAATCATTCCAGAAAAGAAAAATGTGAATATGTGATGGCTAATGTGAACCTAGTCAACTGAGGGAGATGTGCTGGAAAGCAGGAAAAAATCCCAACAATGCATAGTTAAACAGTTACAATGTTAAAGGAAACAAAAACATGTTTTAAATAGTTCATTGTTTTAAGTGATGTTGGATAGGGGTAGTGACAGGAATGTTGATCAGAATCAACTTTAAATGTAGGTCCCCAGTCCTGGATTCCTGGAGCAGGAATGAGTACGCAATGCTGCCGTGATACTTTAGGCTGTTGTTTGTAGATCCAAGTGTAAAGGAATGTGGAGAAATGTTATGAGGGTTTATATGAGGCAGGGCAGTAATTTTGTTCTTTGCCTGATGCCCGTCAGTTGCTTTTGTGTTCCACATGCTGATTAATTGTAAGAAAATCTATTCCTTTAGGCTCACTGGAAGATTTAATGAGCTACAGCCAAGTCACTTGTTCTTTTATTGTGGGTAGATAAAATTGTTGATAGAAAAATTGCTGATTGTGAATTACCACAGGAAAAAAAATTGGTTGTGTATATGCTGACTGTTGAGATCTAACAACTTTTTAGAGTAGTGTTAAAGCTATACTTTTTATGTTACAAGCATAAACTGGCATTACGGCTGGGGGAGGGGTTGGTCCTGTCTGTCTCTGGTGCATTTGAACTGTATCAGAGGATTCATCTAAGTTTAAAACTAATCAAGCCAAAAAAGAAAAAACAGGGGCAGGCAGCATGGTAGCTGGGGACAACAGGTTTTTTTGGTGACTTATCCTGGTGTAAAGGTGACTAGTTTTCTGGTATTTAACAAGTAGGGAACTGGTTTGGAGAGCTGATCCAAAGTGAACTAATAATTTCGTTTTCTGATAATACTTTTCTGCTTGCTCACTGGTATGTGCAAAACTGTCAGTGCAGGAAAGAGAGTAGAGCTTGTGATCACTGGTGAGGAAGACCTCAGTTGATTTAAATGTATTTACGTTACTGTGGGATTGCATGCTCAGAATTTGGGTCCCTGCTCTGAATTGTGGTGTGAAGCTTGATTTGCTCACTGACCTTTTGGTCACTGTTAAAAAGCATCAGAAGTTTGCAAATACCTGATGGGCATTCATAGTTGCTTCATGACTAACTTCTCTGTGTTAGAAGACTGTGCCTTCTCATTGTTTTAAGGCTGTGTTTTAATTTTGGCAGCTGAGAGAAGTAACTTTTCTCAGCATGAGAATTTAAGAATCTATTAGTGATCTGGTTGTGTCAAAGAGAGTACCAGCCCTTCTCCCTGTTTTCTTGCATTAATGACTATGATGTATGAGATTCCATGTCCAAGTTAGGGTGAACTTTCAGTGGTGAGTACTCACTGTCCCATATTTTGAATTAGTTCTCTGTGTCTTTTCTAGCTTTGAATTTAGTGCTTTCTGTAACGTTGCTGGTGTGATACTTCCCTTTTGTCTTCATTAGAGTGCTTTTTGTTGCATTTGTTGATTAAACTTAATTTAAGTTCAGTTTTTAGAGAAAGCATAGACACAGCTTTATGAAGTTAAGGGAATCCACTTGAAATTCAAGTTCAGGGTTGACTTTCAAAGTGATCTGGTATAAAACCCCCCCTTGCTGGCTAGTAGTCTAATACTGTGCATGGAACTTCAGGAACAAAATTATTTCTTTCTAGCAATTTCTAAAATTGTTAGAGAATCTTATTGCTGTTTTCAGCAAGTAATTTATTGTGCCCATGCTGGTATGGCATGTTACATGTGCCTTGCTTGCAAAACTTCATCATCTGCTTAATATGCTATGTTTATTCTTTCGGGCTTCTGCACTTGGAAGGCTGGGGAGACTTACCTTCTCTTCTAAAATCTGTTTGTACTTTCATGCTAGCTATTCCAGTTAATCTCTCTGTACCTAATGTCTACCTCACTGAAGAATATTTCTGCTTGACTGTTTCTGTGATTCACAGCTCCCAATTGTTCTTGTAGCTGAACTTGTAAAAAATCTGTTGATCTCTCTTCTATGCATCATTCGTAAATGGTGTTTAATACTGTATTGATAGCTGTAGGAAGTAAATTTATTACACAGATGGCCCCAAGTAAACTTGTTTAGCTGGTTCTGCTCTTAAAAAATTATTTTCTGGGCAGAAACATAATCCAGAGCGCACTGACTTCTGTGCCTCTGAGAGCTGTGGTCTTGTTATGCCATGGATCAGCTTCCCAGATTGGGGATTTTAGGTGGGTGAAGGAGAGCAGAGCAGTAGAATAGGTAGGCTGAGCAAGTAAGTTTAGAGGCCGAGTTACAATCAGTTGGGTACAGTGGGGTCTGGGGTACTGTTGTATATGGCAGAGCAAAGAGCATGACTTCACATGTGGGCTTGGTGGAGAGGGATGGCAATTGCCAGGTTGCAGCTGTTGTTACCTCTTTCCTAACCTCTGTGTGTCTTCTCTCCAACTGTTTGTGAAAAGAGGGCAAAAAGGGGAAAATGTAGAGATAGATGTAAGATCTGGCCTAGCATCAGACCTTAATTCTTCTGTGTTCTTGTCCTGCCAAAATACTGTGTTGCTGTCTGGGAATCCTTCCTCTGCAGGTTTCCATGGTTCCTCTGTAGCTAGCCGTTGCCACCTTGTATAGGATATGGGTAAACTCTTTTATCAAAATGTGGGTAAAGCTATCCTGCTATTTTGATGCTTCTGAGAAGTCCCTGAAAATGTAGGTAGTAGACATTTAGAGGCCCAGAAATATCTTTTAACACTTGGACAGTGAACGAGTGGTAAGGGGAGGAACGAGTGGTAAGGGGAGGGAAAGCAAAGTAATTAAAATAGGAACTTCCTAATCTGTTTTTACCATGCCCTGGAGTTACTGTTCTTATTCAGTTTAGGTTGTCCCCTGAAAATAAGGGGTAATTTTGATCCAGATTCGAACAGCGTGTCATGGGTAATTCTGATGTTTAGACAACCATTGTGTTGGTGACTTAGGATTATAACTTTTGTGCTCTGGTAAACCTGCAGTTGCTTGGTGACTTATAATTACCACATAATTTTCTTGTTAAAATAAACACTGCTTTGTTCTCAGTCTGCAGCTCTTGACCTCCTCCTGTTCTTGTAATACAAAATAATACTCATAGTTTTCCTCAAAAAACCCAACAAACTGAAAAAGCCTCAGATACTGAGGTCGTAAAAAGAGGGAAGAAAAAAAAAAATCTGTGTAGAAGTGTGCTGCATGTAAGAAATAGTTTCTAACAGTTTATGTAGATATGTGCTTTATGGATGGTTAAGTAATTAAAAAATGCCCTGTTGGCACTGTGCAATATGCAAAAATAAAGCCATTCACTGTATCATGAAGCTTGTAAACTGAGGCTGGTAACCAAAATTGGAGGCAACAAATATTTGTTTTTGTTAAGAGAGAAACGAATATTCTTGTGGGTGATAACAAGGAAGTTGTTTGAGTAATTTGAATTGGGTAATTTTCATGTCAGTAACTACGATTAAGGGGGAAGCAGAAAGACTATGTGGTTGCAGGTTGACAAAAGCACAGGGAGGTAGGGGTGGAAAGGTGGGCTGAGTCAAAGAAGGAAACAAGTGGAATATTCAAACTTTCTCCTCACAGGCAAGGAGTGACACGGAATTTCTTCAAAGATCAGGGTACACAGGGAGGCTGGGATTCTAGAGCATCTTAGGGAAGAGTGAGAAAGTAGATACAAAATTTGAACAATGTCTAGTGATTTGGCAGTAGCAGTCTCATTTGAAATGCGTCTTTAGGTAAGTCCTTTTCTTGGCATTTGGAGCTACTTCACTGGATACAGAAAAGAGAGTAAAGAATTGCAAGTCCTACTGAAACGCGCAGTCTTAGATGAACTGTGGCTTACTTGCGTGTGTTAGGGAAACAAATTCTCCTGTGACGAAATTTGGGAAGTAAATAATACTTAATTTTAACTATGGTAGTTTTATTCTTCAACCATAGTATTTTCTAATGTGACAGACTAGTGACTGGCGGCTCCTCTGCTGTTGCTGTTAAATGGTGTTTTCTCTCCTAGGGTTTGGACGTGGCAGAGGGAGAGGAGCGGGGAGGTTTTCAGCCCAAGGCATGGGGTAAGAAACATGCAGAGCACAGATTTTGGCAAGGATCAAACTCAATGGCAATATTAATTGACAATATTGCCACTGTATGTATTAATATTGCTGTATGTTTGATAAACCAATATCGATATAAAAATTCACAAATCTGTTAGATGATTAATGGATTATTTTTGTTTTAAACCAGTATTTCTAACTAGACACATCTATACAAACCTAATGTGTGTTCACTCAGTGTTAATATCTCAAATTTCGATAACCCCTTTGTACCTATCAGTAGCAGCCACATAGTGCCTTGGAGGCTGAAAGTTCTGTGTGGTGTGGATAGTCCTAGGTCAATTTAAAAATAGATTTGTTTCAGTGTAGTGTAGAACATACAAGTTCTATATAAACCCAGAAAGTCTAGCAATTATAAACTTTCTCCTGTTTTTAAGGTTTCACGCTTTAGCTGTTTGGACATACATGGATCCTAAACCAGAATCAACAGAAGTTACGCAGCAGCTCTAAAGTTTGTTCTCAGTTTTGTTGGAATAACTTGCTTCATAGAAGTGTAGCCTCCACTACATTCACTCAGTGTTTGCCTTTAATGGCATTTGGTGCAATGTCAGTGATGTCATGATGAACAGAAGGCTCATTCTAGTCCTCTAATAATCCTTCTTGTTCGTACCTGGAGATGAAGTGAAAAGTGTTTTTTCTTCAAAAATCCTTTTTCACCTTTTGCTGCATCTGTGTGTTTTGGCATCGGTGTCAGGTGTGCATTCTGAAATAGTCTTACTGATGTTCTGACTCCTGTCCTGCGCAGGTCTGGTGCTCTGAAAGGACATGATACTGGTTTCTCATCAGTCAGCCACCTGCTGAGAAACTATCAGCTGAGAGGGGCTTATCGTTGTCCATATAAACTAATGCTTTATAAGACTGGGAGGAGTAGCTATGCTGTTAACTGCTTTTTCAGGAACTGTTTTGGTTCAGTTTCGCTACAGTAATTATTTTTTTTCCAGTCTCCTCCCTTTCTTCTCCTCTTCTTTTCTCTTTTCTCCCTGTTCTATCTGTGTCTGCTCATAGAGGAAAAATTTCTTTTGAGACCAAAACTATCAAGATAAATTATGTGGAAATCGAGTTGCTAAATATAATACAACTTCAGCTAAAAATGATGACACTTGTGTTCGTTGAATGACCCATGTGTTCTCTTCCATTTCTTAACTTTTAAAACTCTAGGACATTTAACCCTGCAGACTATATGGAGTCTTCTGCCACTCATGGCTTTGGGACAAAATCAGAGATTTGGGAGACTGGTCAGAATGATGCAGATGATGGAACTGGTAAGATGCTTCAAGAAGTGGAACGATTGGAATGAAGGAAGACCAGTAGCAAATTGGCAGTTAAAATAACCATTCTGTTAGTGTTCAGTTAAGTTCTGAAAATGTGAATACATGTCACATGACACAGACGCTAGTTCATTTTTATAGCTTAACTGCTACTAATGTGCAGAGCACATGCTGTGTAGCCTGAGTAACTATCTGGTTAGAATGAAGGGAAAGCAATTTGCAATTTTTTTGTTTTAGTACTAACAATCCTTTGAGAGACAAATGATTTGAAGAGTTATTGGAAGAACCTTGTATGTGAAGAACTGTTTAGATATCTTAAGTACTGCTTAAGAGCTCCCCTAATATAGTTAAGGAATTAAAGTCCTACTGAAGTGATTGGTCCACAGGCATCGGGAAATAGGGTGTGAATATCTAAGTAGGAAAAGAAAAAGAAAAGAAAAACTGTTCACAAACATGAATTCACTCAGTAAGACTGGGATGGCTTTGGAAGCCCCACCTGTACAATGCAGGAATGTAAGGATGTGAGTCTCTGGGATAGAGGAGAGTTCCAAGATCTGCCACCTTTGAAGAGAAGAATTATTAGCTAAAGCACGAGTGGGCACTTGAATGGAAGCCAAAAAGCAGTCTGCCTGTCTGAAGACAGAGGCAGCTATGTGTTTCTGTATGAAGTTTCAAGTGTGAAGTATGCTCTCCTGGCTAAAGGCAAGAGACAGACATAGTTTGGAAAGGAACCACTTAAGAAGTGGTCTCATGGTGGTTCAGAAAAGAAGAATGTGACCTGCTTGTCTGTGATTGGGAAAACAGGATACCTTGCTGATTCCCATATGCTGTAACAGGAGATGAAGACAGAGGAAACCCTGTGTCAGGATGGAGAAATTAATGTATGTTATTGTCCACACTTGAGAACCACTGAGTGATAGGAGAGTTTTGTTTTTTTAACCCCAGCAAAGGTAACTCTTCTGATCTCTTAATTGCTGAAGCCTACTCAGATGATTTTTCATCAGCCTCTGTGTCAAGTGTGGAAGGAAAAGACTGATACTGGAGGCCACGGTGTGCTCCATTGAGCTCTGCTGTGAGCTGCTTGAGATGCAGCTTTCTGAACTTCATACAAGCCATTTTCCACTTAACCAGAGAAGGCAATAACAAGCTTAGAGTTTAGGAGGGCTTGTTAGGCAGCTGTCTTGTCACTCTGAGTGCCTTCTAGTCCAGTGTGGGAGAGCGGCCCTGAGTATATGAATGATTATTGAAAAGGAGCTCTTTTGCCAAATCTGGCGTCTTTCCAAGGTGTTACTTTTGAAATTACTTGGTGCTATAGCGCAAACAGAAATGCACCTTTTACTTTTACTCATGTTAGTTTTTCAAATAAGTTTATCAAATAATGAGTTAGAAGGACACCTAATGACTTGAAAATTCCCCTAGGAATACTGATACTGTTGTTTGCTATATGGTAGCAGAGGGTAGGGTATGTTGTCACAAGTATTGCAGAAGGAATACAGAAGGTTGACTAACTAAAGAAAGATATACAAGAAAGGCATGAGGAGACTGGACCAGAGGCAGAAAATTCACTGCTTAGTTATTAATGAATGCAACTGTAAGGTTGTGACTTATGAATGACTTTGACTTGTGCTCCACTTTCCAAGTCAGCTTGAATGTTTTGTGACCCTCCCTGCTAACTCTGGGTAGCCTTCATGTGCCTCCCCTTATGGCAACCTCTGTTCCTTCTTGTAGGCATCTCCTCAGTCTTCAGTAATGGAAGAATTCTGCTTAGGAATAAGAGTAGCTTGGTGTGTGTAAAAAGATCCCCGTAAGATTATGAATGTGTCTACATGAGGGTTTTGCTGCTGAGCAAATTGGTGGAAGTTCAAAGCGTACTACTTGACATGTGGAATGTTTTTTGGATGCCAAGTGTGTTTGTGCTGTTAGGCTGTGCGCATGTCACTGAGAACTGCACTGAACTTCAGTGATGCAACTTAAGGCATGTATGGGAAGTTGAGGGGCATGGTATGGAGAAGAAGATGTGAGAAGGCATTTGGGAATTTTCCCTGCCCTCATCAGATTAATGGTTTTTAGGGGTATCAATGAGTGAGTGTCAATGTGGGGAGTTCCTGCAAAATCATTTGGTTGGTGGAAATTTAAAGTAAACTAGTTAAATGTGAATGTTCTTTTTGCGTGCTAAGTACCTTTTTGCTCCTAATCTTAATTTACTTTCAGTGCAAATGGGAAAGGCACCATAACTGACAAAAATGTTTCTCTATATATGACTATAGAAAGAGTGTTTTATTTGACAGTGTTTCTTCTTTAGACAAGCTGTAGAAATGTCTGAAATAAGTCCCTGAGCCAAAAAGAAGATATCTTTTTAAAAAGAGGAGGCTTTAAAATTGAATCATTTAGCTTTATCCAAGTGGGAAGCACTTTCAACCTTGTGAAAGAAAGCATCTTGAGAGGAGGCTGCAGCTGTGGTGGTAGTTTTAAAGCAGAAGAGAGAGTGCTGGGAAGGGAGATGGAAGCAGCGGTGGGGGGAAAGAGTGGCAGGCAAGGTATGGGGCTGGAAGCAGGTCCTACAAAGTTGAGCTGGTGATTTAGCTTTTTCATCACAAATATTAGTTTTCAGTTGTTGGGGTTTTTTTCCTTAATTTACAGTGCGGTTGTGTTAGTTACAAATCAACAGTCCCAGTAATAAATAAGTTACCAATGTGGAGTTACTGAAGATGTGAATGAGGGTGATTTACCTGTATGGAAATCCATAAAGCCTGCAGTAGGCTAATGAAGGATGTCAGATAAGAGCGTACACAGTGAAAGGGCAGGATGGAAGTCCCTCTCTTTATTCCTCATTACCCAGTCCCATTTCTTCTTTCATCTAAAAAGAAAAAACAAAATTAGCTCGTACTAGCTACTTGCAAAATTAGTGTATTTCATCTGCAGTTACATTAAAAAGGTGATAACTGGGCAACTACCTGGAGAAACAAAACCAATTTGCTTATCAAAATGTTTTCCGAAGACATCGTGCAAATACAAGCTCTCTGTGGAGTTCTGACTATTTACTCAGTATTTCCTCTTTAAGCCGGTGCTGGGAAATGATCAACATCAACGTTTTCAATTAAAAAGAAATACACTATTTGTTCAAAAATGTAGTTGCCCCCATATGAGCTCTGAAAGCGCTCTAGATAGAACCTCTTGTCCTGAATTGCTGCAGATGCCAGAAGAATCACTGTAGCCTGAATGAAAGGTGCACCATCATGTAATCTGATAGAAAAGCTAGCTGGTTCTGTGGAGGTAAAATTTGGTGTTGTTGGTTGAAATAAGAAGAGAGTTAAGGGCAAATCTTTAATGATTCTTAACATTTAAGTGTAATTGTATTCCAAATAATTTGGCATCTGTTTTCCTGCATCCTAATTTTTATAGAAGTAATGTATAACTGAAAGGCAAAGAGAAGGGACAGGTGAGAAGAAACGAAATAACTAATCCTCATCCAAAAGGGAATAAACTTGAACAGTGTGATTAATATTTTCTTAAGGGCATGCTGAGTGTTCAATCTCTTGCCTTTTTTATGACATACAAGGCAGTGGGAGATCCTGAGTGACAAATCACAGCAGTTGGAGGTGGTCACTTCTCAAAGTAGGTTAAAAAATGGTATTGTATTCTGATAATTTATTGCTAGCTCTACTTTGTTAGAGTTTCATGAGTTTCACAGAAAACCTTCCTTCGTTTAGTTATGAGCAGCCTTACGTGACCCTGAAGAACGACAAGAAAGAAAAAAGAAATTATAGTGTAACTGTCAAGGGGGAAAAAGGGAATTGTGTAGCTTGGAAGTTACGAGGAAGTGGTTTTTTTGGTTGGTTGGTTTGTTTTTTTTTTTAGGACTGCTGTAAAAGTTAGAAGAAACATTTTAAGGAAACCTTGAGGTCATTCTAGAATGTGAATGTAATCCAGAAGGAAAGGATTAGTACCTAAGTTTGGGATAGGCCAAAATAAAATTATTTTGGGGCTAATATCTATGACTGATTATTCAAAAAAAAAGGAAAAAAAATTAAATAGTGTGACAGGAGGTGAAGAATAGGAGGAAAATAGCTGAAGACTTGATGAAAACATATCGTACACTTTTTATGGGCTTTATAACTTTCTAAAACTGAACTTATTATAAAGGGAAACAGCAAAGAGTCACAGATAGCCGTCTAGGTTGAAGTTGCTATGACAAGGATCCTTGAAAACAGAAAGCATAATTTATGTGGAAAACAGAGATCTCTTAAATTGTGATGCTTTGCAAGGCATGCGGTAAAGGTTGGGAGGAGGTTATATGGAGTTGCAATAATGCCAAGGTGGATTTTGGACTGAAAGGAAATTGACGCCCTTGTGGCAAGATCAGACTTAGAATCCCATCAATAGGAGGAAGGCATTAGCAAGCTGGATTTAATGCAGAGAAGACCAGTGAAATAACTGAGGCTGGAAGGATTGAGTTGGGAAGGTAGAGTGTTAATAAGTGACAATAATAAACTTAGCAACTTGGGTAAACTAATAGAGGGGTGTGAAGGGTGATGTTCAGTAGTTAAAAAGAGTAAATGCACAGATCCATGTTCATAAGTAGGAGCAGCAGGTAAACATTTAAACTGAATGTCAGGAAAATGTCCCAAGTATTATTCCAAACAGATTCAGCCTCCCAAAGGTGGTGGGGGATGCTCAAGAGTTGAGCTTGATTTCTCCGAGCTCTTTTCGTGTTTGTTTTAGCGAACTCCAAGCTCCGTTGTGAGAGTGCTGGCACCAGCATGAGTTTTGTCTTCTACAGACGCAGGCCTTGCTCTGACTCATGGGAGACAAATACAAGCAGGACAAATACCAGGAGGTATTTCTTTAAAGAAGAAATAACCAGAAGAAGAGATCCTGTGCTGGTCAGGGGAAGGGAAAGGAAATCAACTGTTTCTCTAAAAACTGCTGCTCATTGGGCTTTTCCTCCTTTCCAAAAATGTGTGAATTAATCTAGAAATTTGAGGCATTGTAGTAATTTTGCTGTGCTCAGATATGATTATTAGTTATTTTGCAGCATGTAGAAACCTCTTGGTTAGGGGCTGTTTGGTAAAATGTAAGCACGAGGTGTTTCAGGCAACTCTATATTGCTCCACAGAGCCAACACAGAATGGATATTACCTTGCTCAGGACCTGCCAAATAATTTTGGATTCCAAGGTATAAACCCCCTCTCTTCTCCCCACTGTGTGTATATCTTTGTGGTAGGCCTGTTCACCTCACTGGATTAGTGCCATTCCACCCTCCTCTGCCCAAGACGCTGCTTTATAAAGGTGTATAAAAGAATGCACTAATGTAGTGATGGCATTAGTACAAACGTGGATTTGATGCTGTCTTCAGGGGGCTTGTTTCTGGATGAATGTGTCTCCTCTGAGACACATGGTTCCTGGTTAAGTAAAAGGAGATGGTTAAAGCACTAGTTCTTTTGCTTTTGTACTTGATTAAAGGTGATGGTAGCAGGAACTTTACTGCTGGTGTTTTCTTCACTCATGGTTACTAAATGAAGGCTCTGGTTGTTGCTGGGATAACCTTCCCTATGCTTACACTGGTGGGCTAAGGTCCATTTATTGTTCTTGCATGTCTGTGCCTGCTGTTTCCTGTGGAAGGGATCAGGTTTTTGCATCCGTAGGATCGTTTCCTGTAGTTTTGCCATTGCTGCATGCTGTGGACTGCACGCTGTGCTCCAGTGTTTGCCAGATAAACTCTGCCACAAGTGACAGGAAGGAGTGTTTTGCAGCTACAGTGGAAGCTTATTGTCTCTTCTGCTGCCCTTATATGAATTACATATGTTTTAAAATAAAATTGCTCTATGAGGGGAATGGATTGGGGTTATTCTGCCCTGAGGAGAGAGTTAACAGGTTGGAAAGGAGCCTCCAGAGGCATAACTTGGGTCTGGGATTTGAATTTGTTGAAAGTAGTATTATGGATGTCGGAGCAGGTGGTGTGGTTTTGTTTTGTTCAGGCTCTGTATGAATTTGTGCATGAAACTGGGAGGTCCTGTGGGAGGGCTGAGTAGCCTCTCACTGTTGTTGGGGGCATAGGAGCAAGTTCTTCTAATATTTGGGATTAATCCCTGTTTGCAGACATGTTTGTGCAAATTGTGTTTTATACAGTAGTGGCTAAGAAATTCCTGAAATCAGAAATTAAAGGGGGTGGGAGGGTGTGGAACCTTCCCAAAATTTTAAATCTGCAGACTGGTTTTCTAGACCTTCCCATGTTTCCAACCACCATCTCCTCGCGTCGTGTTCCACTAATAATGGAAACAGGATTGCTTATAAAGCAGAATGGTTGAAATGCGACATTGTGCTTTTAGCTTGTAACTGTTTTCTTTCCTTCCCCAAATTACAATAGGAGCATGGAAAAACTCAATAGAAGAATGGACAGCAGAAGACTGGAATGAAGATGTAAGTGTACCTTGTTGGATAGACCGATTGATTATTTACCCTTTTCAGATTTTCTGTGTTGTCTTCAAAAATTAAATGTTTGAAGTAATACTTTGCTGTCTGCGTGCAATGATATTTCTTATTGTGTTTCTTGCTGTAATTCCTGTTTAAAATATGTATGTTTAGATAAGCTTATTTTTTAAACAAAATTGAATCAAGAAATATTAGTTTATTTTGCTGGGTGGACAATACATCGATAATAAAATTTTAAGTTTTATCCCAAATTAACTATTTGTGAATTATAGTTCTCTGCTGCTCAGTGCTGATGGGTGTTAACTGCTTACTTCCCCCACTATTGTGTAGGGATTTAAAGACATCACAAGACTTTTATGTAGTTAAGTGCTGAAGCTTACTAAACAACTTTAGACTACTCATTTGATGCTTTTTGTTTGAAATCTGCATAATTGTTCCACTTCGTCCACTTCATAATATTGAAAAAAGGAGCTAGTAGTATGCTGAAGTTAGCGCTTAATTGCTTCATTCCGGTTGCTTCATCATGATGTGTTGTCTAAAGTACTACAACAATTTTGGTTCTCTTTCTTTATCAGGCAAAAGGTGTCTTCATGTCTCCAAATACTTGGCATTTGTAGTCATCATGTGTGAAAATTGAATTTGTGATTTTAAGTTTTCAGTTATTGTATTAAAGCTTAAGTAGTTCAGAAAACAAATGAGGTAGCAAGAAGTATGGAAAAGAAAACTTAGCTTTTGAGAAGTTTTTCATGTTTTATAGGAATATCCATTATGTTATCTATGTTTATTTTTAGAAGAGTAAGAGATTGTCTTGGAAGTCATCCCTTTTGCCTCCTCCTGTAGGGTGCATGTCAGTGTTATCCATAGAAATATGTGAATGTTTTGCATAATAGATAGGAAAACTCTGTCCTTATCTAATGAGAGGGCTGTCTTTCGAGAAAATTAAAAGAAACTAAAATTCCTAGGTTATCTCTGTCAGTTACTGCCAAAAGCTGGCATCTTTTTTAAACCTGTCCTGTATTTCTGCAGTGTATGCTAGAGGTGGACTAAGGGCTAAGGATAGTGAAAATTTCTGGCCTTGTTTCTCACCCCTGTTTGAAACTAATACAATACAACATTTGTAGCATGGGAGGGGGGTGGTGAGCAATGCTGATGAGGGATAGAATTTTTTAAAATTAATTATTAAAACTGAGTAATTTGCACCTGAATTTTGAAAGAACAGCAGATGAAATCTCTAGCCTTTTGTTAATTTTTATTAATTTTAGCATCCTGGAAAAATCCCAGTAACCTAGGAGAAAGTTGTTCATGTGCTGATGTTCAGACAGATTGAATGAAATGGTGAGCCCAAAACATGCCTGGGGGAAAAATAAAGGAAAAATTGATTTATCTGATTTAAAAAAACATAGAAGCATAAGAATACAACTTGTGCCATTCAGCATAGTTTTATGGAAGATAGATCCACTTCAAATAAATCTGATCTTGGTCTTTAAGTCAATTATGAGTTAACTGTGAAGATAGAGTATGTCCTTGTAAGAGATTTGTTCTACGACTTTTGTTCTAAAAATAATTACATGCTATCATGAAACACATTTAAGTGGTTTAAAACCTACCTTGCAAATTTTGGCAATTAGATCTTTTGCAGGAGGACCCTTGCTCAACGTGGGCATTTCTGGGAGGACTATAAAGGAATCCAGTCCTAGGCCAAATGCCATCTAGTGTCTTTATCAATGATTTGGAAGCAAAAATAAAATCACTGCTTAATAAAATGTATGGGAAATCCAAAAACTATTGGAATGGTATTTAAGAATAAACCAGTCATGCAGAGAAATCTGAACCTCTGCTAGATTTGACCTGTTCAAATGAAAGATGTTTTAATATAGCCAAGTGCCCATTTGTTTTATAGGAATAAAGGCACACCTCCAGAACAGGGGCTGTCTTCTGGAAAGCAGCAACTGGAAATTTTTCAGGATTGTAATCTATGATGAAAAAAGAACAGCTCAGCATGCTTGCCTAAAGGGCTGATGCTGTGGCACAAAAAAAGCCATTGTAGTCTTTTTGCTTGTAGGCACTCTTCCCTGTCTCTTAATCATTCTTGATTTATATTTCTTTATGTGGACTCTTCTGAACATGATTCTGAAGCAGTGCATCAAATTACTTACTGCTTTTACAAAACAAAGATTGTGGAAAATAGCTGAAAATCATTTACTGATAGAAGAGGTCCTTGAGAGTGAGATTTTTAGTTTACCAAATCTGAAAAGGTAACTTTATTAGCATATAATGGTCTTTGTTTTTAGTCTAGCAGACAAGCCATAATATAAATCTGTGGCTGGAAAATGGAGCCATGCATTTAAATGTATAATAAACAAACAATTCTAGCAGCATGACTAAGGATTAAAACAACTGAGGAAGCTGATGTATTTGCTGTCTGCAGATAAAGACCAGGTGTATTTCTGAAGACTGTTTTTGTTTAAATGTGGTGTTGTCTGGTCAGTTGCAAGTTATAAGCAGATGAGTGAAATTTAATGTTTGTGAGCTGGGAAGGATTAGATTTTTTGATCTAATAGTCCTTTCTGGTATTTATCTTTAGTAGTAAGTATTGAACAAGTATCGTAGGTTGTCAGCATGCTCCTAAATGGAGTGGAAACTAGTTGCGGTGAAAATAGGAGGTTGTATTTTGTTAAAGTGATATTCAGGGCATGGACAGTGAAGGACCAGACAAATGTTGAGGTACTGTAGGTGGCTCTGGGTTTTCCTGTTAAAGTTGTGATCATATTCTCCTGGCTAAAGAAAACAAAGTTTAACTACAGAAACTATCAGAAGGGGAGAAATAGAATACATATGAATTGCTGGAAAGTGGATGAAGGCAAACATTTTCTGTACAGTATTGGCAGTCTTAGTGTGTTTATTTGAAACAACAGCAACACTTAAAAAAAAAAAAGGAAAAAAAGTGTATTTTAGTGGGAGTGTTTCCTTTTTCAGAAAGCAGCATGAGAACTTGTTTTATTTTCTTTAACTTCAGTACATCATATTAAAGCAGTAATAAGTTTTTCTTATTTCTGATTTGTTGATGTTGAGTTTTTATGAGGATCCTGGAGTATATTTTCCTTTCTCGTCACATATCAACTGGCCATAGGAGCTGGTAGCTAGTTGTTAAATATGTTTGAAAGGACGAGGGGTAATGGCTTTAAACTGAAAGAGGGTAGATGTAGATTAGATGTAAGGAAGAAATTCTTCACTGTGAGGGTGGTGAGGCACTGGAACAAGTTGCCCAGAGAAGCTGTGGATGCCCAGTCCCTGGAAGTGTTCAAGGCCAGGTTGGATGGGGCTTTGAGCAACACGGTCTAGTGGAAGGTGTCCCTGCCCATGGCAGGGGGGTGGAACTAGATGGTGTTTAAGGTCCCTTCCAACCCAAACCATTCTATGATTGTCTGTTTGGTGATTGGAGAATTATTTTTATCATAGGAACAGGAGCTGAAAAGCACAGGCGTTTCACTGCAGATGGAGGAAATATCCTTGTGAGGCTGATGTTTGCAAATGGTTCATGACCATTCATTCAGTTCTGGGAAAATGCCAGAGCCTCAGTGAGCCAGTGTAGTGTACAGTGAGGGTAAATAACTTAGGAGCCGATACAGCTACTTCTAAAAAACACTAAATACATCTGCATAACAAAACTTTTCAGCTGCTGCTGCATGAATTATGTGCTTTGACAAATGCCATAATCCCAGCAGACTTCTGAATTAGGTGCTTGATCGGAGCTTGTGGCATGAGTTTGCCACAGGTTGTAGTATAAACGTCAATGTGGCCAAGCTGGTAGCTGGAGACTTTTGTTTTGCTTGCTGATTCACTTGAAGAGAACGCTTCCTCTCTCATATGTCAAGCATGCTTTTGTGTTGTTGCAAACATCCTCAGCCTTCTCGATTTTCTTAGTTTTCAGTATTCATGTGTTTTGGCCGCAGTTAGTCTTATCCTGGGTTATGTGAGCATAGGAAACTGTTGACATTACAAAGAATTTAATATTTAACCAAGGGACTGCAGACGATAGGTTGCTGCTCATGCCATTAGCTGGCCTCCTTTTGCCATATAACGCAGGAGTCTTGTAACACTGCAAAAAGTACAGTGCACGTTGTTCTAAAATAACACGTACAGTGGGGAAAGGCCTGAACAATAGAAAACTAGCCTCTTTAATTGGAAATATGCTTGAGCTGAATCTTCTTTCTTCATTTTGGTCAGTACATAGAGTTGTGGGCTAGCTCCATTATGCAAAGGACAGAGTTGTGTTCCAGAAAGATGAGACTAAAGCACATTGTATTGGCAGGCAAGGGAAGGGAAGGAAATGGAGGGAGGAACTGTTGTGATACCCATTTTTGCATGATACAATGTATTGCACATAAGTGGGTGCTAGGAGACTACATGAAACATTTCAACTTTGCCTCTGAGTGGTAAGTGATTGCTCCCAGTCAGCCCTTCTGTGTCCAGTGTTTCATAGGAGAATCCCAATCAGATGACCATGTTCAGGTATATAGGTGCTTTCAGTAGAGCTGCCTGTGGGATGGCAGATGAAATTGGCTCATGTCCGTGATGTCCTTTAAACTGGGCTGCTAGCAATGTATGCAATTAAAAATGCATAATTTCCTGGAAGAGCTGTATTCAAATGTCACATTCTAAAGGGCTTATTTCGGGGTGTTTGAATAAGTCAGTTATTCTTTAGTCTAAATACAAAGCTACACCAAAGAAGTTAAGGGTGATTTTGTGCAAATTTAATTTAAAATATAACCATTATACATGCATATCTTTATCTTGTTCAACCTAACCTGTACTGGCTTAAGATGTATTCTGGTTTGCAAGTATTCCTGTCAATACAAATGAGTTAGCCCTAGGAAGCTGTAGCTGTTTAACTATTTTTTAAAAAAGGAAAGCTATTAAAAAGAAAAACGAGCAGACAGACAACCCATCTACAAAACAAAATCACCCCCTTTTCCCCCCAAATCCCAGCCAACCAGCTCCCTCTCACCAGCTACCTGTGCAAGTATCTATCTTTATCGTAACAGCATGGTGAAAGCAGTACAGTTTTCTGCTGTGGGTGGTCTGACTGGTTATAGTAGTATAAGCAATTACATGGTTCTCCCTTTATTATTGTTTTCGAACTCATGCTCACAGAGCAAATGGTTTAAAAAGTTATTGCTGCCTCTAGTAGAAATGCCAAAAAGGAACCATGAATGGTAGCTCACTGTCCCTAGCTGAGTGCAAAGATGCCTCCGCTGCTGATGTGACATGAAATGTAAAACACAGGGATACATGAAATGAGTGGGAACGGTGCAGTATGTTAGATTTCCGCAACAAGATTTATCAGAGCTGCTCTGTGGAGTCCTAAATTATGTCTGCACAAGGTATTTTTACACTGATGATGTACCAGCTGTCATGTTAATTACATTCTACTAGTATATTTTTCAGTTGCTCAAACTGATGTACTTACCTTGGTGTACCATAGTGTGTGTTCAGTAGATCAAATTTCCTAACTCTTTAATTAAATTGGTACTTGATCTGTGTAGAAGACTTTGCTGAAGTTTGACTACATGTTTTTTTCTTTCGAAGCAGAGCTGCAGCACGGAATCATAGAATGGTTTGGGTTGAAAAGGACCTTTAAAGGTCATCTGGTCCAACCCTCCAGCAGTGAATAGGGCCATCTTCAACTAGATCAGGTTGCTCAGAGCCCCTGACTGTGAATGTTTGCAGGGATGGGGCAGCTACCACCTGTCTGGGCCAGCCGTTGCGGTGTTGCAGCGCCCCGATGGTAGGAAACGTCTTCCTTGTATCTAGTCTGCATCTCGCCTCTTGTAGTGTAGAGCCGTTGCGCCCTGTCCTACCGCTACAGGCCCCATGAAAAAGTCTGTCCCCGTCTTTCTGCTGAGCCCCCTTTAAGTATTGAAAGGCCGCAGTGAGGTCTCGGCGGAGCCTTCCCTTCTCCAGTTGTCTGGAGAACCCCAGCTCTCTCAGCCTGTCCTCACCGGAGAGGTGTTCCATCCCTCTGATGATGTTGGTGGCCCTCCTCTGGACCCGGCCCAAGAGGTCCGCGTCTTCCCCGTAGTGAGGACTCCGGAGCTGGATGCAGTACTCCAGGGGGTCTCATCAGAGTGGAGTACAGGGGCAGAATCACCTCCCTTGACCTCCTGGCAGTGCTTCTCCTGGTGCAGCCCAGGGTATGGTTGGCCTTCTGGGCTGTGAGCACACATTGCTGGCTCATGTCAACTTTTTCATCCACTGGTACCCCCAAGTCCTTCTCGGCAGGGCTGCTCTCAATCTCTTCATCCCCCAACCTGTACTGATACCAGGCGTTGCATCAACCCACGTGCAGGACCTTGCACTTGGCCTTGTTGAACCTCATGACATTCACATGGGACCACTTCTCAAGCTTGTCCAGGTTCCTCTGGATGGCATTCTGTCTCTCAGGCATGTCAACTGCACCACTTAGCTTGGTGTTATCTGCAAACTTACCAAGGGTGCACTCAATCCCCCTGGCTATGGCATTGGTGAAGTTATTAAACAGTACTGGTCCCAGTATGGACCCCTGAGGGACACCACCCCTCATCAATCTCCATCTGCACATTGAACCGTTGACCACTATCCTTTGGATGTGACCATCCAACCAATTCTTCATCCACCGAACAGTCCACCCATCAAATCTATATTGTCAATTTAGAGAGAAGGATGTTGTGCGAGTCCGTGTCAAAGGCCTTACAGAAATCCACATAGATGACATCCATAGCTCTTCCCTTGTCCACTGTTGTAGTCACTCTATCATAGAAGGCTGCTAAGTTGGTGAGGCAGGACTTGCCCTTTAGTGAAGCCATGCTGACTGTCTCGAATCATCTCCCTGTTTTCCAGCATAACTGGTTGTAATGGTAGTTTGACTTTGCTTTTATCTTGGAAGTGCCTGACCAAGATGGGATTTCTGCAGATGTCACAGCAGTAAAGTGTGAGCATGTGTATGATTAAAATACACTTTTTTCCCCTCTCTCTCTTTTTCAGCTTTCTGAAACAAAAGTCTTCACTGCTTCCTCTGTTCCAGCTGAGAATCACGTGACTCCTGGGCAAAGGTAAGCTGCTTTTCCAGGTTTTCCCTATAACTTAAAAACCTTCTGCTTGGTGAAGCAATGTTAGCTTGCACATATAAAATGTTGAATAAAACATATGGCAGCCCTGGTCAGAGATTGGTCAAGCTAATTTCAAAATTGCAGAAGCCTTGCTTGCAAATCACTGGTTTTGTGGGTTCCTGTGTTACCTATTATTGACTGTGGAAGTGGAGCCAAACTTACCAAATCCACAAGCATAATACTGAGAAGACCCTGTCTTCTGCACAGACTGCTTACAGGCAGGAACAAAAGTAGCTGGGAAGAAGAGTTTTCTGCTGTTGAAAAGAAGCTTTGCTGTTCAGAAAATGGAAGCCTGGCCCTGTAGATGCAGAAAGTTCAGAATGTAGTGCTTTGACAAATATATTAACAGAAAAGCTTGTGTTGGCAAGAAGGGAAATCTCCTGGTAAGCATCACTGTTACTTGCCTTCACTGGTGATACAGAGTTCAGACAGAGAACCAAAAATGTGGCAGTTGCTGCCATCTTTTGCTTGCCTTTGTCTTCACCCAATGCCTGGCTGATGATGTTGTGGAATCAGTTGTCTGCATTAGCCTCAAGTCCCAGGAGAGTGGTTTGGGACAGAACTTTAGTGTCATGAAGACTTCAATAATTGGATAGCATGAGATCAAAAACTAGATCTGAAAACTAGGTGGCCTAATGGTCCCAAACATCCTGATACAGCTGTACTGCTGTACTCCAGACTGCACCAAAACTGTCCTTCCAGCATGGATGTGATCGAGAGTAGACATGGTGTCAGTTGGTCTACAGTTTATAATCCTTTCCTTCTTAGAGGTGATATGCTCACGTGTTCATTGTTGTAATGCAAATATTCCTCCAGTGGATGTCCCTCAGATTATGTTAGAAAATATTTCAGTTCATCAACTCAAATTCTGGTGTTTTGGTTTTTGTTTTTTTGTTTGTTTGGTTTGGTTTGGGTGCGATGGGGTTTTTTGTTTGTTTGGGTTTTTTTAACTTGCCATGAGAAAGGTTTGGGCGTTAAGAAATCTATGCTAATGAAATTGCTGGAAGCAGCTTTTCAGCCCAAGCCCATGGTATATTTAGGATAAACTTAAGTCAGAACATTTGGAGTAGATTTCTTTTATTGTCTGAGTGCTTTGCTCTTCCTTGGTTAAACCTGTGCTAAACATGTGGTAGGGGTTAGTAAGCCATGCTTAGATATAAGAAAATTTAAGTTTCTCATCCTGCTCAGGTATGTGTGGTGGAGTAATTTTGGATATGTGCCTGCTATCTGAGAAACTTAGCTTTTATTTCTGCTGCTCTTGTGACTTCCGTGTCATCACGTATTCACTCGATCACTGCATGTGCGACTTCAGTCTTTACTGTCCTCATACCCACCCTATACAGAATAGGACTTTGATCCCTTGGTCTTTTTAAAGGGACAGCATGATATGCAGGGAATGTGGATTATCAATATATATAATGGGCTTGCCAGCAAGGCCCACTTGAACGTAATGTATCTTTTATGACTTGTCTCTGGTTACTTGGTTATATTAATCATATAGGTTACTTATGTGATACATTATGTTATAAATTTGACAATGTTTGAAAAGAGTGCAAAGGTAATTTGTATTCTAGCTGTAGTGGAAGGTTTCAGCTAATGGAATACACTTCCTGGCAAAACCCTCTATTCTACCTCTTTTTGTATGGCAGACAAGCAATACTTGAAAAGGCTGTTAATCAGCCTAATTAAACAGTTACTTCTGTTGCTGGTATGGCAGCTTTAGTACTGTTAGTGCTTTCTTCAGTTTCAGCGCAGCCTAATCATCATGTTTATTCCAGCCAAATTTTGCTTTTTCTTACAGCATTGATTTGGTAACACTGCTTCAAAAGCCTGTGACTTCTACCCAAGAGACAGAAGGCAACTCATTTGAGCCTCCCCAGCAGCAGACCTTTGGCCAAGCCCTAGTCTTCACAAATTCTCAGCACAGCACCCAGATGGCATCAGGAACCTGCAGCTCCAGTGCTGTAAATTCTTATTCTCCTCAAAGTCTGGTAAAATTATCTTATGCTTTCTAAAGGGTCTTCATGAGTAAATATTTCAGGTTAAACAACTTTTCCAGGACTGGTCATTTCATGAGATATTTCAGTATTTATAAAATTCAGGTTGCAAATATTGAAGGAATAGAATTAAGAATTCCATTCCTTCCCTTTACACACATGCACAAAAAAATTACTGCTTTTCTGGTTTTGCTAAGTTGTTGTTTCTCAGTTTACATGAAGTGCTTGTATTAATTTTAGAGTAGAGAGCAGATGTGTTTACTGCATGCTGATTTAGGATGAAATAATTTGTTTGTAGTGAAGAGTTCTATGCCAGAAAACTATGATGTGTTATTTCCAAGCACATTATCTGACTGCTTTTTATGGAAACCTGCCTATTTCTGAGTCAATTGTGAGGGCTTGAAATTGGGCACTTATATTTATTCTCTGAAAATCAGTTTAACTATTAGTAAATATATGCTATTTTGAGATGCATGGATTAAAGTAAATCAGTATTGTTGCCATCACAGTGGTGGAAGTTGTAGTGTTGACAATCTGAGAAGATCTGGCCATATGTTACAACTGCGGAATTTTTTATTCATCATTTGTTAGTAATCTAGGGCTGAAAAGGTTTTAGTTGCTGCCACATAGGAGCTGTAGGCATTGTTACGTTCAAATTATTTATTAAATACTTAACTCCACTCCTTCCCCTATTTTTTGTCTTTTGGTAGTCTGCAGTTCTTTGTTCTGGCTTTGGAGAACTTGGATCCTCTAAACTGGCCAACTCTACTGGATCCCAAATCTTGGACCAGTTGAAATCTCCAGGATTGGGTCAGTTTACCTGTCAACAAAACAATAGTAGCTCTGCCACCACTACTACAGCTAACACATCATCCTGGGATCTAAAACCACCCATCACTCAGTCCTCAGTTCTTAGTCAGTTTGGTAAGTGCTTTGACATAGCTTTCTCTCTCTCTCTTTATTAGCTCATAAGATTTCTTAATGCCGATGACAGTTTAAAGCGGTCTTAATGAAAGACTTTTTCTAAAAAAAGTAATCCTAATAATACAACTGGTTACAGCATTGTAAGAGTTATGCTTATTTGCTGGTAATAGACATTACAAGTATATCACAAACTAAGTTTTGATAGGCTTAAGCCTATCCATAAGTGTCATTGCATCATTAGAAGTTGCTGAGCCCTCATATAATGACATCTTTGATTTAATGTGCTTGAACAGTTAAGTGGAACTTTGTAATTTTGTTTCTCAACAAATCCTGGAAAACACTTATTTTCATTGTGCCTGTGCTGCTCTAACTGAGTATAAGGTTGTACCATATTTTGTCTTCCCCGCGCCCCCCCCCCCCCCCCCCCCCCCCCCCTCCC
>NW_010972705.1:0-17413 GCF_000737465.1 Haliaeetus leucocephalus | reverse complement strand
TCCCTTTTTTTTTCTCCCCCCCCCCCCCCCCCCCCCCCCCCCCCGATTTTTCTCTTATTAACCGTTAGATGAATTTTGAATGAGGACTATATAATTTCTTCATAACGTGCATCACATCTCAGTGTTCTTTCCTTAGTATGCTGAGAATGATGCAGGTTACCCATTTTGTCTCTTCAAAATTCTATAGATTTCTCATTTGATTGAGCAAAATTAGTAGAAACAGTGAAAGTGACACAAACTTGGTTTTTGCAGTGCAGTTCCTAGAAGTATACTCACTGTGAAGAGTGACAGCTCTTGCATCTCTCTCATGTGTATGTGTATATGTTTCCAGATAGATAAGCAGCCAATCTGGTAGCAGTTATAATCTTTGACACACAGCAGTTATGAAAAAATGTTTACGTATGTTTTAAGTTGCTTTCTAACGCACTTTACCAACTGAATAAAAAAACCTTCACATTGCAAACGCTGTGGATCTCATACATTTGTTCACCACTGCTCTGAGCCACTGCATGGCTTTCAGCATCTGAAAAATATGAAAGGGGAAGGCTTGGAAAAAAGCTGTGTCCAGTGTCTCTTGACTTTCAGGCAGACTGAGGTGGTAGATGACTTCCTATTTGTGTTGAAAATCTTCTCCTTTGTAGGGGCAGGAAATCCTAACTCATAATACCTCTAAATTGCAACTTCAGATCTCTTGGAAGTAATCACATTTTATCAGCACAGCTAATTGCAGTGAAAGTGGCAGTGTTTGATTAAAATAATCTGTAACCATTTTTGAGGACTAATGTGTGATAGTATTATGTGACTGTATAGATAGGTTTTGTTTCACATTTTTGAAAAAAGCCGCATAATGCTTGTCCACAGCTGTTTATTTAAAGTAGAGAATATAAAATGTTGGCCTTATTACTGCAGTGGTAATGTTCAATGTGAAACTTGTGTGAGGTCTGAAAGAGACTTGCACACACTATGAAATCATAGCTGTCGAGTATGTCAAGTCACCCAGATTCTTTCATAAGAGTAGAAGCGTGAAGAGCAGAGTTTAATGCTTTAATTTTGATTTTTCTTTTTCCCAACACTGACCAGACTTTAAATCCCAGCCTGAACCATCCCCAGTTCTGAGCCAGCTGACCCAGCGACAGCAACAACAAACGCAGGCAGTTCCTGTTCCTCCTCCTGGACTGGAGTCGTTCTCCCAGATAAAACTCCGAGAGCCATCTCCAGTAGACACCTCTACAGCTGTTAGCAAAATGTTACAGCTCCCCACTATATCTATGGATAACCAGGCAGTGACTGCCCATCAAACCCAGCAGAAACAGATAAAACCACCAAAACGGAGGATAACTCCAGCATCCAAGGTGGGTAATTGAGTGGTAGTTTGTTCTTAGTAAATGTAAAAACACACAAAAGCTTGTGTCAGGAATAGTGTGGACAGCAGGAACGGGGAGGTGGTTGTTCCCCTGTACTCGGCACTGGTGAGGCCGCACCTCGAATACTGTGTTCAGTTTTGGGCCCCTCACTACAAGAAAGACTTTGAGGTGCTGGAGTGTGTCCAGAGAAGGGCAACAAAACTGGTGAAGGGTTTAAAGCACAAGTCTTCTGAGGAGCGGCTGAGGAAACTGGGGTTGTTTAGCCTGGAGAAAAGGAGGCTGAGGGGAGACCTTATCGCTCTCTACAACTACCTGAAAGGAGGTTGTAGCAGGGTGGGTACTGGTCTCTTCTATCAAGTAACTAGTGATAGGACAAGAGGAAATGGCCTCAGGTTGCACCGGGGGAGGTTTAGATTGGATATTAGGAAAAATTTCTTTACTGAAAGGGTTGTCAAGCATTGGAGCAGGCTGCCCAGGGAAGCAGTGGAGTCACCGTCCCTGGAGGTATTTAAAAGTGTAGATGTGGCACTTAGGAACATGGTTTAGTGGTGGATTTGGCAGTGCTAGGTTTACAGTTGGACTCTATGATCTTAAAGATCTTTTCCAACTTATGTGATTCTATTCTATATGTAAGTTGCTAGGGAGAAGGAGCACAAAGACCATGGTATATTTCTTGTTTCTAAAGCAGGAAATTCTAAGCTGGATAGTTTTTAGGTCCAAAATGCAGTGATGTTGTCTTTCCCAAGCACATAGCTGATTGCTCCATGTGGAAAATAACTGTTGCTGAGTGATTCTGGTTTGACATAGTAGCCACAAGATGAATGTTGGCTGAAGGTGAATGGACATGGATGACACTTTGATATTGTAGAACAGTATGGCTTACTTTTTCAGCTCCAGATCAGAGCACAGAATCAATGAATTAATATCAGGTTACAAGAATGTAGTTAATTTATGTGATGCAAACTGGAGGGTTGTCACAGATCTAGTTAGCAGGGAAGGCTGAGGCAGTAACTAAAGAAACATGTAGTTAAGGAAGGAGAGGGTGTCAGTTACTGGTATCTAATACATGTAATGCATGCAAAGGAATTACGGCTTTTTTTCCCTCCTTTAAGATTCCTGCCTCTGCAGTGGAGATGCCTGGATCAGCAGATGTGACAGGGTTAAATGTTCAGTTTGGAGCTCTGGAGTTTGGATCAGAGCCTGCACTCCCAGAGTTTGGATCAACTTCAAGCAGTGAGAATACCAGCCAGGCGAACAACAATAGCTTGTACTCAAAATCTGTAAAGTATGTGTGAGTTCCCCTTGTGCATACTTACATGTGGTCTTTAGGAGGTCAAGTTTGTGCCAAAACCATCAAGGGACAGTTAACATGTAATGGATGGGGGAGATATGATGACTTGTAAGGCTAAGGGTTTTCTGTGGATGGCATCTTAAAGGAGAAATTTCTTTTCTAATGACAATCAAAATGTCTCTGGATGGGTCAATGTGAAGCTGGAAAGGACATGAATGTAAATAACCTTATAATAAGCTACTCTTTATAGAATTGCTTTCTCATGTTTAAATGTCTGGATTTTTAAGTTTGTTTGAGGGTTTGTTCCTCACAACACAAACTTTTCTGCTTTTGATCCAGGAGAGATGATCCTTGTACCATAAATGTGTGTGTTTGTAGATTAGCAACAGATTACAGATCTGATGCTCCTACAGGATAAGAAAAGAAGCCAGGCTTTCAGTATGCAGAAGCTCTTACTGAAATGCTGAAATAGCTGATGATAGATGCCAACGTACCAGTAACCTGTTTTTTTCTTCCTTATTCATTGAAAAATTGGCTTCAGTAAAAAGCTTCCTGAAGTTAATTCAGAAATACTACTAAAAATGAACTTTCACGTTGACTTGTAGTTCTATCAGTAGTTTAAGCTGTTTAGAAAGTAAAACACTGCTGCATGTTTTAAAGTATTTTTTCCTCTTTGCATAGTTCATTCTGTTAGACTGCTACTGTCACGTTAGAATTCTATTGTAAAAAGAGACTGGGTGTTGCTCATCATATACCAGACTTTATGGATCTAGTTGTTTAAAAATAGAGAGATTATGATCATTAATTTATCCTTTGACAAGGTGAAAATAACATGACTGGAAAGTGCTTGTGTGTAAACTCTTGCTTTGGTTGGGCAGGCAGGAGGAAGGTGAATGGTGCTTAGTGCAGCCGATGGTTTTGAAGCTGTGATTACTGGGTACCAAAGCAAAATTAACTATTTTTTTCATTATTTGATTTTCTACTATAAATAATGTAGATTTGACTGCATGTTTAAGGTAGTTTGAGATAACTGTATAGGAGCTGATCTTTTCATGAAGATGTTCAAGTTATCATTTACCAAGATGATAAATAATTTTTACTTTTTCCAGTGATCCTTTGAATACCTCTTTGCCAATACCCAATACAGTACAGGAGTCCACCTACACAACCTCTGCCATCACCTCTTCCAGTCTGACCTGCTCATCCCAGAGCACTAGCCCAGTAACAACAACTTCCTCCTATGACCAGACTTCAGTGCATAGTAGGATAGCGTACCAAAGCTCCATGGCTCCATCTGAATCAACCCCTGTTGCAGTTACGGTGAGTGAATTTCAGAAATAAGACCTTGAAAAAGGTGAAATACTCTTATCTGTTAGACTTGTATATATATATAGACATATATATATATTTAATATATATATATATACACACACTCACACACACACTTGTTAGACCCTGCTATGTTAATACTTTTAACGAAGCCAAGTGGTATTCTTGATTCCCAAGCCCACTCTGTTATTTGTTTTTACTTTTCCTATTGTGTAGCCGTTTTTGGCCATACTGTATATGGGATATAAGAGCCTCTGACCTTATGGGTTTTGACATCTTAAATTGCTGTTTGATCTTTTTTCTTAGTAACACTTAACATTCTACTTGAGTTTCCTTCCCTAAAGCTGAGATTTTAAAAAAGGAGCTATCTCTGTATGTAAATATTAGTAATCATATTTTACCATAACTTGACACTTTTTATCCAAAGGTATATTATTTATTAAATTTATATGGCACCTAGCAAATGGATCCCAAGCTGTTTGTGGCCCTTCCAGCATCACTGTTCTGTTGGCTATAGACACCAGTGGGAATTAATTTCATGTTTTATTTTAAAAAGCATAGGGAGAGGTCTGATCTAGGGCAGAGAGGATCTCTCTTGGGACCTACTCTCTTTGTGTATGGAATATAGGTTTGTTTTAAGAGAACTTAATTTATTAAATGTTTAAGGAACTTGTGAGAGTTTGTAAGTTTGTTTACTTCTGGCCTTTGTTATGTAATGGCTCAGTCACACTTGTCTTCTGCACTAGCTCGTATGTACTGGTGAGGATCAAGCGTAACTATCCACTTCTGTACTCCAGCGTTATCCAAAAAACAACTGGTGCTTCTCAAGTCTTATCTTTCAATGGAAAAAAATTGGCGTCTCTGTGTAACTTGGATAGTTAAAATTGTGAGTTGCATTAGATCAAAAGCACAACCATTTCCTATATGTTAATGAAATTCTTTCTTTCATATCGGTGTGAACCTGAAGTTTGTGTTATATACAATACATGGGAAGGTCTCCGGCTGATGGGTGTAGTATGGGCAGTGTATGGGATTCTGTATGTTCAGGACACCTTGCACTTGAGACAACTATTATGTGGTTTTGTTAAAGGCAGTAAAAAAGTTAATTTTCTGCCTTTTTGTCTTTCAATTTAGAATGAATATAGAATTTTGCATGAAGCATGTTTGATGTGTGATTCAGTCTGAAAACTTAATATGCCTCTAAGATGATTTATTCATTCAATTCTCCTTTGTTTACAGAATGGGCACAGTGGAGTTAGAACACAGGCAACTCTTGACAGTAAGTTTACAAAGCTTGGTTGTGCACAGGGCTTTCTGATCTTTCCTTACTACTTGCTGTGTGCACAACTGTTCCAGTGACATCGGGTTTAAGGTTTTGTATTGTTCTCCCTGACTAATTTTTGGCTGATCCATTTGAGTTTATTTTATACTCACATAGGATACACTGCTTGTTTCTTGCCTAAAACTGAAGTGTGAAAGCAGTCCTACTAAATATACAAACCTAAGCAGTCTTAGAATTAGAGAAGCAGCTTTGCTGCTGCTTTTCCTTTTGAATTTACTTGCCAAAATTTATTTAATATAAAATTAAAATAACATATACGATTAAAAATTAATATAAAATTGCTTAGAATTCTTCCAATTCTCAGTTGGGAAGCTGTGAGTAGCACTTGGCTGTAATGAAACAAAGTCACATTGTTTGAATGCACCTCTCACTGGGTATAGTGTTACGTATGCCCCGTTACAAGACTGTGGGGAATAAGGGTAACTAACATGCTCCCTCTGCTGGGTAACTTGCTGCCTTGCGGTGGAGTAACAATAACAGTACTTGGTCTGATACAGCCGTTACTGTTACCATCATCTTGGTCTGTTTCTAATGTGGTGTTTTACTTGTAGCACCCCTACAGCTCTCTTCCTGCAGTTAAAATAATTATAGTATTCGCTATTCTGACCTTTATGTGCTGCTCTGTGGAAGTTTGCAAGGGCAGCAGTGTGAATTAACATCTTTTGGAATTCCAACACTTCATTTTTAGGTCTATCCTCCTCTTAAACATCTCTTCAGGTAGGTCATTAGTGGGGCAGCCTTTTTTTTTTTTTAATACTTCTGAGTAAAAAGAAGTAGAGTATTCAGACCTGTGAACAGTGTTTTGCTAGTGCCAAGTTTAATTTAAATGAGCAGGAGGAGCGTATATGCCCAAGAGTTACCACTTAAAAGATTGTTATATATAAAGACAACTTTTCAAGTGGAAAACTTTCTTACTCTCATCTACAGAATTAATAAACAGTTTATGAAATTCACTACAGGACTTGTCTTCTTGCTATAGTAAACAAAGATCTGAGAATTTGTAGTATTTTTGTAGTTATTCTGTAATGGCATTATTAGTCCTTTTTTCTATGCCAGTTCTCTTTTGAGAACACTTCTGGGTTTTTTCTGTATCTCAAGCTGTCCTGGTTTTGGCTGGGATAGAGTTAATTTTCTTCCTAGTAGCTGGTGTAATGTTATGTTTTGGATTCATCGTATGTAGTTCATGCATCCAAACGATTTTGATATTCTCTCATGCTTCTTAAACCCTTAGTTCAAAGCATGACTGATGTGTTGTAATTCTGACCATCCTACTTGTCTCCTGGTTTTCTTTGTCTTGCACATTGTGTTCAGGCATCTTATAAGGGGTTTAATGAAGATGGTGCTTCTGTCCCTTGTATTGAGGACATCTACTTTCTACTTCCAGAAGGGAACCCTGCTTTAAATGTATTGAGAGTTGTAAATGTTATTTACTTATTTTTATATGAATCTTGCCAGGAGGTATCAGGTGATACAGTTGCCACCTTCTTAACTTTGTTTCTGTTTGTCACTTGAATTTCCTTCTCTGTTGTCAGTTACCCTCAAACTTATTGCCAAGGCCAAGACCACTTGATTTCTGTTTGCATAGCACCCAATCCAGCAACCTGACTTGGGTCATTTAGGGAGGAAACCAAACCATTAATGTGAAAAACCTGTGATGTGTAACTTCGAAGTGTATATCTGACTTTTGTTTGGTGACCATTCTAAAACTGTCTTCACATGCATTGCAAATTAGTGATGAGCCACTGGGTAGTGGTCTCTGGTGTGGTATAGAAGCATGGCCCAGCAGAAGGCAGGGCTCAACTCTCTGAGTTTTATTGGTGGGTGAGTGCCTCTAATTCTTTATATTATTTGTGCAGGACAAGAATTAAGTGTAGAAACTGATGGGAATTACGTTGGGCAGTCAAGTTGTTCAGTGTCTTTTTTCAGTATAGTGATCCTTTGGAAAGGCACATCTGTGGTAAACAAGTTTTACTCTATGTAGCCTAAAAAGTAATATTAAAGCTAAACACTTTTTGTTACGTAGATCAAATAAAGTCAGTCAATATTTGACAAGTCTTTAGCCATTCAAAATACGTAATGCTGTGCTCAGTTGTGGCCTTTTATTGTAGCTGCTTTTACTCTACTGCATTACATGTTTGAGTAGTCCAAACCGATAAGTTACATGTGCCCTTGTACTCCAGTGGTCTCAGTCTTGATTGTCAGAGGTGCTGTGTAGGTTGGAGTGAAGAAGCAGAGCGGTAGGTAAAAGCAGATTTGTACGGTGCCTTGAAAAGCACAGCTGTTAGCAGAACCAAATGCAAGGAATTTGAAATTGAGTATTGAGTTGTGAGGAAAAGCTAGTGGTCCAGGCAGTGGGAGGTGAAGTGCAGAAGACTGTAGTTTACTACACGTGTAGCAGTGAAAATTATAAATCTATTGAAGTGAAGACCTTAAAGGAAAAAACTGATAGTTCTGTTGCTGTTTGAATTTTCCTTAACAGTCAGATTGCTTGATATTGTTACTGGTTCTGCATGGTCAGATTTTTGTAAACCAAGGGGAGAATACTACTGTATTCCTGAATCCAGGCTGGGATGTCAGGTGTGCTGGAATTTGTCTTTGAGTGCCTCTTTTTAACTTGTTGCAGCTATTTCATCAGTTCCAGCGCCTAAGGCAGAGCCTTCTCCCTCACTACCTTCTGCTGGTTCTCTGCCTAGTGTGGTATCCACCACTGCTTCGCTTCTGCCTTCAGCATCGCAGCACGCAGCAACGTTGCCCAGCTTGCCTCAGTCCAGTGATTTGGCCAGCAGGTGCCTTTGCCAGTGAAGCAGGTACGGTAGGAGTTGTGATAAACTGAAAGGGGTTCCATTTTGGGGAAAGGGCAAACGTGAGGGTGATTGTGTCTGGGGGCTGTCAGACCTCAGGGTCCCCTTTTCTGACCCAAACTAGACTGAGGAGAGAGATTCAGAAGAGAACAGGATGTTTCTGTTTGCAAAGTATGAGCTCTGGGCTGCCTCTTAATGATAGAGCAGCTGCTGCCCTCAAGTTTTTGTGGTATATAAACAGCTTTGTATTTCAAGGGGCTCTTGCTTCAGTCATGCCAGCTAAATTAGCTAAATTGATTCCTCCAGGTTTGTTTTTTTTTTTCTACTATGTCCACAGTGCCTGCTGTTTGTTTAGTGTTGTATGTTTGAAACCATTCCCTAACAGTTTACTTCCTGGCTAATTTTGAAATAGTGTAGTTTCATTTATATTGGTATTTCTTAAAATTAAAACCCAGAAATAGTTCTACAAGGAAAGTGTGTGTTTTTTCCTTTACTAAGAGTCTTTCTAAGAGTCTTCCTTAAGACACTTTGAAATATCAGATTGGTGTTCCTGGAAGTGCATTCAGCACAGCTTAACTGATTTGTACTATTTGATTTTTCTCAGTGCCTGTTACTTGAGCTTCATCCTCAGGCGGGTGACGTCCTGCGACTATACTGGTTATGTTTTAATACTGACCCTTGTACTGTATTTGTTAATGTAAGAAACTAATTTGTTGGGATATCAGGGTTTTTTTTCCCCTGTTTCACAGCTAGGACGTGGTTGATTCTCTTTTAATACACTGGTGGTTTTTGTTGAATAAAATGCTAAATATGTCAAATAACGAGAATTGTTCCATTTGCATTAGAAACATCATCTCCCCACAAAAGCTGTGTACGTTGGTAGAAATTTTACTTGGAGGGTTGGTGCTGTTGGGCAGATACCAAGTGCCATGAAAAGATGATGCCTGAATTCCGAGCATGTGTGATGTTGTTGTGCTGGTGGCTCTTGTCTGTGTCTCTACCATAGGTCAGATGGTGAATTAAGGCTTATTAGAAGAGCTGAGGAGAGTGGGCAAGGGAGTGGTTTAAAACCGTATGTTGGACTGAACTATTTCTTTCCTTGCTTCCTGAAGTGGTGTCATTGTAATTCCTGCAGATGGGGAACAGTTTTAAAGAATCAAAGTAAAATTAGTCTGTGAAACTGCCATGATTTATTCTGGTCTCACATCTCAAAGAGCTGCCAGAAGTGTTTGCCCTTAAATTAGGACATACAATTTAGCCCACTGCTTTGCTATGAAAACTGCTGTATTTTCTTGTGGCTATTTCCATAGGGAATACGAAAATATTTGTTATGGTTAGGATCTCTCTTACTTCTGATTTCACATGAGGAGGGGCTTTTTTAAGCACCAAACCGTACATGTTTTTTATGGCTTGGTTTTGTTTGTTCAGTGTTCATTCTGTTTATTTTGTACTGTACTGTAAGTTATGTTCTTGACCTCAAATGTAAGGTATAACTTTTATCAGTGTAAATGTTTAAGAAGCAGTTTTAGTCACCTTTCAGGGAGACATTTAAAGATCTTTGGATTACAGATGAGTGTCGGTGCTGCTGTTACTGCCAAAAGCTCACAGGCCTGGTCAGCTAGGGAAAAAAGGTGGTGCTAAAGCAGAGTTGCTTCCTAAAATTAATTATCTGCAGATGTTTTTCAGCAAGGGATTCTTTATTTTCATTCTATACAATGTACGTATAAAACTGAACTGATAGTTCTGATTCATCTTTTCAAATAGGAAATGGCTTTTGGTGGAGCGTGGTGGTATGAACTGGCCTTGATTAAATTGCCAGATTCTGTAGTAGTATGGCTAATTTTTGGGCTTTCACAGATGCTTTTCATTTGCTGGGGGTTTTCTGAGCCCTGTCTTTTGAGAATGTGTTGGGGGCTTTTGGCAAAGTTATGGGGCAAATACCATGCAGTTCTAATTGGTTGAACTAATGTTATGCAGGTTAAGACGTGAGAAATACCATAGTGAGTCAAACCAAAGTACTGCCTAACCTGATTAATGTCATTGCCCTGTGGCAGGCAGCAGCAGTTGCTCAGGGAAGGAATGAGAAACAAAGCACGTGTTGTGTGAACCTTCTTCTGGTTTTGGACTTCATGTGTCTTGGAGTCATTGCTACATAATTCTTGTAGCAACTATTGCTTTTCTAAAAATATAGTAAATCGATAATTACAAGTAAATGGTGTTTTAGATGCTTCTTGTTAGTTATGATTCTCTCTGTACTTCAGTTTTTTTCATTTAAAGGTAGTAGGATATTAGTTAAAGAAAAAATTGTCTGTAGGGGTGTGTGTATATATCTACACATACACATATATATGTATATACACACACCCCTACAGGCATTTTTTCCTTTAATATCCTACTCTGTGTGTGTATGTATATACACACCCCTACAATTTTTATTCTTCAACTAATATCCTAATATCTACTCTGTGTGTATATATATGTGTATATATACATACATGTACATACTTAAAATAGTTCTAGGAAAAATTAAATTTTATTATTTCTTTGCAATTTCTTTCTAGCTCCCTTTCCAATCATCAGAGCAGCCTCTCCCCTGCCTCAGTGTTGTCTTCAAGCACATCACATGCAGTAAGTCCTGTTTGCGTTTCAACAGCTGTTTGGCATATAGTCAGTTTATCTGATAATTAAGACCCTCTCTTAATGTTCGTTGTGTCCCAGTACACAAAGAACTGAAATGAGCCTTATCTCAGGGAAGAATGACTGCCAGCCCTCTTGTGGTAAAAAAAGTCTTTACCACTTGTGATTCGTACTAGATCAGGAACAGCTATTACAGAGACTTGCCAATCACACAACTGCAGAGGAAACTTCTGTGCCAGCAAGGGAGGGTGAAATAAAGAAAGAATTTTTTGTAACACATATATTAAAAAAAAATTTAAAAATCTTTGGAAGTGGCTGTCTGAAACTGCTCCAAAATGTGGACTGTTAGCAGTCTCAACTGGAGAGGTTAGCTGGCAAAATGCAGGTGATGGAATGGTACATGTCATGAGAAATGCCTTATGACAGATGATTTTAGAGTTTACCATATGGCATTGTTGTCATCTATGTATTTAATGCATTTGCGATAACAAGGCAAATGGTAGTGAACACAGTGCTCTAGATGAGGTTTCACAAACAAAAATGAGAGAGTCACTGCCTTGTTCTGTGATGGGGTACTTCTGTACAATCCCAGATGGGGTGTGCAGATAGGTTACCGCTTTTCTTTATGCCTGTATTTTGGTTTGTAATGCTCCATCCCTACTAAATATGTAACTTAAAAATTCATACTTATCCAAATGTCCTTCTTTTCTTGTCAGAGTTGTTTTGGCTTCTATGTGTTGATGACACTGTTTTGCAAGTGTGATTGGCTTACAGCTAAGGCACTGTATTGTGCTGGATTCAATCTAGGAACTACTTTATCCTCATGTGTTCCTGTAATACATCTGGTCTGTGTTTGAGTTTACCACATGGACTCTGTTGTGGGGCACTACAGTTTTAACTTTTTAAATTCCACAAGTGTGTTGGAGAAATCACGAGAGCAGTGTCCTGTATTTTGAAAACAAATACTGTCTTTTGGAAGAATATAGGAGTTTAAGATAAGTACTAGCTTGGAGGAGTATACAAGCAAAGAGCAAGAAATAATGCAATGGAGTGACATTTGAGTTACTGTGGTATACTTTTGTGATGATATAGCAGTTTGAATTTAACTCTTGTAATAATTTTCTTTGAATACTTAAAATTCACAAGCACGCAACTTAGTTGCTTGCTTGGTATATAGATAATGCATATCTTTTGCATGTACTGCTCTTACTTAAAAGATTGTAGTTGGGGTTTTTTTGGTTTGGTTAGGTTTTTTTCCCCAAGGATCTTCCACAGTGGTTTATTTGCTCTGTGATCCTCATTCTTTTTGTCTCCTTTCTAGCACACTAGTGTTGAGAACACAACTTCGCTCCAGCCCTCAACAACCTTTTCAACTGCTTCAACCTCAGCCACTAGCACCACCTCTTCAGTTGTCAGCATGGCAAGCAGTATGAACACTACAAACAGCCTTGGCCTGAGCGTTACCAGTGTGTCTATACCAGCTGCTACCACACGGGCAGCTCCCTTAGTGTCTTCAGGTTCGCAATATTAATGTGACATGTGGATAGACAGAGGACTTCAGTCAGCAGGGCTGTCAGTTGAGCATCTCACCAGCCATAACTATGCTAAGAAATCCACACTCTTGACTAGCATTTTCAGCATGCTTTATTTGCTGTCTTACACAAAACCAGGCAACCTTATTTTATATTTGAAATATTTGTTAGGGTGTTATGTGGCATTTATATAAGATATCCCATCCCCAAAGAACTTTATAAATAGATAATAGGGCAGTTCAGACTGTGGAAGTTTTGGGCTAGGAGATTCACCCAGTTTTTATTCCAGGTTGTGATCAGCTCTTGGCTATGAGTTCACATTAGCTTTAATTTCAGTATTCTCTGTGGCTTGAATTCATTTGGCAGTATCAAAATACACTGCAGTGTCCTCATTACCATATGCCACATCCCTACTGCCACATCTACAGAAAGGAAAAAAGTGTCTGATGTCTGGGTCATTCCACAGCAAAATAGAAGATGGGGAGGCTTCTTGCACTGAAGTGAAAGTAATGCTGAATTCTCTTTTGCTTCTCGAATCAACCTGAACTGCTAAAAGGAAATCCTATGGAAGGAAGTGAATGATTTTAACAGAAGGATTTCTCATTCCCATATCTTGTAAATTAAGTGTCTTGATGACTGGCCAAAGTGCATTTTTTTTTACTCTTCTGCTTCCTAGCACTGCTTCATGGAGGCAACTGAAGCTGTTTCAATCTTACTCTCTTTCCTATTCTCAGCTGCAGTAAGTCACCCACAAAAAGTACGCTGGCAACATTTAGTGCTTTCCAGTCTATTGCTGGTGGTAAGGGGAAATGTGTTGACAAGAGCAGAAAATGGAAGGAGGGAATTTGCTTTCTTAGATTGAGAACAGTGCCTAAATTTTACCTTGAGGAGACGACTGAGGAAAGGAGAAGTTTCTGTAATTCTTGTAATCCTCTTGGACAAAGTAAATGGCAAAATCAAACTGTTCTCTGATGGGACTCTTCAGTCTGAAGTAGCCTGTGCTTTCCCTTCCTTGAGGCATGGTTAAACTCTTCAGGCTCTTTTGAGCATATTCATCAACCAGCACAAAATTCTTCTGTGTAGTTCTGCTCTTTACGAGCTATGAGAGTGCAGCTGCCAGGGCTTGTGAGCTATCTTGTCTGGATGCTGAAGCCTTTTGTTTTCTAAAGGCTTGTTAAAGTGTCTGTGTTTTGATTCTACAGGCAAAGCTCCCCCAAACCTGCCCCAAGGTGTACCGCCCTTGTTGCATAACCAGTATATTGTGGGACCTGGAGGACTTCTGCCTGCCTACCCAGTAAGCAATTTAATTGTTCCTGTCCTCAATTGCTTAACCCTTGGTGCAAATGGGCCCTCGCGAGCTGCTGCTGTCTATGCCAAGGCATTTCTGTTGGCACATGTTGCACCTAGAATTCTTGTTCCAAATGCTGAAGAATATATGAAATATATTCAGTGGGGGTTTGCTGCTGGTAGTAAACTGTAGAACTGTTGGTACAGACTTATGTGGCTGCTGTTGAAGCTAAACATGCATGTTGCTATGGTTTTCAGTCATATCAGGTTTTAGGGCCTTTGAGTAAAATTAGACTCATTCAGGTTTGTGTTACTGGAATAGATTTACTATAGTAATGGTTGAAATGTACCATGTGTCCTGTCTGTCATACTTTGAAAGATTGCACATAGCTTTTTGATGTCTGACCAGGATCAACACATTTTGGTTATCTGTTTTTTTGCATGGAAACTTTATTCTAATCACCTTTCTGTATCACACTGAATGCAAGGGGATACCATAGGTTACTTTGTGGACTCATCATCAAATCTTAAATCCTGTTACTCTCAGAAGTAATGATTGCAGCAAAGAAGGCTGTTGCTGTTACTCCCAAATCTGAATGCCCTGTAGATTTTTCACAAGTGGATGAATGATGCATCTGTGAAAACAGTATTGAAGATGGGACAGTGAAACTCTCCTCAGAGGACTACTGTCACTGAGAAACAACATCAGAGTGACAAGCCATTTTAAGCTTAGCATTACTAGCCTTTAAATGCTACAGTGCACCATGATGGCACAGTGTGATGTATAGCTGTACACCTTTAAAATAGACTAGGCCTAGGTCAAACTCTGTTTAAATCCCCAAATTGGTCAGAGAAAAGTGTTACAATGATGTTGTATTTTTATCTGTCTTTAAGCAGATTTATGGTTATGATGATCTCCAGATGCTTCAATCCAGGCTGCCAATGGTAAGTAAATGGCTTTGTTTGTTTAATTTTAAAAAAGTTATCTTCAGTTTTGATAATTTGTGCAATGCAAATTTATTTGTTTAATGGTGATTGACAGCTTATCCTTATGTTTTATGTTCTGTTTTTTTAAATATCCTCAAACGGTTTCTCTAGGTGGTGTGAATTGATATAGAGCAACTATTGTATTGTGCATTGTTCCATCTGCAAATTCTGTAAATAGAAGCAAGTGTGCTCTGTGCTTGTGAGTGGAGAAATTTTCAATTGTTGTTGTATGACATTTTGTCAAATTGTAGTTGAAACCTGAATGTGAATGTTTTCTTTTACCAAGAGGTAGGGTTGAACAGCAAGTACACAAATTGGTAGTCAGTAGGTGCATCTGACAGGTTTTGGAGGTGCTCATAGGTGCAGATCTTTGCGTATCCGTCATGGCAACAAATGCAGGTGGGCTGCCAGAGGGAGAGTATATGAAGTTTTATTCCTTATCTGGATCCAGAATGTAAATGATGTGTGAGAGATGCTGAGCTCCCAGACAGATTCACAAAAAGCTTCAGCCAAGATTGCAGAAAGGTAAAGAATATAGTTTTCAGAAAACTAAGATAAGGATTTTGGAGGGAAAGTTTGGTAGTATGTAACAGGAAAGTCACAGGATTAAATGATTCAGTGTATCTGTAGGGGAAGAAATTGAGCAATGAGCAGTGAACTGGAAAAGAAGTATCAGTGAATGAATGCCATAATTAAATGTCCAAGTCAGTACCAGGTCTTCCATGTGGTGTTTGGGGACAGCCAGAGGCAGAGAGTCAAAAGTGAGTACAGGGAAGTCCCAGAAAAAACCCTGTCCAGCTGCACATCCTGAATTAAAAATATAAAGTTGAGTGTATTAATGAAGATTTTAGCTACCGATGAAGGCATGATCCTTGGAAGAACTGTCGACTGAAATGAATACGATTATTTTCAGCCCAGCAAAATGACAAAATATTTGTAGTTCTGGGGCCAGGAGAGACATGATGTGGTGGCTTGACGCTGGGTGGATGCCAGGTGCCCACCAAGCCCCTCTATGACTCCTCAGCTGGACAGGGAAGACAAAAATAAAGAAAGGCTTGTGGGTCGAGGTAAGGACAGGGAGAGATTGCTCACCAGTTACCATCAAGGGCAAAACAGACTGGACCTGGGAAAATTAGTTTAATTTATTATCAATCAAATTAGAGCAGGATAATGAGAAATAAACCCAAATCTTAAATAAACCTTCCCTCCCCGCTGCTCCCCTCCCTCACCCCCTTCTTCCCAGGCTCAATTTCACTCCTGCTTTTCTCCACCTCCTCCCTGCCAGTGGCACAGAGGGATGGGGAATGGGGCTTGTGGTCAGTTCATCATGCGTTCTCTCTGCTGCTCCTTCCTCCTCATAATCTTCCCCTGCTCCAGCATGGGGTTCCTTCTAGGGGAGACAGTCTTCCACAAAACCTCCAAAGTGAGTCCTTCCCATGCACTGCAGTTCTTCATGAACTGCTCCAGCATGGGTCCCTTCCACAGGGTGCAGTCCTTCAGGAGCAGAATGCCCTAGGGTGGGTCCCCCGCGGGGTCACAAGTCCTGCCAGAAAACCTACTCTAGTGTGGGCTCATCTCTTCACGGGTCCGTAGGTCATGCCAGGAGCCTGCTCCAGCACAGGCTTCCCACGGGGTCGCAGCCTCCTTCGGGCATCCCCCTGCTCCGGCATGGGGTCCTCCCTGGGCTGCAGGTGGATATCTGCTCCACCGTGGACCTCTGTGGACTGCAGGGGGACAGCCTGCCTCACCATGGTCTTCCCCACAGGCTTCAGGGGAATCTACTACAATGCTTAAAGCACCTTGTCCGCCTCCTTCTTCACTGACCCTGGGGTCTGCAGGGTTGTTTCTCTTACATGTTTTCACTCCTCTCTCCAGCTGCATTTTCTGTACTGCAGCTACTTTTTTTTCCCTCCTTAAATATATTATCACAGAGGCACTACCACTGTGACTAATTGGCTCAGCCTTGGCCAGCAGCAGGTCTGTCCTGGAACCGGTTGGTGATGGCTCTGTTGGACACAGGGAAACTTTCTAGCAGCTTCTTACAGAAACCACCCCTGTAGCCGCCTTACTACCAAGACCTTACCACACAAACCCAGTATATACTGTTAGAGTAGCTAGAGGCAAAATGTTTTCTAAAAGAGAGGTTCGACTTTTATCAGCGTGTGCTTCCCATGTGTTCACTCAATTTTTTTGTTGCTCTCTTGACAGGAATGCTTTTTTCCATGTACCTCTGACACAGATAGATGCAGAGGCTAGACCAGAACATATCTCTAGCTGGGGAGGTTTGCCATTGTAGGGCCAGGAGCTTAGACTTCTAACGTTATTCACATGTGGTAACACCAAGCAGAGAGAAAAAAAATCAGGGGGAAATACTTAGTCAACAATTAATAGAGTAAAAAACAAGGAGAAAACACATTCTTAACAAATCCATTAACCTCAATAGAAAGGATGAATGAGAGAAAATATTGCTATTCATAACTTCTATGTGCAGCCCTATTCCGGTTGGTGCTGCAAGGTGTCTTCAAGCAGCGCAGCGAGAGGGTTTGTCGTGGAGAATGCCTGAAGCGTCGAGAGTGGCCGCGCTCGGCCTCATCAAAGCGATGATGTCTGCCGTGCGTCGTCGCCTTGGAATCGTGGAATGGTTTGGGTGGGGAGGGGCCTTGAAGGGCCATCTGGTCGAAGCCCCCAGCAGCGAGCAGGGCCGTCTTCGACTCGATGAGGTTGCTCAGAGCCCCGTCCAACCGGACCGTGAATGTTTGCAGGGATGGGGCAGCTACCACCTGTCTGGGCCAGCCGTTGCGGTGTTGCAGCGCCCCGATGGTAGGAAACGTCTTCCTTGTATC
>NW_010972704.1:96247-254040 GCF_000737465.1 Haliaeetus leucocephalus | reverse complement strand
ATCACCGTGGTATCCCAGGCTCGGTCAGCCTGCTGGAAAAAAGAAAAAAAAAAAAAAGGAGGGCAGTATTTTTGGCTGGATAATCCATTGCAGACCACCGTCCGGGTATGGACCGCCCCCCCCCAAAACCTCCGTGCCAAGTCTCAGCAGCTTGTGCTGGTCTTAAATCCCAAATGCCATGACACCACATGGCCTGAGCCCATGCCCAGATGGCAAGGGTGGGTTTTCCACCTATCCAGGCATGGGCTGTGCCTGGCCCCAGCATCAGAGAGAGCATGGTGGGGTGCAAGCACTGAAGGAGGCTCTGTTTTAGCCCCCCATGCCTGCAGAGTGACTGAGTCAGCTGTGCCCCATCCCCTCCCTCCTGTGGGCACCGGGGTGCTCCTGAGCCAGCCCCCCATGAACAGGGGATCATGGCCTTCTGCGACAGGGGTGACAGCATTTGGCTCCCATCCTCCAAGCTGCTTTGAGCCTGATGGGGTCACCCCGCTGCCCCAGGTCTTGCTGCTCACCTGCCTAGAAACACACAGGTTCCTGCCTGTTCCCCCAGCAAACCTGCTCACAGAGGAACTGATGAGTCCTAAAGAGCCACTGTGGTCCAGACCCATCCTCTCTTGAGCCCCAGCTGGGGCTACCCAAGGATGCAGGAGCAGGAGCCGATCACACCCGCTCCTCCAGCAGGGTGCTCCGGGTGCCTTGGTGTCCCCACATCGCAGCTCTGCACCTCCTTGTGTGCCTCGTGCTCCAGAGGGGCTTGTGGGGACAGTGGGAAGCCAGGATGCACGAAGCCATCTGCAACAATTATGCTCACGCTTTCAGGGCCATTGGTCCCATAAAAGAGCCTTTCAAGTAGGGCAGGATCTGGGCAATCTCCTCTGCATTTGTAGGCTGGAAGTGCGTGCCTGTTCTCTAATGAGGTTTATTCATGTCAGTGTTTCTCGGTATTATGTGCAGTATCTGGATAAAATAACCCTGTCCCTCAGTGGGGAGTCTCCAGCACAGTGGTCTACACAAATACAATAACAAAACTCAGTTGCTTTTTCAAGCAATAATGGAAGTCATTCAGGATATGAGCCAATTCCCATCTTTTTTAGCATCCACTCAATCTCTCCTCCAAAGCTTTTTGGAAACCCTTAACTGGTAGCTTTGAAGCATTTGGAAAAAAATTGGTTTCCCCTCTTCATTGATGTACTGTCTCTTTTTTCTGCCAAAACCCACACTTTTTTTGCCAAAATAAAAACCCACTAGTGTATGAAAGCAGAGCTCATCCTCCAGGGAGGGGAGAGCTAGCAAGTAAGAGCTGACAGAAATAGAAAAGCTTCCAGGAAATAATATCTTCAGTGCTGTTTTATCTGCTTCATCATACTGCAGTCAGAAGAGATTTTACCAGGGTCCATACGAGTCCAATTAAAGCTTTCTAATTTTCACAGACCTCTCCAGAAAATATGTTGTGAATGAAGGTCACGAAGACCTCTTGGAGACCATGGTGCTCTTCACAGTTTCTGCAACCCTCCTCTCGTGACTGTGATGAGCCTGCCTGTGATCTACTCTGCCACACAGTGTGGCTTATGCCAGGTCCCACATTGTCATTGTCCTCAGGAGCACAGAGGTGGCCATCAGACAGCCGTATCTCTACAAGAAATTCATCAGCTATTTGTAGTTCATTAGGGAGGGACAACGGACCTTTCTGGCGAGGTTTGCAGGAAAGGGATGGTAGAATTGACCCCGTTCGGCTGGAATTTGTGGCTAAGCAAGCAAGCACACTAGGGACATTCAGCTCTCCAAGGTCCACCAAGGGTCACTCAATGTGCAGCACTATAGGAGATGTTTTCACTGAGGGGGCAGAAATCACCCCAAAAGATGACCCCTTCCATGGAAGCAGGGACAGGCCCACCTCCCTAGTGACTTGAGGACTCCAAGCAACCACATCCCAGTTTCCCACAGGTTTTGCTGGAAAGCCTCCCACCCCACTACATTTGAGATCTCCAGATGAGACAAACAGGCAGGGCCTCATCTTCCGAGACAGATGTTTGGGAGGTGTTTGTGATCAGTTCCTTCCCAATGGTCTTTCCTGAATGCAAAGCCATTGCTAACCTGGGAGGGCTTTGCCTCTGAGTGCACATCGCAAGAAGGGCTGGTTAAAAACCCCGAAAACAACCCCAAACCACCCAACTTTTAGCCAGGAGCTTGATGGTGTTACAGAGTTGACTTTGTGAAAGCGGGAGTGGAGCCATGGGGGCACTCATTGCCAAGCGCTGCCCTCCTGCCCTGCTGCAGGCACGAAGCAGGGTGACACCAGTGCAGGGCAATGCAGCCCAGGGACATCCAGCAAGTGAGCTATGTCGCCAAGTCCCCTGATGCCAGACCAGCATCTCCCAAGCTCAGGAAATCTCAAGGTCCCAGCCTCGGTTTTCAATTAATCTTTCCCACAGGGAAACCCACAGGTTTCAAGCTTCTCCCTGAGCAGGGACTGAGCAAAACCTGACAAGTCTGACTTACAGATGATGCTGGCTTGATTTTGCAAAGTGCCAAGCATGCACCCCGTGCCTGGTGCTCAGCAAGGCTGCGATCACCCAGGGGGGATGCACCCCCTGGCCCCTGCAGTCATGCTGGGCTTGCACGCTGGAAGATGCTCTTTGGGGAGATCAGCAGCAGGTCGGGCTGCAAGAGTCCCGCTAGGACACGTGTGTTCCTTTATGGGTCCAAAGGGAACGTTTCTCATTATCTCTCCTCGCAATTTAATTAATCTGCGTTCAGTAATGAACCTTGAAATTTCAATTAAAAACATCATTACTAATCAGGACAGGATTCAAAACAGTCAAGGGGCTCTTGATAGCTTTACAGTGGCAGGAAGTTTGGGTTCAGGCTAGGATTTGTGTGCACCGATCTCTTTATTTTGGACACAGATCCACAGCATTTTACACTCCTGCATGTCTCTCCCTCTCTCCTGGCAAACCGAGGCATGGGAGATACAGCTTGACTTTCCTTCAGGCTTCTGCTTTCTACAGAAAAACACAAGCCTCCAAAATAAACCTGAAAAAAGGAAGTCACCAAAAAAAATCACCAAAAAGATACCAGCACTGCTACCCGCCAGTGTTACTCCCAGGGTAGCCCCTGCCAGAAACAGTGCACTTGCCTGCATATTGTCCAGTGATGAAAATCTTGCAAAAGGAGATCTGTGTATCCTCAGCCCATTAAACAGGCTGCCTCAGCATTGCTGAGCTGTGCCGTCTGGCAGCAAATCAGAGAACCCGCAGAATGCAATTTCTGCCCTGGTAATGTCAGTATAACCTGACCCAAACAAGGCATCCCTCCCTGTGCCCAGAAAAGAGCCTCCCCCAGTGGGGCTGGATGCGACTGATCATGCCCCACTGCTCCGAACACCACGAGGCCATAGAAAATTACTGCACTTCCAATGCCAGTGCTTAAAAGTCGCTCCCATGACTGTAAATCCTGATCCACAGAGCTAACGTAGCCCTTTCCCTGGCTACAGTCCACCAAGTAAAAACCAGTTTGTGGCCAGAAATCCAAGGAAGACTTAAGTGGAAAAAATAGCAAAGGTAAGCAATGTAGGAAGGGGCAAAAGAGAAACCAATCCTGCCAGTGTACCCCAAGTTGCCCATGTTCTTTAAAAAATAAAAGAAAGAATAATAAGTATATTTGTTGGAAGAGAATAAAATTGAGATTTTTATTTTTCGAGAGGAAAGCTATACCTCTGGAAAAGTTTTAGGTGGATCAGGAAAGCTCAGTGGGCAAGGGACACAGGAGTGCCAAAAAGGCCTGGCAGTGCAACCTTCCAAGGGAAAAACAGACAGAGGAAGGCAGAGTCATATTTTTTTATCTGATCCCACAACATTTGGACTGTAGTTTTCAAGCCTGGGCATCCAGAAATATTATTTTTTCTTACCAAACAATGCAACATGCATTTGTTACTTAAATAAACTACAACTGGTCAGTGCAGACTTTTCCACATTGCCATGGAGCTACACTGGGGAGGTCTCCAGAGCATTGCATGTCCATTATTTCCCAGATACACGATTGCGTGCTGATTGTAGCCTTTTGTAAAATGCCCAGCAGATTGAATTATCCTGCCCAGGAGGTATCTGTGTAATGACGCTTATCTTGTTTTCAGTGCTACACCAGAGTGAAGCCCTTTTTGACCACTAAACTCCCATACAGGCCCATGGGATTAGCTAGGAATGGAGCTGAGAACTCCCACAGACACGCCGGAGATGCTCCGGCTGCCCAGAGGATGCTTTGGGTCCCCGATCCAGTCTGTGGAGCCCAGCCGACCCAATGTAGGACAAAAGGCAGCTCCAGGCTACATTTGCAACTCCACCAAATCACAATCCCTCTCCTTCCTGGGTCCTAGTAACAAAAATACTGGGGTGAGGAGCACTGCTGGTCTGTGCATCCTCTGGGAGACTCTCACACCGTCCCTCAGAGCCAGAGACCACCATGGATTTACGAGGAGTGTCAGCTGTAGGCAGGTTTTACGCGGTGTTTGGCATCTCACGGAGGTGGCGAACATTATCTGCAGCATCACAGCTCTGCCTGGTTATTAGGCAGATGGGCTGATCACAGAAACCTTGAAGCAGGTGAAGCCAGGCAGAGCCCCGCTTCTCTGGGTTCTCAGTCGTATTTGCAGCCAGCCTTTGAGGCAGGACAAGTTTAGGAAGGGCCATGACCACAATGCTGTTGTGACTGTCCCCGTCGAGTGGCGAGGCACCACGTGGATGGAGCAGGAGTCCCTGGGCCAGCTCTGGAGACTGAGGCAGGCGATGCCCAGGCAGATGCGCTGCCGATGCCAGCACTGCCTCCAGCCTGCTGGGTCTGGAAAATGATGGGGAACAACACGGACTGAGATTCGCATGCTGCTCATGCCACATGGCAGAGGACACAGTCCCATGTGGGCATCTGAGCATCTCTTCTCCCTTTCCAGTTTCTGCATCCTGAATTTCTGCTCTGAACGGGCCATTCAAGAGCAACAGACACAAATTATTCCCCAAGGTGCCTTCGCAAATAGTTCTGAACTGTGGACATGGTGAGAAGATTGAAGTTTGAGTACAGCTCTGTAAAGTGCGGGTAAAAGCCCCAAGGAGAAAGCAACTGAAAAAGGGTAAATGGCAACTCTGGAAAAAACCCCTCACATTTCATGTGCTGTTTCCAAAGCCTGGCTAGTCTACAGCTTGGGTAATTAGATTTCAGCCGTAGAGGCAAAATTCACAGAATAAATTATTAATCACAGATTGTTTGCCCTGTATCAAGTGGGAAAGAAGTGAGCATTCAAAAAGCCAGCAGCTCAACAATGTTTCCGCTGCATTACGAAAAGACAAGGTACGAGCACTAGTACCTACAGCTCAAGGATATTCTCCCCGTTGTCCACCCTGCAGCCTCACTCCCCGGGGTCAAAATTGGGATGGCGAGTTGCCTCCTTCACGTACAGTGTATTGCACATGCCGGGATGGCCAGCACGGTTATGCCGCAGCTATGCAGACAGAGCTGGGCTCTCTTGCCCAGTGGCAGGTTCTTCCCAAGCATCTCCCCCCCAAAAACCCTACCTGCACACACTGAGCACGACCCTCAGTCCATGCAAGGGGGGTGGTGGTGTCTAATCCCGTTTTGTGGCTCCTGGCCCCTGTAGCTCATTTGTGCCTTTAGTTACCATTGTGCTTGCCCACAAAATGACTGTCCTTTCTCTGAGCCTGGCTGGGCTCGTGGCTCAGAGATGTTCCCTGGCAAGGAGCACTGGGGTAATTTCGTGTGGGGCCCACACCCAGGATTATGGCTTTGAATAAGGAGGAAACATGGGAGCTTGGCTCCAAGGAACACAATAATTACCTGAGCAGGAAAAAAAAGAGCCTTTTCTTTCCTGGTAGAAAGCATCTGATAAAAGCCTGAGACCAGTGGTATTTATATTAGCAGATTTTACATCCTCCTAGTGTGTACTTGGACTGTGAGATATAAATCAAAGCAGGGGTTCATTCCAAGAACAGTTTATTTTTATCTGAGAAGTATGTGCTGGCGAACCAGATATTGGTATGTTGATTCTGTTGGTTCGGTGTGATTTATAATAGTTTCTATTGTTTTATAGTGTGTTTCACTCCAGAGTACTTAATTTATCTGAGTCACGGGTTTAAGTTTTTTGTTTTGTTTCATTTAATGTATATTTTCTTATGGGTGGTTTTAGGTTTTAGTGGTTGGCTGCAGTGTTGTAGCACTTTAATGCAAAGGAAGAATGTAAAACCATGAAAACAAATTCTAAATGGGTTTGCAATCTAACGTATCCCTCTCTAAATTGATCTGTGTGAGGTGGAGAGTAAAGCAGCACAGAGTGCTTCTCAATATATCATTGCCCTTTAACCGTGGCAAATCCTTACCAGAGTTTGGGGACCAGCCTGCATCCCTAGAAGTGATGCATTGGGAGGCAGAGGTCCTGGGCGGTCCCAGCCGCAGGGGAGGTAAAGCAGGCACTGGCAGGCTTTGGAGCCCTTGGTTGGTTGATACTGTGCGCAGGATGCCATTAAAATTGTCAGCCTGAAATATTCGTTCATCAAAACGAAAATAGCATGGGGTGATGGGGTGTAGCAGAAAGGAAATGGTGGGAAGCACTGTCTGCCTCCAGCAAATCCTGCCTTGCTGCTGCCCCAAGCCGGTTAGTGGGCTTTCCTACAAAGCAGCTTGCACTTTGGCCCGTGTAGTCCTTTAATTTAGCTGCACAGCATGGTGTGTCATCCAGGATCCCTTTGGTGCACATTGTACCTGCTGCCAGTCTCCCATCACAGTCACCGGGATGGAGCCCACAGCCTGCCTGGACCTGGGGAAATGCCATCCTCGCTGGCTCCCATGTTACCACACCGATGCCAGCAGCCAACCGAGTTGTACACCAGAGGAGACAAGTCAGAGGGACATCTCTATTCCTCCATCTCCGTCTCTTTTTGTTAGCAAACATAATAAACACCATCAGCAGGAAAGGAACAGCCCTGAAAGCCACGTAGAAAAAGGCTGCATTCGCAGCTCTGCATCCAGATTTGCTCAGCGTCCCCTTGGGTCTCCCAAGGGAGTGGCGCAATCCCTGAAGATTATAACTAGAGCCCTTGCAAACCTTTGCAGGGGTTGGGATTTCAGCAATTCCGTAAGCATGGCTTTGCTTGGGCTTTGCTGGCAGTGAGGACACATGTTCTGGCCATGGCAAGGAGAGTGCACCCTGCACTGGGCTGTTCATCAGTACGATGCCTGTGGCTGGTAATTAAAGCAGGGAGAGAGAGAAAAAAAAAAAAAGAAAGGAAAAATCACCTTCTTCAAGATTTATGAGAATATAAACTCGGGAGCTGAGATGTTCCTATCACCACCTATGAGGCCCAAGGGACAGCTTTGACTTAATGCAGAGTCGGATGTTTCTCTCGGTTATGAATTCAGAAGGTGATCTGGGGAGTTCGAAGCAGAGACGTACAAGTGCTTCAAGAGGAGCATGCAGGAGCCCCGGTGCTGCCAACTTCAGTTTCAGTGTTTTATTTCTGTTACAGTACTCAAAGCCTGTGGAGGGCAGTGAAGGTCCCCCACCCCAGGCCAGCAAGAGGTTTTGGGAAGGGGCAGGTGGGCAGCAAGGTCTGAAGCCCACCTCCCCAAAGGCACATGGATATCTATTGCAGCAGCAACTGGGCTGAAGAGATGCCTGCCCCACCAGAGAGGGGTTTGCTGCCTTGAGCAAGGGGTACCAAGATGGGTTTTGGACTGCCCTGGGAGGGGGGGTTGCTGCTGTTACACCCTCCCTGCTCCCCCTCACGTCCTTTAATTCCAGTGGCCCTTGGCGAAGGCATCCATCAGGGAGGCCAGAAGGATCATGGCCCTGCTCTAATAAGCAATTTGTTACCCAAGGAGAGCAAGGAAAAGCAATGCTTAGGGTTCTGCTGCCCCCAGCACCCCAGTGCCAGGGCCAGGAGGAATCAACACCAAGGAGAGAGAGACAGACACCCCAGACCCTAATGTATCTTAATAAAAAAGAAAGGTAAAATAACTGTGTGTCCAGGGAAAAACAAACAAACAAACAAACAAAAACCACAGTGCCAAGGAGAGTCCTTCGGAGGAAGTTTTTAAAACAAAAATGAAAAAATCCAACCTGAATGCTTCATATCCACTTTGGAGCAGGATGGAGTGATCTGGAGCAGAAGTTTCTGTAAGCGACTGCAGACTTCCTGCAAGAGGTGGGGAAAGCAAGGAGAGCCTTACCATTTCAGGTTTCTAACCCTCCATGGGAAACCTGTCCACCTCTCGGAGTGATCCCCAACTTCACTGATGAAACAGCTGCATACATTCCAGTTAAGGTAATCTCCTGCCTTAATAATTCATGGCCTGCTTTCAGGAGGGCTTGAAGCTCAGAGGAAAACCGAAAGCTGCTATATACATTTCGATCAGCAGCACTGATCAGTGCCTACCTTTATAAAAAATAAAAAACAGTGAAAGCATTTTTATTAAGCTATAGGGTCAAGTAATAGCTCCTTCCAAGCTACAGAAGTCACATTTGGCTTATTTACACTTTTTTCTCCCTTTAAGTCACATAATGAAAGCATTATCTTGAAAAGAAGAGAAAGATCTTAAGATAAAAGGAGTGCTACCTGACAAATACGCTTTTAACAGCCTAGCAAACCAGAATGCCTCATAGAGAGATTGTTCTCAAGGAATTGTCCTTCAAGGGAAACATCTCCATAGATGATTTGCATGCCTGCTTCCATATTGCCCATCATTATTACCATCATTGTATTCTTTAATTGTCCTAATTGCATTAGTGCCGATGGATAGTATTCCCGTGGGGCCTTGGATCTGCTGAGACTTTGCAGATTAACCTGGCAGGTCAGGTGGAAGGCAAGAAGGTAATGGGAGGTGTGGGAGGACAGGATGATGTGGCCAGCACCAGCCAGGGATGACCCAGTCTGCTGTGTCCCCTGGGCTATGGGTCAGGCGGTCTGCAGGGTCACAGAAACACTGAACACTTCTGGTCTGACTCCTCCACCAGCAGATACAGATCTGTGCTCCTCAGCGGGCAACCAAACACTGCTGGCCTGGCATCATCCTCCAACCCTCCTTCCCCACCATGTCCAGGCATCTCCTGAACCACAGCCTTGGTCCTCCCTCAGTCCCGGGAATTGTAAGAAGTTGGGCTTCATCAAAAGGTGATGATGGTCTCGCGTATGCATCTTAGAGCGAGGGTGAGGGCTGGCTGGCATCAGCCACTCCAGAGCTAAATCCACCTTTGCCTACACCCATCTTTCCTCTCAAGCCTGTTCAGCAGGATCCCTTCTCCCAGCCCCCAGCGTGCCTCTGTACAGCATCCTCGGGCTCTGCTGTGGCCCTGTGCATGCCTGTGTTTGCACAGAGCAGCATCACTCGCCGCAAACATGCATGCTCAGTCACGCACCCAACTTCCCGGCCAAGGGACAGGCTGCTCCCTGGGTACCACTTGCTCCTGCTGAGGACAGGAGACATGCGTACCCTGGTGTCTGTGGCCATGGGCAGACTTTCTCATGATGTTTAGTGTCTGAAGACCTGTATGGGCATGGGTTGCCTTTGAAGCTCTATTTCCTACCTCCAAGCGCAAAGCCCTGCTTTACTGAGCCAGCTGGAAGTGGTGTGGTTAATAAGACAAAACCCAGAAGTGCCTCCAATTGTAACCTATCTCCTGCTTCCTGGCAGAAAATGTGTCTTTCTTAAAGTGGCTGAGGATGAGATGCTCATCTAATTACAGCCCAGGTGGCATGCTGTTCAAATGAAGCAGAGTCTAAAAAATATAACAGGGTGGCTGTAAAATTGCAGAGCTCACGGAGGTCCAGGGAGCTACTCTAATCTACACCAGCTCAAGGTCTGACCCTTTGCTATTCAAAGACTCATCCTTTGCTGTAAAAAGAGTCTCCCTAGCAATGCATCGTCTTGGAAGTCAAGCAGTCAAAGCACATGTGCAAGCCAGCACGTTAAGAGCCAGCACGCAACATGCAATCCTGCAGCATGTCCTCGTTTGGTTACAACCATGACCACCCATTTGCAGCCTAGCTAGAAGAAGCAAACACGTTGTCAATCTAAATTAGTGCTGTGCTCCACCTGAGTGAGTGCAACTGCTCTCAAAGTCACTCTGAGCAGCACCATCTCCTTCAGAGATGTGTCCAAGGAAGCTGTGCCCAAGACAGCTATTAGCTAACTGGCACTGACCCAGAGGTTATATCAGAAGTCAGATCCCTTTCAAAAACTCATGTGTTTAATACGTATTTGCTTCAGAACATGGGGATTCCCCATTGTCAAAAACTCTGCAAAGCCCATTTTACATTTCATCATCACTTTCAGCCTCAGTGATGCTGTTTGGCACTAGGTTGCTCAGGCTAAAGACATACTGGGTGAAAAAGCATTTAGCTGATTAGTTTGTGATTTACCTTCCCAGGGTGTCATCAGGTGTCACTTCTCCCTTTATCCACCCACATGAATGGATGCCTCCCCTTCCTTGTTAAGGATACACCTCGACAGACAGGAAGGTGTTAGTTTTTCTCGTCTTAGCTGAGACACTCCTCTTTTCATTTTCTCACCACACCCACCCCTTTTCTTTCTACACACCTTCTCCATTTTACAAGGAGTTCTGGCTTTCAGCAAGGTTTTACAATCTTTTATGAGCCTTGGCTGATTTAACACAATTCTGAGAGATGACTGAGGGAGGGAGACAAGCATCTGACTGGGAGAAGAAAAAGTCCTATAAAACAGCTTCTAGATGTTTCAGAAGCTGGTCTGAATACCCTCAAGATACAGACATGGTCTGACATATCACTGGGGCTCTGGGATCCATCTTCCAGGAATCAGAAAGATCCCAGGTAACTATATACTGTTCAAAAGGACTTAGGTTGTGAAATGCATGCAGCCTACAACTGTTGCAGCCATTGGAGTGGCACAGGCAGGACCTGTACTGCCAGCCTTTGAAGTTCATGAGAACTCCTCTGATAATCTTGCAGGAGTTTTTCCCCTTGAAGATCCATCTCCAGGATGGAGATGTCCTCCTGCCTGAGGACAAATACCATGCCCCTACAAATCTCCAAAGCTCCCAGTCTCCAAGACCTTGATTATTGTCTTCTAGCCCATGATTTCCAAGTCAACATGGGTTTTGCTGAAGTACTGCCTTGTGGCACCTGGATAATAGTGGCTAGTTACACCAAAAGACTCAGCAAACCTTACGGTGTGGATCTGGCTCCCTGTCACATTCACAGCCATTTTACTTTTATTTCAGGCAGTATAGAATAATCCCGCAGTCAATTACTCCCACTTTTGGCCTTTGTGCACTGCCAGGTATTTCAGAGAGTATGAAAGACACTCTTAAAATATTCTGAATGACTGCTCCAGGCTGTTGCAAGCAAACACTTAACACAATGCATGGAAAAAAAATATATCCCTCTTTTCACTGAAGAAGTCAGTGGGCTGCATCTGTGATGAGGCAGTATCTTATTTTGCAAAGCACTATGACTGGAGCAGCAGTTCAGGCTTGGTATCGAGTGGGCTCAGTACAACGGATTGATGCTGCTGAAACAATATTTGCTGACGCTGCAGAGTTCAAGGCTGGACTAAATCAGTCAAGTGATGCTCCTTTTTAATTTCACCAATAGGAAAGGCAGAAAAGGAGCCAGGAAAGGAACAAATAACTCAGAGGTGTCCAGGGCCAGAGTGGGAAGGTGCAGAATCCTGTACCAATAGCTCTAATAAACCCCTGATTTTTATTTTTCCAAGCTTTCAGTTATTAAATGCACCTAAAATTGTTTTGACTTCCTCTCTCAGTAAAGGCAAGGAGACATGCAAAAGTCATGTGGGACATGCAAGGAACAAATGTAGAGGCACAAATGCAATTTTTAGCACAAGGTGTAACTTTAGCTGGCTGGTTTAGTACCTACATTTCAACCAAGAGCTAGGAGCCAGCCAGATTATACAGCCAGCCACTGCACAACCACATTAACCAAGACTGCAGTGAGCATCCCGGCTCCATTCTGTGCTCTCTCCATTGAACTCCACTGCTTTACCGCTTGAACCTGCCACAGACATGGACGTCCCAAAGCTGGGGTGCAGATGCAGGAGGCTGGAGTGTCAGAGGCTGCTTGGGATGGTGAAGTGCAGTCACACAGCTGGACACAGGGCTATATTACAGAGCAGCTGCTAAACCTCCTCTTTCAGACTTGACACCTTTCTCTAGCTGCTCATGATGAGGGGAGAGACTGAACACGTGGTCTCTTGAACCCTGGCCAGGAGCAGGTCTCACCCCAAATTATTGTTCAGTCCACACCCACAAACACACAGCTTCTTGCTGGTAAGATATTTCAGAAGGTCAGCAGAAAATGAGGTCTTTTCTTTTGAAAGAAGGTGGAAAATTTCAGAGACCTTTCAAGATGGAGAGAAAATGTCTACTTTGAAATGTCTCTTACCATCACTTAAGAGAAAATACAGAAGTGTCAGCTCCGCAGATGTGCGTGCAGATAACCTCTCGCACCTTCAAAAATTTCTGACTCCCACTCTGAGACACTATAAATAACTGTGTGCACAATTAGCAGGTTTCAGGGCGATCTACAGAAAATCATAATCCACATAAAATCAATAGGATCAGCTTTCCCAGCTCTAACAGCAAAGGTCAGTGGGAGATCAAAGAGGCAGAAGATACGACCCCTGGGACGAGCAGCAGCAGCAGCAGCAGCTCTGCAGCTTGGCGATGCTCCAGGGTCCCCTCTGCTTCCCGGGATGACCCTGACGGCTGCAGTGGACTGTTCATGCAGAGCAGCATCTCCCCAGCAGCATGCACCACCCCACTACATGGTGACATGTTTTTCTTTGATTAAAAATACATGGCATCAACTGTGGCTGAGGTCCCCCCAGCCGTGTTTTTAATATTTTATCCATGCTGGCTGTTTGACTGGAGCAAATGTGTTACCTGCCTCTCCAGCTGGCCGCTGCCCCAAAGCTGGAATGACACAATCTGACAAGGAGTTTTTTCCTTTCTCACCTCTACAGCATCCCAGCAGCAGCAGCAGCAGCATCCAGGACATGGTGCCCGCTGACAGTCACCACAGCCCACAATATGCGCAGCCTGTGCATCTCCAGCCTGTCACCCATCTCAGAAATCACTGCTGGTTAATGCGAGAAGCGTGTTTGAAAGACAAGCAAGCATCCTTCTGGCTAGGACTTGCCTTCCTATATGGAAAACCAACTTTCACGAGCCATTGCTTCACCCTTAAGACAGTTTGGAGACCAAAAGCATCAATGGACTGAGTATTTATTTAAGAGACAGCAAAGCTTGATCATCAGCTGACACAGTGCAGACAAAGTTCTCCAAGGAACACACATTTTACCTTCCCTTGTTTTCTGTTGCTTGATTGGACCAGAAACTGCAGCATTGCAGTACTCATGAACAATACCATGGAAGTGGTCGATGGCTATGCAAGAGCAGTTCTATGCTTCGCCGATGGCCAGTATATTATCCTTGGCAGCTAGGCACATGATCTGCCACATTTCATGGCTCAACACAAGGAGTTTCCTTCTGTAGTCATTCCAGGGATGAGCTATGTAGATTTGGCTCAGGAGAGCCTCAGGACTTTATGTGCTTTAAATTCCCTTCACAGTACTTTCTCTCTTGCACCATTAGGTCATAAACTGGATGGTACAGGCAACACATGATCTTAGTTTCACACTGTTGAAGATCACAAAGTATGATCTAATACCAGTGGGCCCTGGCAGGTGGCAGACACGTCTGCTCACAGCTTATTAACCAAAGCAAGTCTGGCCTTGCAGCTGGACCAGGCGTGGGGGCCACACCAGAACACGTGTGGTCAGCCCTTGTGGTGAGGCAACTTATTCCCACAGGCCACGTTTTTTCTGCCAGCTCACTCATATGTGCAGACTGTGGCTTGCTCACTCTGCCATCACAGACACTTGTGGTTCAGGGAACGCATGGGGATCATCAGCATGGGAAAGACCAGTGGAGATCCTCTTCTGCCTCTCGAATCTCCCCTTGGCTAGGAAAGGGAAATGGAGCTTCAAATCTTGGGCAGGAATGAAAGGGAAGCACTTAGGCAGCTCATCAGAAGTCTCTCGAGCTAGCTAGCTAGCTTCAGGGTGTATGCTGTTGTGCTCCAGATTGGAGTTTCTTCCCAATGCGCTTGGCAAGGACATCGGGTGTGGAGGTGGAGGGAGTGGGGGTGAGAACGCCTCCGGGATCCAGATGAAAGAGGATGGAGTTCAGCCCACACTCTGTTTGGAGTCCATCAGAGACATCGTTTTGTGCGAGAAAAAAAAAGAAAGTATATTTAAGAAAAGATAAGTATTTCAGAAATGCCTCCCCCCTGCCCCCCCCAGATGGTTGTGATGGGCCTGCCCACTGCATCAAGCAATTTAAATGGCTCATTGCATTTGGGGCCACGCAGGAGCTCACCCTGCCAGTGCTTCCTTCCGGGCAGAATTTCCCTTTACAAATGTCACAGAGGAAATTGTTTCCCTGAAAGCTTTATTGCTGATTTGACACGGAAAGCCTAGCATGTGCTTTTTCAGGGGGGAGATGCTTGTCATTGGAAATGACTGTGGAACAGCTTGCAGAGGTGAAAGCCCAAAAGCAGGAAAGAAAAGGCTCCACCTAGCAAACACATCAGGACTGGATAATTTGCAAGGCAGGTGATGATTCTTCAAGTTTCTTTTTACAGTCTTGCAAGCAGCAGATGAGTAAACTGGCAGACCCCAGGTTTTTACAGCCCCAGAGGCCAAAACACTTCGCAGCCATGTCACCTCCAAGTGTTTTGAAGGCAGCTGATGTTTGTGCAAAGCTGTTCTCAACCAACGATCTGCTTAGGTCTTGTTGATGATTGGGTGCTTTATTTTGTTTGGAATGCTCTATTTTTGTGCTCCAATCACACCATATTCACCCTCCCCTTTCCAGGCCTTTAATCTTCCCACCCTCTCAAATAGGCCACTTTCCATCCAAGTATCTCCATCCCTTTCCAGCAAAATGTATAAACCTAACAACTAATGAGCAATTAATGCATTAGAATGCTACAGTTGACTCTTTTTACATCATAATTACTCACAACAAAAGGCATATTACCGATGTCCATTTTAAAGGCATGTTATTATCTCTTTTTCTGCTGCTTGGTGGGGGTTTTTTTAGGAGAACAATACAAGCTCAGCCTCATTTCTGACCTTGACATGCATGTCTCAATCAAGCTTTGCATGAGAGAAGCAACCCACAATCAGAGAGAGCAGATGCTTATTCCCTGACCAGAGGGAATTATCGGGAGATACTTGAGCCTTTGATACTTGGAATAAATTGTCAAGCAGAAAATCGAGTACAGAAATGCTTGTGGAGAGCAAGGCTTTCCATGACAGGACCCTTTCTTTTTCAAGGGAAAAGCAACAGCAAGGACCTTGCAGTTTGTTTTCATTATTTTATGCATTTTTCTGATGTTATGATTGAACACAGCAACACTGAGTGCTCTAACACCTGCTGCCTTCCTTCAGGAGCTGATGGGAGGCTCTGGTTGAATGCAGGCCATTAGGAGGTGTGCAGATATGTGATGCAGGGTTGGGAAGTGGAAAATGAGGTTCCCTTGCTTTTCTGGGGTTTGACTGGTCATGCAAAGTCAATGGCAAACTTCCAAAGACTCTTGTGTTTTATGTGTTTCATGATGCGCTCTACACTGTGAAAAGCAGCATGGCAGAGAGCTAAGGTAATAATGGGAGAGACCAGAGATAGGTCGTCCATATCCTAGAGCAGACTTATGCAAAGTGACCTTTCGGTAATCCCGGAATTTGGTTGCTCATTGTTTAAGCACCTTGACGGAGTGATGGTGTGCCCCGTTGGGATAACAACCTCTCCAAACCACTGGGATAGAGGGAAGATGCCATTTTAAAGACTACCAAAATTACTTTGGAGCCAAAGTCTGGCTTCCAAAAGCCTTTTAAACAATCAACATCTGGGGACAGTTGACACAATGCTATGGGCCAGGTCCTCCAGAGGTGAGACTCATTGTAGTCCCATTGATCCCATTAGGAATATCTGGGTGAGGTGAAAGAGGTATAATTGTCCCTGCTCACCAGTCTGTCCTCCCACAGATTCTGCATGGGCAAGGTGGACCTGTGCAAAGAAGGGCCTCCTCTTCATCTTCACATCATAAGGGAAGTTCACAGCTCTTCATTCCAGTGTTTCAGGTCTCTGCAGATGTGGGCAGCCACCAGTGTGTCTGTTGGTGTTGATTCATGTGTTCAGGGTTATCCATACAGCCGTGTGGTTTTATCTTAGAGAAAAGTAACGGGAGCCGAATTTTGGGGAAACAGCTCCATGCTTCAGCTTCTACCACAGACCTGTGCCATGAGAAAGCCTTTCCAGACACTAACAGAGATTTCACTGATGGAAAGCCATTGAGGGAAAGCAGAGAATCACAGAGTCCTCTCTAAGGATCTCATCTGCAGGGGGAAATACAAGAAGCAAATATTCTCCCTCAGGCTCCAGCACAAATTCCCCCCACATAGCTGCTGTATTCTCAGGTAATACGCTATTCCTCACCTGTTCAGTGCCCTCTCCTCCTGCAACGCTGTCCTTAAACATACCCCAAGCCAGGTTGCAGCTGTAGGAGCCAGCTATACATTTGCCAGAGACTAGGGAAAGCCATAGCTACTGCAGCTAAATCTGGTCCTGGTGCTCTACATTTGTCTGGAGGTTTGAAGTAAATGATTATTACCTTTCCAGCCTGAGGCAGAAACATGCAGAACAACGGCAACATCTCTGATGGACCCTTTCCAGCCTTGTTTTGAGAGTAGAGTAACCTACAGGTGAGCAACTCGGTGTCCCCTTGCTGAGGGATGACAGAGTATTTCAGGTGATGACTGCAATTTACACAGCAGAAAAAGGAGAATCATGTTGTGCATGTCTGGTCCTGTGCTTCTGGATCCCAGACTGGAAATGTCCAGACAACACAAGAGAAACACAACAGAAAATACGTATGTACTCTGTTGAGTACTGCACCGAACAGGAAAATGTGAAGAGAAAATGTGAAACTGGTAGCACTTTTTACCCTGGAAAATTACCCAGGGTGTGTGTTTCAGTGGTGGACATACACAGCTATGCAATGCCTTGGCATAGCTTCACCAGCAACTCAAGGGTAAACATCTCTGGTTATAAAATTCAGCAGGTGTTTCCCCATGCAGGGCAACATGTTGCACGGGAAGTAAGAAACGTTCTCCAATTAGCACTGAAGAAAGCATCCAGGCGGGCAGGAAGGAAAGGCTCACATGGGAACACCAGTCAGATACTTGGGGAAGATCTTCTGCCATCCATTGGAGCTGGAGGGAGCAGAAGTGTTTGGGAACTCATCCACTGGCATCTGCAGAAGGTGAGACCCTTGCCAGAGCATCCTTTCCTTCCCTTTGCCACAACTCTAAGGGCAACCTTTGTTTCTTGTCCCTTGGCAGAATCCAGATGGTGCAACCAGGCAGGCTATGTTTGGAGTTGCACTCCAAAAAAGCCATGAGCCTGCCATAAACTTTGCTTGAACACAGCTGAATTGACTCCTGCAGTCTAGTATTCATCAGACTCCAGTCCTAGGCTTGACCTGCTGCAGCACTGCTCAGAGCCCAGCAGGGCTTTCAGTGCTTCTGTCCCCCAATCAAGGAGGAACCAAGGACAATTCTGACTTTGGACCAGAGCAGTGACCTTGCAAGAGACAACAAGGGTTGCATATTTTGTTGGTGAACAAGTCAGCGTGCAATCAACCGCTGTTATTTAAGTCCATCACAGCTCAGGAAGCAGAGCAACATAAAAATTTGAAACACCTACACAAGGTACACCACCTTTGGTCATCACACAGGGATTGTCATGTCTGCCTGGGGATGCAGGGAATAGGAATGACCAGTCCATACCTCTGCTCAGGAGAGATGACCATTGTCCAGAGGAAGGGAGGAAGCAGAAAGAAGTTACCAGGCGGGATTTTCAGCAAGTTTTCTAGATTCAGTACTAATTCTATGGGATGTCAGGGAGAGGATGCTGGAGAGATGACCCCTCCACCAGCCAACTTGTCCCCAGCCTCATCTCGGGCACCTGCAGCGATGAGAAAAGTGTTGTGACCTAGAAGTCTCTCAGGGCTGGAGTAATGATTCAACAAGTCAGAGATGGGTAGGGGAGCAAGAGGTAGGCAGGGAAGATGTGCTGTCCCACCTGAGGCTGGCAAGCAGGCTTGGAAAATCTGTGAGGAGAGCAGCCTGGAAGAACCCCAGGGTACATCTTCAGCTTATGCACTGCAGTCGCACAAAGAGCTCGGCTTGTCATGGCTTGCCAGCGTGCTGCTGATACCGAGGGAAGAGGATGCTTTAAAACTCAAGGTTAGTAGTATCTAAGGCTCGAGATGATAACAGCTGAAAGACAAGTTGGGTTGTGAGAAACATTGCACACAGCATAGCTGTACCCTTCCCTAGCTATTAAAACAGAATGACTTTATGGGCCATCACAGTGAAGACAGTGAGATGGAGAGCTTAAATGTCTGCCCTGAAGGGGCAGCAGGTCTACTTGTATGTTTTATAGGAGAAACCACATCAGCACTGATGATACTTCTCAAAGAGCGATGCTTGGGAAGAAGGCATGGAGTAGCAGAAAAAGGAACACACAATAAGATATGGTGCCAGCCTAGAGAGAGCTCATGGTGTCCCTATGGACAGTGTGCAATGCAAAGATCTGAAGGGACAGCGACTGTCTAGGCCTGTGGTTAGTCACTGGGACAATGCAGAAAGGTGATGGCCAAACCTAGTCACCTAAAGCTCGGGGCTGGACATGGATGGCCTCTCTTGCATGGACCCAGTTTTCATTCATGAGAGGCTGTTCACTACACTAAGTCGAACCTGCAGTCACCTGCCTCAGTTCCCTTCCACCCCCACTTCACCCTTTCTATAGTGGGGGGGATTGGTTCCCTTTCTTGGTGACCAACCAGTCCTTTGCACAAAGCAGCAGCAAGTGGAGGGGCTATGCACGGGGAAGCCAGCTTATCACCAAACCCCAGCAGTACAGAAAGGCCAAGATCTTCACAAGGGGGCACACCATACATTGGTGTATCTTAATGCATGTCCCTGCCTGCACACAGGTAGACCACAGGTAGTTTGTGCTGTCCATGTGCTAAGTTCAGGAGCACATTTACAGAGGCAGAGGGATGCCTTCAGCTTTCCTGCCACATTTTCATTCCTCAGCTGCATACAGGAATTTTTCATAATCCCTTGATGCTTAATGGGAGGGTTGTTCTCTTCCAAGCTGTATGGACAGCAGAATGCGACCCCAGCAGTTTGCAATGGCTTTTTAAACCCAATGAGCCTTAAAAGAGAGCGGGAAGGACCTGGTGAGAAAACAATTCTGTTGCTAAACCTTGCTGCATTGTTGGGCTTGGTTTTGTGGGGAGGGCTCAATGGCTGGGTGGGAGTTTGGGCAGGTCTCCTACAGTATTCCCCATCCCTCCTTCTCTCCCTGGTAAACACAAGGGAAGAGCTTCTGCTGCAGACTGCAGCTACACAGGGTCACCCCAAATGACCCTGAGACTGCTTACTTTATTACACTCCTCTGCCTGTTCAGACCTCTATGGATTTCTCTACAGCACCTTTCTCCTGGGGATCCACTGGTGTGTTTGGATACACCACAGTATCCAGAGACTCATGAAATATAGCTCATCACTGCAAGGTTATTGTCAGTCCACTACAGGGAAGTCTGCTTTTCCACTGTAGATAGACTGGGAGTCTGCAAATCTAAAGACTCTCGGGACAACTGCTGTGGAGTACGAATTCTGTTGTAAGGATTCAATGTGGGGAGAGGCTTTGCCAGTCTGTATTCCTCCCATTCATCAGCTCAGAAATGTGACCTCTTAAAGGAAAACTTGAAAATCCAATTGCTTCTACAGAAAAACAAAAACCCCCCCCCCCCCCAAAAAAAACCAAACAAAAACCAAACAAAAAAACACCCAGAACCATTTATTACCACGAGCCATCATTTCAAAATGTGGGTGTTCAGCACCTGGCAGCCTATTTTCTAAGGATATACAGCAGCACAAGGCAGGATTGGCTCCGGAGCCACTTGAAGAGAAGTGTCAGGACCAGGCTGCTCTGAAAAAGGGATAAGAGAAAGGAGAAAATGACGAGGAAGAATGGCAGGGCGTCTAACACTTTGCATCTAATGCCTCCACATGGCTGCAAGTGCCGTGGCAATTTGGCCCTGATAACATGGATGAAGAGATGTTGCTAACATATTGCTTCCTTGTCAAATGTCTCACTGGTTTTGCAGCCAAGTCTCCTGCCAGCGAGGCCGCAGCAGCGCCTCTCCGTTACTTTCATATGCAAAGAGGTTGTTAACTCAATTGCCAATAAAATTCTAGTGGGTGGAGAGGAGGACATCTGCCTGTCTAGTCCTGTGCTTGCCAACATGGTTCTTTTATTCCTCCAGAAGCCGTGAGCTCCTACTCGAGCTGGTATTTTGACAAGCATTTCTGTTTTCTTGACACAATGGGCAAAGTGGGCACAGATCTTGCATGCCACTCGTAATATGTTTTCTGTGCCGTGATTTGCATCCTTTCTGGAGGACGCCTGGCACAGCGCTGCACAAAGCAGAACGAGCAGCTTGGACAGTGGGTTTAGTCTGACATGTAAATGTACTGCTTAATTATGTGCAATTGCGTTAGGAGAATGTGAAGAGGACGCCTTGCAGGCTGCGATGGCTATGAAGCTCTGACGAATTTGGGTTGGGGGCGGGGGGTGATGGAAGAGGCTTTGGAGGAGGGAGAAAAAAGGATGGGGATAATACTGAAGTAAATGAGTTGTCGTCAGGAACCGCATAAAATGGCGACAACCATTTGTGTTAATTACACAACTTTACTCTTGGTTGCTGCAGATCTGAGGGGCCCAACTAACCAAAGCTGGAGCCCCTTAAGGATGTTTCCCCAGAGCAAAGGAGGCTTACAGGGCATCTGTGCTCTCGGCACAGTCGCAAAGCTGCCCTCAAGTCCCGTCAGTAAAATTGCAGTTGAAAATGAAAGCTACCAAATTCTTAGAGGTAGCAGCTTGGTCACCAGGAGTGGGGTAGGCGGACTTGATCCCCTGGGGCTCACGATCAGGCAACGTGATCTCTTCCAGCCCTTTCCAGCCCTAAATTTTGGTTAACCTCTGTTTTCATGGCTGAGGAGGAGCTACTGCCTTTGGAACCATGTGATCTGGTTATACCTACAAGAGGAGGCCAAGCAGCCAGAGGGATTACTGCAGGAAAGGTTTAGGCACATCAGACTGTACAGATGGTCACAGCCAGAATTGCTCAGGTATCACACAGGGCACAATCAGCTCTCCTCCATCCTCATCTTCCCTGGGCATGCCCTGCGTGCCAACCCTGCTGCCAAGCCTCATAAATTTCCCTCTCTGGGCACCGCTCGATGGAGGGGTGTTGAAAGATGGTCCGACTGCATGCTCCTATGGCTGCCCAAGGGCACAGCAGGCAGCACTATTGCTCTGCCTTCACCCCAAACCCAGAACCGCCCCTCCTCTTTTTGGGATAACCACAGAGCTAAAGGACAGCTAATTCCATGCCTTATAAACCAGATCCACTTTAGCACAAAAAAATAACAGACAACTTTCTTATCTCTCTGGGGAATGTCTTGAGACTCAAGCTGTTTTATTATCCGGGTTAGTCTGACATTTGAGAGGAGAAGATTGCAATCTGAAATCTGGAATGGAAAGGGGGTTAGTCAATGTCATTTCCTATGTTCATAAATAAATGACCAAGAAGAGATACATGTCACTCTGTTTTCATTTACTGGGCTGAAGGTTCATCTTCAGAACAAAAGATCAGGAATTTATTGTCTTATTAAATATCTGGAGGCTTTTAATAAGGTGCTGTGTTACTTTGACCATCTTACCATTTTGTAATTTGATTATCCAGACTTTCCGGTTCTTAATTGATAATTAATTTGAGTAATGTGCAAAGAATTGAATGATGGAAGAGAGAAAGAGAAACAGATGGTTGGTCTATGCAGCTAGAAAACATTTAGCAGGGGAAAAAAGGTATCACATTTGGAACATGACAATATACATTGTTCATCTCTAGGAAGGGAAAACGGCATATGTTGTAGCTCATGTCTTCAAACTTCTGCCCTGGTAAAAGAAGGGAAGGAAAAGATACTGAGACTGCAGCATAAAAGGGTGGATGGGAAAGCATGCAAGGACTAGAGAGCTAGCAGACATGAAGTCTGGCATAGCCTTCACTGGAAAAGAGGGATCCAGGACATGTAATTTGTTGGAGGTCATGTTGGTGTGGACAATCTTAAATTCAAGTTCTCCTTTAACACGCAAAACAGTTCAAGACACAGAGATATCAAGCTGCAACATAAGGGGACTCTGATTTCATTTCAAATGTGGTTGTTTGGAAGACATTTGTATATTTTATGTTCTGAGATGAATTCCTTGCCTCTGAGTATGTTACAGAGAAGATCCAACTTCAAGAAACTGAGAATAGGGGAAATGGCACTGAAATGTCATAGCTTTTCTTACTCCCCCTGCAATATCATTCCCTAAAGCCTCACTGGCCCTCCCAGCCCCTTATTACCATCTTCAAAATTTCCGCCAACCAACAGAAATTTGGGTAGAAATTGGGTACCAGAGTTTCCGCAAGAGGCACAAATGCCTGCTAAGGCATGTGCTCAGGAGCTGATTCCCACTGCAAGCCATGGGCAGCTGCACCAGGCTGCTCCCCATGAGCATCATGCTGATTTTCTTCCTCCCACTGAACAACATTTCAGGCTTCTGATCATGTATTTTTCAAGCCATAGCCTCTGGCTGCAGAGCTCTTCCTTCTGGTGTTTCTGGCCATCACATCACTAAGCCTCCTACAACTACGTGTTTTATGAAAGCATCTTTTCCTGGAATCTACACCCACGTTTTTCAGGAGGGATGTTACTTAGATGTATTTGTTTCTCTTTCAAGGACAGTCTATACTTATGGAGACAGGAGAGAGTTATGACTGGAGGTAATTCTGGCTCTGACTCCAGGAGAGCACTAGGAACAAATAAGCAATGTATTTGCACCCATACAGTCACAGATGTCAAAGGCCTTAAGTGGAGCAGCCTAAAGCACTTACATCACTTGAAAGATGAATCAGTAGCCTACAAACACATTTGTTTTGTTCCTTGGACAGAGCCATGCGGGTTCCAGATCTGAAAGCAACAAAGAGCTCTGCAGGCACTGCTCTTTCCTTCCTTCATCCAGGCTAAAACTATCATGTTTTGCATGTGGAGGAGGTCTAGGAGAACTTATGCCCACACTCTTATGTTCAAACCAGTGCCCAATGCTAAACCCTCAAAACCCTATTTAGACCCCAGAGTTCAAACCTGAATGGTTTTGAGAGGTGCCAGAAATCCTTCAGTGAAGCTTCTGAGGGAGCTGGTGGAGGTTGGTGTTCTCAGTTGGTGGATCTACTTGTACATGGGCTGGCATGCTGGTATGTAAAGTCTCTAAAAACTACCTGCTTGGTTGCTAGACCTTCTCCTTTTATCAGGGCTCTGGCACTGCCTCATATGATGATTGGGAGCCATAGGCAGTATTTCAGGTCTGCATGGCTAAAGCAAAAACTCCCAAATCTGTATTTATGAGCTGGGATTTCAAAAGCGGTGAGCTGAGGTGAGCAGGATGGCAAGGAGAAGGGAGGAAGCCTGGGGGTGCTTGTTGGCAATGCTCAGAGAAGGAGAAAGTGGCAGAAGAGGCAATGGTGCACACCAGACCTGACCCAGGAGGAGCTGACCTCCACCACTCCTTCCCTGAAGAGGCCTGGGGGTCTTGGGCCAACTTCAATGAAAGTATTGCTGTGTATTTACAGCAAAGCCCCCTCAGCGAGACAGGGTCCATCTTCTCCACTTTCTCCTTTACCTAAATCACAGCCAACAGATGTGTTCCCCATCACCCCCAGCACCTTGCTAGGCACCCATTTTACATGTGTCCCCTCTTGTGCGTAGACATCTCAGAGGCTTAAAAACAACCTTCCACCTGCACTTGCCTTTCCACCTCCATGCAAGACGGGCACTCAGTCTAACTCAGTGCAGCTACTGAGACATTTTCAAGGACACGGATGGTTCCCAGACGACCAAAGATTTATGGGTTTGGATATGAGGACCAGTGCTGAAGTCAACACAAGCACATATTGATCTTGAATTGAAGACGCTGTTCGCTGTTTCCCACCTAACAAACCCCTTCACCTTTGCCAAGATACTTGTAAAGCACTGGATATCCATAATAACAGGGATCACATCTCTCTCTCTGCTCACCACGTGCCTTTGAACGCTGTATTGGGTAAGATGATGAATAGTTATAACCATAAAAGCAGCTGTGACATGACTACTCCTTACACAGTCTTCTTCCAGTGTTTCTAAGGAGACACAGTCCCCAAGGTCAAACAACAAACACAATGAGTTTTGACAGGGCCTACTAAAGTCATACCTTCCATTTCTTCCAGTTTTCCAACCCCTCCAATGGAGTAAGGAACCAAAAAAGGTGACTAAAGAGACATCCAGCATCCATAAGATGCAAATGGGTTGCAACGGTTTTTAAAAGGGTTAAATTTGCAGCCTGAACTACTTGGCAGAATCCCTGAAATCATTATTCTTTTATTCATAGCACTAATAAATAATAATAAACCTAAACATCCCAATGGTCCCCACACCTCCTGCATCTCCCTAGCTGCAGACCTCAAATATGAATAATAATTACAGCATATCAAATCAGCCCATGATTAGAGACAACAGAAAGACATTTCATATTGTTAACTTCCTTCACAAGAGGAAAAAAAATCAGGTCATAGGGGTATTAAAAATTTATATCATAGCATTTGACTTGACTCATCTCTTAAAAAGAAAAAAAAAAAACCAGCATGTATTATGTATTTAGGCAATTCCTTTTAAACCGTTTCTCGAATGAGCACAAGATAGGCCAATAACTTGATAGATGGATAGCTCTATCTAGCCAGTGTGCATATTTTATATACATATACACGTGCATACACTTAATGTGCACTCACACCTATATATAAAATCATATACATAGAGAGAAAGGTATAAATCTATTTATAATCTCTTAGCTGAAGACAGATGCAGAGCTAATGTTAAAAAAATCTCTACACAGATAGCATCTTATTTAAACCTGACAGCTTTAGAAGAGTAACTTTTTTGCCAATTTTTTGTAGAGTTGCAGCAACCTCAGCAAAGCTTGGTTCATTAGCTGCCTTGTTCCTGTTTATGTTTGCTGGTTGTTTTGGTGGTTCTTGGGTTTTTTTATTCTTTTTCCCTTTGGTCATTTTTCTAGCCTCCCTGGTCAAAAAATATCTTGACAGGGGAAAAAGAAAGTCTTTCATTCCCGCACAGCAGTTGAAGCACAGGTGACTGAAATAAATCAAGTCAAATGAGAGGCTAAATTTTCAACTCATCGCTCAGAAGATTAGGAGAGGAAACAAGCTACTGCTTGGATGGTTTTCAGGACCCATATTGTGCCCTGTTCACCAGTCCTGCTGGGGCTGCAAATTTGCTCTGGGAGCTCTTACAGCATAGGCAAAGCTGAGAGGTACACACCGGATAATTTTGTGTACACAGCATGTATGTAAATATGCACCAGTTCTCTGATAAGCAGGCCCAGGTTTTCCACAAATGAGGGCTGCCCAGAAAAAAGGAAGGGTGCTTATACCTGCTCTGCATAAAACCCAGGGACCACAGTCACTGGTCTCCAGAGGCAGCCCTGCTTTGGGCACAGGGCTGGCGTCCCCCCGAGCAGGTACCATCCCATCCCCTGTCCTGTCAAAGATGCGCTCAACCACCTGCCTAGTTCAAGGGGAAGATGAGCAATTTCAGTCCACTGCTGCCAAAGGATGCCTTGATCTTGTTGGCTGCTACTGTCAATGAAAGAAGATGCCTCTAAAACTCTGTGGATGCCTTCTGGTTGCTTAGAGCCTTGCTTAGAATTTTCTTCAACCTGTTATAACCATTATAAAAACCAACTAGCATACTCACGGTACTCAGAAAGATCCTTCCATGTGTTTCCATGTGAAAATGCATTTTTATAAGAGACACGGTTCCGTGTCCAAGGGTGTCAGCACCACATCTTTCCAAAACGACGCTGGAAATCTTAGAAAGGCAAAGACCACAGAGTCCTGCAGTGAACATCTCTGTGTAAATGCCCTGGTGTCAGCTTGCTGTTTTCAGGAGAGGTCAGCATATTTGCATAGATGTGTTAATAGGGCAGCCGCCAAAATCTCCTCTAAGATGTTTTGAAAGCTTAAAAAAAACCCCCTCAAATATATTTTTTTTCAACATCTGCAGTCAATGAAAGGAGAGATGCAAATCTGCTGTCATTTGCATGCAAATTTTTTTACATCAAATCAGTGACAGAATGCACAATAAACACACTTTAAATTGAAATATTCCACGTTCACTTCCTCCTAGCCTTGCCTGCAGCTGGGATCCAATTTTCATGCACGGCTCCACACAGGTGACCATCCTCCAGCGGCTCTGAAGCCAGGAAGAGTGTGGGGAAGATGGAATTACAGAGGCAAAGTAATTGCAACCAGCTCATGACTCAAAAAACAGCTGTCATGCGAGAGAGTAAAGATGAAGCTTCTTCAGAAATAAATGCTGTTAAAAGAGTCTGTATCTGTCTTAAACCCTAAAGCATCCTTTATGATAACTGCTAACATTTTGATCACAGGGAAATATGATAATCGGTCGCCCTGGAGTCCACACAATCAGGAATAATAGCAAATATCTCTGTAAGGCTTGTTTGCTACAGGCTTTAAACAGCTCCTTTGATGTACAACGACACTGCAAGGGAGGGAAGGGCTCAGAACATCAGTGCAGAAATGGGCAAAGAATGTCCAGTGAGGCTAAGGGCTTTGCTTGGCTCATGTAGGAAGTGCAGGAGAGCTGGGAACTGAGCTGTGTTCCCCCAGGCCTTACAGTTATGCCTTTGTGTCCTACTGCCATGACAATTCCCAACCCCATCTCCATCCTCATCTCCATCTCCCATCCCCAACCCCAGCCAAATCCCCATCCTCATACCCAACCCCATCCCCATTCCCATCCCCATCCTGATCCTCATCCCCATGCCCATCCTCATCCTCATCCCCATCCCCATCCCCATCCCCATCCCAGGCACTTTCTCTTTCTTTTCCGTATGAGACACAGCAGCCCATCCAGGCTCTCCATCTCCAGCTTTGTGCCAAGTAACGCCGATTTTAGAATTCACACAAAAGTGCTTCAGAGCCTGTCTGCAAGGGTGAGCTCAGCCACAGCTGCACATCGATCTCCTCATGCCATGACTAACCTCACCACCGCACCAGGCATGTCCCGCTTTCCCTTTCAGAGTCTGTTGGTTTCTGTGACGTACTCAAAGCTATTTTCTGTAGCTGGTGCTTCACTTTTCCTACCGGTAGAAAGTGTTTCCTGATGTCTGACCAAAATCCTTCCTGCTGTAATTTAAACCTGCTCATTCTTGTCATAGTTGGTCAGCTGAATATTTTTGCTGGCGATTCCAGCAGCTCCTGGTGAGCCTCGTGCTCCCCCCATCCCCATAGCGCTGCGCCTCTCTTGAGTTCAGCCTGCGGCTTTCCCAGGCAACACGCATTCGCTAGGAGGGCAAACCAAAGGCAACGCTGTGTAAATCAATCTTTTTTTTTTTTTAATAGCCTGAGGCCGGTTTGCTAGCCTTTGGATTGCAGGATGCTCCTGCGCGTTGCTCGCCGGTGCTGCGGGAGTAGGACAGGTTCGCCTGGGCTGGTTCCGGCGAGACGGCTGGTGGTGTGGGAGCGTTTAAAAGTCACCTGGGTCTGTCTCCGCCGTGCAACAGCCACAGCTGCTCGCCTGCAGCGCAGGCATGCCTCACCATGACTCACAAGCTATTAAAAGCCACATTTCCCCCTACATTGCTCTACCTAAAGATATAGATAGGCGCCCAGCGAGAACTGTAAAGGCACTTAGGCTCGTTAGTTAGATCTCACTGGAAGTTAAGCACCAAATTCACCTGCCTGTTAGAAATGAAATGCCTTTTGAAATCGAGCCTTGGGCACTTCTGAACTCCTTAACCAAGCTGGAAACCCCAGGTGACCCAAGACACAGGTCAGCGAAGCAGAGCTGCATGCACCTTCCTGTCCTCATTTCTGCATGTGGCAAAGCCTACAAGCCTGGAGAAGCAGGGGAGGCACACACAGGAGAAATCCTAGTGAAATTCTGCACAAAGAGCCAATGTTATTGCCCACTTGTTGCACCCCTGCACATATATTTTGAGAGGAACTTCTCCAGACTGTCAGAAGCACTGCAGGAAAGAAAAAAAAACACAACCCTGAAAGGGTCCCAAACTTATCTGTTTCTTTTTTGTCTGCAAAACTCTCTGCAGAGCTCAAGAAGAAATGTCAAAGATAGGGCAGGAAGGTGTGATGGAGTGTTATCTGCCCAGGGTGTTGTTGGCCTGCACGCACATGTGTGAGCATGCACACGCACATGTGCTCTCCTTTGGCTTCCTGAGACAAAGCAGAGTTTGCATTTGCTATTCAAAGGCCATTTAAAATACAGGATTGTTGAGCTGCTTCTTTTCTCCTTTTTTTTTCTTTTCCCCCCAAGAAATTTAAAACCTGTTTGAGACCACCTTATCTGGTAGGTGATGGGATAATTGGAAATGCCTTAGTATAGCTGACATGTCCAAAGATACACAGAGGAGCAGCATGAACGTCTCAGAGACACACATGAACTTAATAAATGTTAGGGACAAATCTAATAACCGCTTTGCCATCTCAACAGCTCTTTAGCTGATATAAGTGAACTAACATTTTTCCCAGTGTTTTTTGCTGTTATTTAACCCTGTGAGAGAGCAGGATCTGCAACCACCTGTAAAACACCCATGGTCTGACATTTCCTGCATCAGCAGCACATCTGCCCAAGGTGTCCTTGGCAAACCTTGTAAGCTGCTTCTGGAAAAGCTCAGATGCTGCCGGCTGCAGGTCAGCCAGCAAATACTTCCTCTCTGGCTTATGTGCCCATAGGCAGGAAGAACGCTATTTGTGGCAATCTCCCACCTTTTCTGTTAAAAATAAAGTTTGAAAGCAGTTCAGAGATTCCTGCCAAATGATAGGAAGAGCGATGGCACCAAGTATTTACAGAGAAGCAGGCAACATCATTCTGGTGCTTCACTCCTTTCTCCATTTCCCCTCACATTTGGTGGTCTAGAGAGCCTTCAAGGTTCATATCCAGCATCAGGGTGCAATGACCCCATGGCAGAGGACCCCCTCGCTTCAAGCGTGGAGCACCAGGAGAAGTGCAGCTATCAAAAAACCCAGCAGAAAAATGTGTAACTTGAAGCAGAACCGATGGCAGCAGGCGGTGGGAAGCTGGAGAGATACGGTCACCCTCTGACAGACGCAGATATCTAGCAAGCTTGCCCTGCACGGGCTAAGAAGAGCACCCATGAACTTGCAGTGATATCCAAACCTGCTCTATTTTGCAGGAAAGCTTCATGGTTTCCAAGGTGGTCTCAGGTGACAGCAGAGACCAAAGAGCAAACCTCCTCCTGCATACTTGCAGCCATGCAGGAGACCTCCTCCCACCTGGGGAGGGCTGCAGCCCCACGCTCAGGCACATCCCACGCTCCTCTGCTTGACACCTCCCCATCAGAAAGATCACATCAGGTGCATTAGGCTAAACCCTTGCTCTAGAAAAAGCATGCCCGCACGGGCATTTATTCTGGACTAGGCGTAATAAAAGCAATGCCGGTTAAATTTCCTCATGCACAAGCAGGTTTACCTGCCCTTTGGCCTCCCATATAGCTTGCATTTTATGGTAAAGCATTTAAAAACAGTTGCATAACCTTATGCACAGGCTATCGGTTTGCCTGGGGATGGTGTGACTGATTATCTGTACAAAGGCTGTGGAAAATTCCTTGATGGGGCTGTGAAGAGAAGGCAGCTGGCTGAAGAGGCGGGCAGCCTTTCCCACCACTGATGCCCATCAGCCCCACAGCTTGTCCCAAGCACCTCTCCACAACAGATTTATTGTGGTCATCAGCAGCAATATTTTGGCCAGGAAGGACCTCTGGAGGTCTCTAGTCCAACCTGTGCTCAATGCAGGCAGCGCAATGGTGAGCTGAGCTGGTTGCAGGTGTGCTCTGTCCCAGGTGGGCACCATGAAATAGGCGACATGTGCTGCTGGTCCTGAGATGAGGCTGGAAACCCTTCATTCTCCTAAAAAATGGGTCTGTGGAGGTCATCAGCTACAGCACGAGGCTGGTGGGGGCAGGCGGCACTGGAAGCTGCTTTCTAAAGGTAATAGAGAGAAATGATGGGATGCTTCAGCAGAGGGACAAGTAACAGAGCGCACGTGGGGAGGTCCTGCCCGACCCCTGCCTGCGTTCCCCATGGATGGTAGGGAAGAGGCAAAGCCCAGCATGGAGAAATCCAAGCAGCCGGAGGGGTCTGCTGGTGAAAGCAGCGCTGCAGCTCTGCAGTGAGCCGGCAGCGAGGTTGGCCCTGGCGAGGACGAGCCGCCTCGGCAGGAAAGCACATCCGCTGTTCGGCATCGGGAGTGAGTCACCGCGCCAAGCGTGAAAAGGAGTTTAACACGTGAAGACAGACGGCCTCCCTTCCCCCCTGCAGCTTCAGCAGAGAAAAAATTAATCTGCCCTTTTCCAGGAAAGTGCTTTGCAACCTGATTGCTGTCGTATCTGTTTATTAAACAAAGGTTTCAGGAGGAAATTCCTTGCTGCAGTGACAGACCGCGTTTCCAAGGTTATCCCAGAGCACAAAGCAAGACGACAGTCATTTTTCACCCCTGTAATTAGAGAAAGCATGTTAGTAGATTAACGTTAAGCAACATTTACATACAGTAATATGGTTACGAGATGGTGCTCCTAACCAAATTAAAGACCGCCTTGCTCATCCACCCTTGCAGCAGGCAGAACTGTGTTCACAGCACTGTTCCTAGAGGATTTAAATACCCAATCCAAAGTCAGTCCAAACCCAGCTGTAAGATGCCTGTTGACTGCAACGAGCTTTCTGTCATCGGGCTCCTGGAGTTTGCTTTCCCTGTTGCTCATTGCATCTCAAGGCATCTTCCCAGAGGTAGATTTAGGAACAACATCCCTCCACTGCTCAGGTTTCCTTGGGTTTGCTCACCACTGAAAGCAGCGCAGTGCAAATCCCAGACCCAGATGCCTGGCAGGGCTTGGGCGTGGGGCAGACACAAAGTGTTTCCAGGTTCTCCTAACTTCCTTTGATGAAATGCTCCATCTTCAACACCCCCCCTCCCAAAAAAACCCTTAGCCCAGCCACTCCCAGCTCCTCTGTAGCCATTTCCAAGGTTCCCAGACTTAACTGTCGAAGGCTGCAGACACATTTATTATCTTTTTTGCAGTGCCATCTGGCATTTGTGTATCAGAAGAAGATTACATATATGTCAAACAGGGGGAAAAATATCTTTTCCTGTAACAGTTGTAGAAGCAAGGGGAGAAAAAAATATAAAAAAATTAAATCCTGTGGACCATATGGAAGGCTTTTTCTTAAGCAATCCATCTTGAGCAATTAGGAAGTGTCACAGCCAATATGCAGATCCTGGGTTTGCTGCGAGTGCTGGGACAGGAGCAGGGTGGCAGGTCAGGCTACCTGAGACACTAATAATGCCACTGCCTGGGAACATGAAATGCCCCCCTCTCCTCTCCCAAAACGGGGCAAGAAAAGAAAAAAGAAGAGAGGCAACAAAGCAAGACAGCTTGCAGCATGCTAAGTGAATCAGAGCAATGGCCTTTCTTTGCCTTTCGGGGTTTTGTCATCGCACGTCTTGCGAAAGCAATAGGTGTGAACCCGCCGTGGAGCCTCGCCAGGTTTTCAGAGCTTGCTCTGTGCCTCCTGATGCCGGGGATAGTGGAAAATTACTGGCTTCTCCTCCCAGCACCACCACACAAGCAAGCTTTGGCAGGGTGAAGGAATCAACCGCTGGCATGACCTGGGAAACACTGAACAGAGACAGCATTGCCACCACATCCTATGGAGAAGGAGCTGGTGAGCGTGGTGTGCTCACGGTGCCCTTTTCTCGATGGGGTGAGCACGGTATCTGCCTGCTTGGCAAGGTGGCTGCATGGTTGCAACCTCACCCTATGATGGATGGCCAAGAGCAACCCTTGCAACCCACCGGCTGCACCCTCCGCCTGGTGACTGCAACCAATGGTATATCACAGGGAGAAGAAGCACAGTGTTGGCCAGGGAAAAGTCTTGGGTGGAGGGTGGAAACAGCAACTGGGGATGTGTAGGTCCTCCTTTCCCACCCCATGGCTTGCACTCACCCTTGTGCTGGGCTCCAGAGTTCGGGAGCAGCTGCAGCAGCCAGCCCCCATCAGGAAGGCGGGCAGTGGCCACCAGCCTGGTGGCTGGTGTGGGAAAGAAGTTCCCACCGCGCCCCAGCAAAGCAAACAGGCTCACACCAGCACCACACAGGCAGCCTGGCCCCATCCTGCTGGGTGGCTGGGACACAGGGAAAACAAAAGAAATACTACAAAGCCAAACAGCATCACTGCCCAGGGCAAAGCCATCTTCCCCCACTCCTCTCGGGAAAGGCGTGCTCATCAATTCCTCCATTTCTTACCCCTTTGACCATTTTTGCTGCTCTTATGCAAACTATCAGTGAGTGAGAGGACCAGAGGTCCTCTGTGAATCAGTTTAGCCCAGTATTTATTTTTCTTCCAGCCCCAAAAACTTCCCCTGGGTTTTACCAGTGTCAACCTAAGACGTTCCCCCTCCTTGCCCCCAGCCTCTGCTGAGTCACGCTAGCCCAGGCAGATGTTTGCAGATGTGGCAAAGGGGAGGGAGACAGACCCTGGCTGCTCTCTGTCCTTCCTCCCGTGAAAGTTTATGCCATGAAGTTATTTTTAGCAGGAAATCCAGCTGTGGTCAGCCCCTTTCTGGCAGCTACCCAGCCCTGAGGATGAGGAGCACAGATAACCCGCTGCTCTGCCACCACCACCACGTGCCCTGCCGACCTCCCTGCCGGCTACCCCTCCCTGCCCCCCCGGCATCCCCCCATCAGCAACAGTTGCAAAATGTCCTGTGGTGCCGGGCTGTGCCAGCAGCGAGGCAGCAGGACCCTGCGGCTGCCACCAGTACCCCTCTCGCTCCCCGGCCCACGATTTCCCATGCAAACACCCGCAATGGCATTTCTGTGCTGGGCCATGTGCCACTCATAACAGACAGTGGGCCTGAGTCACCAATAATGTTTCATTAAGGCTCGACTGTATCACCCCAGATTTTGGGGAGGGAAGCATGAGGGAGGGATGGAAAGTGGCCAAGGGGCAGAGAGGCAGCTGAACATCACCAGGATAATTTAAAGGACTGGGAGTTTTAAACTGAGGAGGAAGCACAGTGGAAGCACATCATGCGGGAAAGGCTTTATCTAACGAATATGGCCCTGACAGCCCCCTGTCCCCTCCAGCAAGGGCCATGAGTGAGACGGGGCAGCAGGGAGGGATGTCCAGGAGACAGCAGTGCTTCAAACGTAGCCGAGACAGCAAGTGTGAGCACCCTAGTGATGCTCGAGACCCTGGCCTTCTCTGCTTTGCCCCAAAAACTTGGTGAAAGTGACAGTAGCCACCCGCACTGAAGGGTAGCCCCATGCCAGCGCACTATTGCCCCTGTACTTAAAATGACACAGAAGTCAGTCAGATGGGGGAAAAATTTCCATCGGTGCCTTTTCATTGTAAAAATCCTTTTTAAAATGAAGAATAAGCATAAGTCTTTCCCACCAGTGACAGAAAGCAATTCTTTACTCAGACCTGCTTAGTCCATGGTCCTGTCTAACAGCAACAGCTCTAGCAGCATCTCTGCCAGTTATGGTCTATAACAGGGGTGTACATTTAGGGAAAGACCATGAGGACCAGGCAAATACACAGTGATACTTTCCCAAGTAGATTTGCCTGTGCTTTAGGTCATTTCTGCTTCCTCCAGCTTGAATGACTTGTGCAAATGTTTTCCATGAGAGGTCTGCTCCAGTTACTGCTTCTGAGCCACCACTGCCACGCAGCTGGGACTCCAGCAGTTCAGTTACACGCAATGCAGGAAAATACTTCCACACAACTTACCTGCACTGCTGATACCTCAGCCTGCTGTTTTTGTCCTGCTACTGAGCCAAGGATGGCTGTGTGGTCCACCCTGCTCCCAGTGTAAGAAGAGCCTTGCCATGCATCACACACCTGGGGGCACCACATTAAAATTGCTCCCTGCAGGTCTGTGGCAGAGGAAGGGGAACTACCAGGTTTGCTTAGTAACGTTGATAAGAGCCTCTCACAAATAACTGTTGTTAGAAAATTCACTCAACATGTGTCCCAGGAGAAACGTTTCTGAGGTTACTTGTGGCTTGCTTGCTCAGGCTTCCTTGTTCTTCCCAAGGATGCGCCTGGAGACTGCTCCAGGGTCCAAACCCCCCTCTTCAGGGTCATATCGAAAGCTCTTACTCTTGAGAACAGGACACTTCACCCTGCCTTGACCTCTCTGCAGAAGCTGATGTGCACCCCACCACTGTGGAGCATCCCCAAACTCATTCCTTTCTTTGGCTACCACCATGAATGTTTCCAATGTTTCCCATCCCCAGTTTGCTCTGGCAGCTGGAGACCTGCCCAGCAGTGAGCTCCCTGCCCTTCTGCAACCAGTTTCTCCTTTTCTCACCTTGCCCCTTCGTTAGAAAAGCCCTCTCCTCTGTAAAATCCCACCTAGCTTCTCCTCTCCCCTGCTCAAGCTCATCAGGAGCTCCTCCATCTTTGCAGGTTTGGGCAGAAGGTCAACCCCCCCCAGCATCCTTGCTCTGCGTTGGGGGAAACCCCTGTCCTGCACACCCAGCTCTATGCAGGCTGCAGAAAATTGGGAAAATCAGCATTGCCTACTCCCTGGTAAGAGCAGTTCAGCTGCCATACCTTTCACAACAGAGTTTTGCCAAGCGGACACACTGGCACCATACTCCTGCCCATTCACCGCAAGATGCTTCAGGCAGCATAAAATTAAAGCTAGTCACCAACATAACAATTACCTACATAAATACCTATATAGCCACACTGGAATTCATAACCTGCATGCTGTCAGTTATTAAACCCCAGGCCTGTGAGTCCCTGCCCTGCGGTGCTGCCAATCTGCAGAAAAATAAGGGGATGAGAAAAATAAAGAGGTGTGATAGGAGGCTGGATGTCAAAGCGGGAACATCTGAGCAGAAATGAGAGCTGGTAGTCTGCAAGGATCCCAGTTTTTTATCTACTATCCATTTCTTTAGATTTTATTCCTATTCTGGGAAAACTGGGAAAAAGTGTATCTGGGGTCAAATGAAACATTTTATTTTGCTAAAACGGAAAGATTTCATCTCTGTCTAACCATTAGAATAATTTCCATTTCAAAAGTAGGCTGTGATTTTTGAAATGAAAATTCAGACCATCCCATCCCCAAAGGCTAAAGTGGGATGTTTTGACAGACCTTTCTTTTTTTTTACCGCTAGGGCCTTTTTGCCTGAAATCAATATATTCTTGCAGCAAGCTTTACATTTGACAGGCAGCAACTTTTCACCAGCTAAGCATCCCCTTAAACCTTCATCAGTCAGGGGCTGAGCCATGGACAAGCTGCAGAGGTATGGCCTTCTTCTCGAGGCCCCTCTGCCCTTGGATGCAGTTTACTCCACCCTTACTGGTTATTCCTTGAAGATGTCATCTGGCAATCCACACACGTGCCTCTCATTAGCACTTAATACATAGCAAGAGGAGATTATACCTATTTCTCCCATCCAAAATAATCTTCTAATGTTTGAAAATAAATTGCAGTAATATGTACCAGCAGGTGTTACCTCTTCAATGTTGTCTTGTTTGTAGCCAGTCACAAGACAACATTCTCATAACATCAGAGGTAAGCAGATGGCACTTATTAATTTACATTGCAAATATACTCTAATATGTACATTGAAAAGCCAGTTCTGTGGGAGGCAGCTTTACCTGGCTCACAGAGTGCATCACAGACCAGACACTTCACCTGAGATCAGAAGCGGTGCTGGAAGAGCACTGTCCCATCGGCTTCACTCATGCTGAAAAAAACTGATTTTCCTAGTCCTGAAATAGTGGTCTTTTTTAATTATTATTTTTTTTTAATTGTGTCTTTTGGTGCAAACTGTGTTGCACCAAAGCTGGTGAGCCAGGCGCATACAGCAGGACACTGCCACAGAGCTAGGGCTCAGAGGACTCCCCTTGGAGCATTATTCTGGAACAGCACTCAGAAAGTGTGGAAAATTGGAAAACCAAACCAGGATGCTGTGCTCTTTTTCTGCAAGAAGAGATGCTGTGCGTTAAATGCACACCTCCCATCCACCCAGGTGACTTCCAGGTGCAGAAAAGCTGCTGTTGCCGAGACTCACCATCCCTGAAACTAAGGTTAGATATTTTATCCTTGGCAGCACTAATCACTCTCTGTGAGACACATACATCTAGCACTCCATGTTAGAACTATATATATAGACACACGTATACACATGCAGGCAGGTACACATCGATACAGATAACTCAGGCTCCCTCAAGCTTCCTAAGGTGGTGCAGTGCAGCATGGTCCCGTCTCCTCCTATCTCCCTCCTCTGATTTCCCATGGAGGATCCGTGCCTCAGGGGCAACATGTGCCATTTTTTATAGCGGCAGTAAAGGAGTTACACCAGAGGAACAAAGACATTTTGCACCCCCTTGGAGGCCTGTTTCCACAGGTGTCAATCAGTGCCCCAGGCACCAAACTGGAGAAAATTACACCCAAAGTTATTAGAGGCAGCAAGACTCCAGGCAGCATGAACACAGCATATGTCCAAAAGTAAACAGATTGCGTGAAACTTTTCCAACATGCTGAGGGGCCATCAGTGCCGAAATCGCTGTTCCTGAGATGTGGAGCTGATTGCAGGGAGAGGAATGTGTGGTGGGAAGGAGCTGCTGGCACTGTTTGTTCCCCTTGCTGTGGAGTGGTGTCCACATTTGCAGCTCCACTGGTGGCTCTGTTGAAGCACATGCTGACCCACCACGCTGCAAGCAGAGATGCATGGACATGTGGAGATTGACATGCTTGCAAAGCATGCAAGGTGTTTTCTTGGCCAGGCCAGCCGGCAAATCCTGCTCCAGTAATGATTGAGGCTGGATGGAGAATTATCAATGCAGATGGACTTAGACTAAAATAGCTCCGTCCCGTCTCCCCTTCCCCCCTCCCCCGCTCCTATCTTCTGCAAACTGACACAGTTGAAAATTGTCGAGTAGCTTTCTGGAAGAGGCACAAATAAATTGGCAGCAAAGGGAACCCAACATCACAAAGAAATCAAAGAGGTGTAACTTTTGGTTAAAGGCATCTCAGAGGTCCTGGGATAGGGGAGCAGCAGCCCAGCCTTCTTACTGTGGACACCATGGCTGCAAAACTCAGCCCAGCTCCAAAGGCTGCTGCAAGGGAGAAGGACAGTCCAAGGACTGCAGCGTAGCCTCCAACACAAAACCGGCCAAGAGCATCCAGCCTGTCTGGCAATCTCTCTCTGTGCTGACTAGTGCAGGGGCTGATCCCAAAATCCAGCTCCCACCCATCCTGTTTGAAGACCTTGCCACTCATGTCCATACCTGGCTTCAGCCTGGAGAGGTCAGGGACCCGGTCTTCCACTATACCTCCCATGCTGCAGCTTGGCTTGCTGTCTTCTTGGCGGGACCTCATGGCAGGATCAGGCCGGCTGCGGGAGCCCACCACTTGAGGTGTCCACATCACGCACACCCTGCTCCTGGACCCTCTTGACAACTCATGGGGCAGACACGGGCTCAGGGCAGCCACAAAGTGGTGGCAAGGGCTCTGCCCTGCCTCATGGGGATCTAGCAGTGCTATGTACTGCAGATGCTGTGGGGTACACAGAAGTCATGCCATGGGAAAGGGAGAGGGTACTGGGGGAAGTGGGCCCTGGGGAGCTCTGAGTTGAACCCAGTGGGGAACAGTACAAGACAATAGATGCCTCTGTTCCAAAAATAGCTGGCAATGTGGATGCTTTCCAAGGAGGAACCCAAATCTGGAGAGTGCACGAGGCAGGCAGCAGCATGTTGGATGCCAGAGGAGCTGGACAGGCACATTTCAGAAAGCCAAACAAGCACGCCGACAAATAGGCAACGTGGCAGCCAGAGGCCTGAATGAGCAGGTGGTGAAACTGCACGTCTTGCTGAAAGACATGCTGGGCTTGGAAACTGGTCGTGCAAGGCTGGCAGGGCAGCCTGCAGGCTGCCAGGGAGACCGCCCGGCACCCTGCTTCTTCAGAGAGCCTCAAACATGCTCCTTTCCCCCAGGGCAGGACAGACTGGTCCCACCACGACCACCTTGGTGTGCTCCACTCCTCTCCCCACTGGCCTTTGATGGGTTCCTGCAGCGCTTCCAAAAGGGAGGGATGTGCAATGGTCCCACTCCCACAGTTGAGCCTCTTATCTATTTCCCAGGCACTGAACCAGGAGCGGTGCCAGATGGCAGGGTGGCCTCGTACCTGGCAGGGCGTGGAGAGCTTATGGAGCTGCTGCATATCTTCCATGGGCTCAAGGCTTGAAACTGCACAGCTCCTGTGTTTGAAACAGCATCTTCCCCTTGACGCTGCAGAGCAGTGCCAGAACTGGGGCTGCAACATGCCCTCATGGCTTGCATCCCGCGACACCAGGCTCAGTGGGAGACCAAGGAATAGATGGAGCAGAAGTGCCAGATGCCATCACTGTGTCTGATTCTCTCCAGACACATTGGACTGATATTCCCAAACAGGAGCAACAAGAGCATCCCAGCCACCTTACACTGTCACCATGCTTTGAGAGGCTGCTTCTTCCCCTCCCCATAGTGGCTCCCATTCTCTCCATTTCCACCACCTGGTGTTCACTGGGTGTTTGGCCACAACCTCCAGCTCATACTTGTGACCCTGGGGAGTTCCTGACACTCACCTGCCGAGCACTGGCAATGCCCAGCCAAAGCCAGGTAGGTCAGCACAGTGAAAATGTTGCTTCTATCCCATGTCACCTGTGTTCAGCAATTGCTGTGACCTCCAGGGAAAAAAAAAAATGTCAGGAGGCTGTGTTAAAAAGCAGAGAAGTAAGACTTAAAAGATTCAGAAGTAAGACTTGGGTTCATGCGCATTTTGAAAGTCTTCTGCTGTTTCAGCCTGCGTGGGTCCCAGCTGCAGAGTCTGTCCTGCAAGCAGAGGAACAGAAGTGCTCTTGCTTGCTCCTTTCTTTCGGACAAAACTGTGGATGGAGATGGCTCAGCAAATATTGCAGAGTTTGGGGTGAATATGCAGTCTTCTGCAGCACGACATGCACAACGCAGTCTGCCACCCTACAGTACAAGTGGGACAATCCCTAGTGCTGCTGGGTTGCTGTTGGAGAGATTGTGCAGATCTAGTTTCTTTCCCTGAGTTCACAGGACAGATGCAGCCATGTGAGCAGCTTCCTGTTGATCCAGATGCTCTGGCTCTTTACTGAAGTTGTTCTCCAACAAATATTGTTAAAGCCTGTTCAAAATCTAGGTGCAAAATTAAAGTGCCTGGGCATCGTGACATAACATCAACCCTGCATGATTTAAAATCCTCATGCCATCAGATCTGAGCAAGGCAAGCCCGAGATCTGGTGCAGCACGTGCCTGCTGACCCCTCTCTGCTGCAGCCACCCTGCTGCCCATGGCGAGAGCTGGATCTGCAGGACCTGAACGATGGGAGAACATCACCCATGCTTGCAGAGTCTGCACTCGGGAGAGGAAATTCACTCCAGTTGCCAGTTCTGGGTGATAAGACAATCTCCCTCCATCTCTTATTGCCACTTGCTCCACCCCTTCATTCTTTTTTTTTTTTTCCTGTTGCACCCAAAAGCCTGCACTCCCCAGAGTTTTGTACCCTGCTCTGTGTTCTCCCCTGATTACACTGCGTCACATTGACGTCAGGGAGGCAGCGAGGGCAGGCTAATGGGGCTTCTTTCATAACCTGCCTGCCCTGGGGGCACTCGTTAAAAGTTGGGGCTGCGTGATACACAGGTAACGGCATTGGAGACTGATTGCGAGCAGTCCTGAGGGAACCCACACTGGTTTTTCCGCACAGCCTCCCTGCCAAACCAGGAACAGAGCAAACACGCTGAGAACGAAGGCTGGAAAAGGGCAGGTACCTGTCTTGGCTGGCGGGGCTCGGGGTGCTTGCACAAGGCAGTTTGCAGCAGTGATTTCTTCGTGCATTGCTGAGCTGGCAGCACCCATACAGGGGGAATCAATTCTAGAAAGTGAAAAAAAAAAAAAGTTTAAAACACAAGTTGTTGCAGACTTTGGAGCTTGGCATGGCCATTTTTGCAGGGTCAGGATTTTTTTGGTGTTGTCATGATCAAGTGAGGTCGTGGGAGAAGACAGCTTCTGTGGTCAACGGACCACATCATGGTCTGGGTTTCATTTGGATGGACTGTAACAGAAATTCCCTGTGAAAGGTTACGGGCTGCCAGGAAGGGGCATGCAAAAAGCTGGAGGGTGGAGACAGGGCTATCCATCCAGAACTGTGGGGCAGATCCTCGCTCCCAAGCTCAGGGGGGTTGCTCCCGGGTCTGCACAGGACCTTCTGCATCCACCCTGGGACAAAGGATTGGGGGTCTGGCCACAAGCCTCTGGCTTGGGCAGTACTTCTTATTTATCCATACCGGTGTGGCAGCTCAGTGCTCGGCTGTGGGTATTCACACCAAGCATCAGCCCTGTCAGGACCACATCAGAGTTATCCCGTGCTCTCAGGTTGGACATGGCCCATAGCAGTGAGGGGGACGGGTTTTCAATTTTTCCATTTCCCTTTTGCTCGAGTGTCTTCTGAAAAAAAAAAAAAATCAATTAAAAAATCTTTAAGAGTTCCCTAGCCCTGCCTCCTCCTTCATGCCTGCTCCTCACTAGAAAACAAGAAGGATTACCTCAGCTGCTGGATTTCTCTTGCTCAAGGAGGGTTGTTTGCAGTAACTCATGGCATGGCTATATGTTAAATGCTGGCCCCGTCTGGGTTTCAAAGAGCCTGGGTTTTGGGAAGAAGGCATAAATTTGGGCCACAACCCTAATTTTCAGACTTTGATCTCTTCTTCCCGTGTAATGAAAATCCATTTCTTGTCTTTGGGGAGTCTATTGTACACAGAAGAGACCGGCGTGGTTTGCATATGGAAAAGAATTACTATGAGTTGCTTTTTAAAACATTTTTTATTGATGTGCTCCCGGTCTCCTGTTTGCTGGTGGGTAATTAAGTCAATTAACAAGCATCTGTTTATTTATTTCCCTCATTTATGGATGTAAGCAGTTTGGGTAGCAGTTTGTAACAAGGGCCTGCTGTAACTTGCCTGCCGATACATGAATATTCAGGCAATTGCTTGCCTCTATCTACGGGGACCTGCCTCCTCCACCTCGGGGAAGCTGGGCACAAGCTCCAGGGTGGGCAGTGACATGGCAGACTGTGCTGGCATGGGGCTGCGAGCCTGCCCTGGTAGCATTCGGGAGCATGGCAGCAGCATGGTCTGCAGAAGATGGAGCACCACTGCTGCTGGCTCCCTGCTGCATTAGGGCCCATCCTGCAGACAATGCCTGTGTTTGGTATTTTTCCTGGGTGTAGGCACCCATAAAATAAGTTTCCTCCTGATCTGCATTTTGGCAAAGCCCTTCAGACACTCTTGAAGCCCTGTTGGGCTTTTGTGTCCCTCCCGCAGACCAAGGCTTCAGCATCCTTTGAAAAACCAGGCTTTGGGTACCATGCTTGCAGGAAAGCCTGCAGAGGCTGGAAACCAGCGCCCACCTCCCCTCTGCCCGCAGAAGGATGGCCTGACATCACCCCAGCACACCCATCAATGGCCTAACACATCACTGCAGCCATGGCACCCCTCTCCTCCCCAAACCCATGCACTGTGCTCTTCCCGGGTGGCTGGGAGAGGGAGCACCACCAGGGAAGCAGCAGCTCCCCGGGAATTCATCATCAGTGGGTTCATGTGGGGCATCCGGGTGCATCTCTGACAAGCCCACCAACCCTCCTGGGCAGCTGGGCTGGTCCTGACCTTCTGGTGGAGGCTTCTCCCTGGAGCACTTTGGGGTCACCAGCGCATGCCAGGCACTGCTTTCCCCAGCTCCCCTGCAAAATAAGCTCCGTACGCCCAGAGCCAAAGGCTACGAACCTGGCAAGTGACATTCCCGTGTGGAAGATTCTAGTGATGTCTTCAAAGAGTTATTTAATCACAGGGAGCACAATTAAGGAGGCCTAGGAGCAAGAGAAAAGGGATTAGCAGTATCTGGGAAGAGCATTCATCACGGCGAGCAGTTTGCAGGGGCACATCTGCTGCTGACTCCTCTCTTCCAGATGCACCGGTTTTATTGCCATGTCAGCAGGATGAATGTTTACTCCCTTTTAAAGCCGTCAGGCAACTCAGATGCCGAAATCGTGTAATGCTAAACATGCTTGTTTTCTAGAAGAGGGGGGAAACGATGCTTAGAGACAAGGGAATTGCCAGAGCAGATTAGACTGGCCTTGCATCTTCTGCTCCTGATGTGAGACGCCATCAGCAGCTCCAAAGGAGGCTGCAAGAAAGCCTGTGACTGGCAGTTGTGGGGCTACCTGTCTCCCTGCACACGTGCTTGGGAGAAGGGAGGGCAGGAGGCTTAACAACCCTTTCAAAATTCTTTGGGTTTGATAATTTAATTAGTTTAAACGAACAATTAGAGCTCAATTCAGCACCATCTCATTGCAGCATCCACTGGATGGCTGGACTTTCCCCCCTCCTGCTCTTCAAACAAGATGGCAGAGTTCTGGCGTCTTACAGTAAAAATCATTGGGGCTAGCAGTGCCGGACCAGGTGTGCAATCAGGGATGGAGGGGTTGCACGCCGAGGAAATGCAGGTGACAGTGGGTGAGGGAGGGCATGCGTGGGCATGTCGTTTCCAGGGTGCGGGGAGCATCAGGGCGCTGCAGGGCCCACGCTGGAGATGTGCATCTTGCCATTTGGCCGAAGATCTCCAGGGTGACTGGAGTTGGCTGGCCCTGCTTGCAGCTGGGACTACACCTGCCATGTGGTGTCGGTGAACTACTGCTGCTTGTCTGAAGGGTGGGCTGTTTTATGCACCACCTACGTGAAGCAAATGTGAGGAAGGGATGTGACTGGAGATAGAAGGTAGAAAACCTCAAGCAGAAGCAGCAGCATGGCTGACTACAGATGGCCTGGAGCAGGCAGAGTGCCTCCAGCATGGTCCATGGTGGTTCCCAGGCAGTGGGGCTTGATTTGCGATACTTGGGGTGTCTGGGAGCTAGCACAAACACATGGAGAGGCTCCTGCTATGAGCAACATGGACAGAGGGTCCCCAAAGAGGCAGGACACTCAATACCACTCATGTCAGAGCTCACAGAAATTTGCCATCAAGTTTCAAGACAACTCAATTAAAAAAGTCAAACCAATCCATTCTCTATTTCAATGCAAAACAAGGTGAGAAACATCCCGGGGGAGTGCCAGGAACGTTTATCTGTGCATGCAGGCTGGTAGGGACAAGAGGTCAGACTCCTTTTGCTGCTCAGCCATCGCCTTGGATGAACCAGCCCATCACCAAGCCATGCTGCTGGCCAAGGCTTTGCAGCATCAGTCTGCAAACTCCCAGCTCCAGAAGCAGCATCTCTCCTTGCTCAGCTGCTCATGGTCTTTGCTCCCGCCACCACCCAGGAGGAACCTGCAGCCACCCATCATCACCCCAATATATTGCTGTCCCAGGCAGAAGAGCACAGCGGTGCTGGGCTTGCCTGTGCAATTCTGGGCAGAGATTCCCACCCATCCTGCTCCAACAAGAGACCTAGAAAAAGCCTCCAATCTTATTTATGGCAGAAGCAGGAGGTATAATAATAATAATTGGATGAAAGTTTGCCGTAACAGAGAGTGCACTGGCTGCAGCCCAAAGCTGCTTAATAGATCCAATTTCCATGTGACAATTCAGTGAAGGCACCAGAGAAATTCACATCAAATGGCTCTGGTTGATAAATAAAAGATACCTTTGGGACAGTGCGGAGCTGAGACCTTGGGTGGCAGCCCCCTCACCACACAGTGGTTTTGGGGTCTGCCCAGTGGATGTGGTCCTGTTGGGGCAGTCCCTGCCAGCTCCCATTTTATGGCTGGCCACGCTCTGCCAGAGCGGCCAGTCTGCTGGCTGGTGGGAGCAGATGGTCTCTTTAAAATACAACCAATGCTGCCAAGGGTTGGCTTTTATTAGCTGCCTCGGCGTGTGCAGGCTGCGAAGTGGCACCCATCCATCTCCTCTACCACCCAGCCTCGCTGGTGTCCCGCTTCCCCCTGCCCCATGGACGCTGATGGGGACCACAGCTGACAGGAGAAGGCCTGTTGTTGGTTTTTTGCTTCATGTTTCAGCAGGGGGAGAATAAAAAGTTTTAGTTTCTGTCTTAAATTAGCGTTGCGAGATCAGAGGCTGTAGCAATATTGCACAGCCTGGGCCCACCAGCTAATGAGAGTGCATCAAAGGCTCTCAGGGAGCCTTGCCGAGCCTTGCTGTCCTCGTCTCCCTTTTTCCAGCAGGGGGGTATAGGAAGGTGGGTGCAGGCTGTACATGTCCCCCACAACCATGCTGCACAGAGGTCCCACCAATCATGCCGGATGGAGGTCCCACCAGCCAGCTGGAGCTGGAACACAACGTGCCCCCCCCGTCCCCCCCAGCCAGAATCGGGCTCCCCGGGGTGACCAGGGCATGAGGAGGGTGACAGCAAAGCCAGCCCTCAGCACAGGGAGCGCTGGGGTTAGCTCTTGCCCCATGCCAGGGCTGCCACCACAGACCCACTGCCAAACATTGCCAATTGCTGGCTGACACGAGTGTGGGGTGTAGGAACATTTTTTTGGTAGCAAAGCTGGATTAAGACATTCTGCGCCCCCTGGATAGCATCCCATATTGGGTAGGATCTAATTTTAAATATTAATAATAAATTGCTCCTTGCCAGATTTTGGTATCTGGCCTATTCCAGTGTTTCATGCTGTATGTGCATTTTTGGGGGCTATGGTGTGGGGGACAAGGAGTTACCAACATGACTACAGAAGCAGTGAACTGCAGCATTAGGGCAAGTATAAACCTCCAGAACACAGGGGAGGAGGGAAATTTTTTTCCACCCGCTTCACCCCCAGAGAAACCATGCTCATAATTGCATCCTCTGACCCCTCATTTAATTCTTTTTAAAGTCTCTGGAAGACACACATGAAGACAGCATATTATTTTTCCTGGGCGAATGAAATGATATGCTTTCCCCCATGGAAATTATTTCTATTCTGCACCTTTTCCTTAACCCCACACAATTTGAAAGACGGCTGATTTATAGATTTTGAAGGCTCTCTTTTTCCCCACTGCTGCCAGAAATGAAACGGATTGTGTGTTAGTTTAGATCCCACACTGGATGAGGTTTCTCGGCTGCAGACAGGGTGCAGGGCTTGCTGCATGTTGGAAGGCGGCGTGTTTGCTGAGCACTCCCCATCTCCCCCATGGACAGGGTGTGTAAGGACAGTGGTGGGAGAGGCTTTTAAACAGCTGCCCCTGTGCAGATGCGGGAAGGCTGCGGCAGAGGAGCATCCCTGCCTTCAAAGGATGACAGAAATGACTCTCTTCTGTGAAGTGGCTCTTGAACATGGGACACACCAGGGACCGCTCACCCGAAAAATGTGGCATACCGTGAGGTCAGCTTTTTGGTAGTCAAGGTGAACTTTCCGAAGGCAGCTTGGCACCAGCCAGCGGAGGAACCACATTCAGCATCTGTCCCAGCTGGGGTTCATCCCACTGCTTAAACAGAGATGGGCTTCTCACACAACTCCTGGCTTTTGTGGAAGCTTTCTGCCACCTGTGGGTTGAGCTGTGGGTGCTAGCAGAGAGAGACAGAGTCTGCTGCGAGGACGCTGGTGGGAAGCATTGCAAGCCACCCTCTGCATGGGGAGAGAAAGAGCATCCCTGGCAGGACCCCTTCGTCTGACCCACCTGGGATCAGTGGAGTTAACAGCATCAGAGACTGAAACCTTGTAATGGGGAAGCTTTGGTGTCGGGGACCTTCCCAGGCCCTGGGAGAGAAGGGCGATCCTTTTTCCTCGCTGCATGCCCCCAACTGACAGCCTTTAACAACTGTCTCCAGCCGTCGGAGCTAAGCTACACATCTGTGCTACCACTTTATGTGGCTTTTGGATCAGAAGACACAGTGAGTGGCATCAGAGGGCTCACAAGGGATTAAAAGAATTATTAATCCCCCCCTTTCTCTTTACACAGGACAAGGTAGGAGGAAGATGTGGAGGAGGCATATCCTGACCACAGAAAGGGGCACTTGATCCAGCTTCCAGGGAGTAGAAAGAAAAATGTGAAGTGAGTTAAGTAATTTGTACACAGGAAGATGAAAGACAAAGCAGAGCAAGCAAAGAGGTTACTTGGCAGGGGTGGGTGGTTTCAGAGTGTCTTTGTAATGCAGCCCAGGTAGGGTCGCTCACACAGTTTTCTTATTACCATTAATAATTACCTCTACCTAATGCTTTCTTCTTCCAAGCCCTTTACAGGCACTTGCATACTACAGATGGAGCCAACAAAGATGCAAAGAGCACTAGAGGTAGGATCCAGCAAGAATGAGCCCTTTGGAAAACACAGCAAGAGGGAGAGGGGGAGAGACACCCTGTCATCACATCTGTGCTAAACCTTCCTCCCTGAAGGGGCAGACCTGCATTGTGACATTCATTGGTGGAAAACAAACAAACAAACAAACAAAAACCCCCACCCAAAACACACCACGAAAAAAGCCCCAAACAACAAAACAACAGGTTTTGCTTGGGACATGGAAAGCTTTTTCTGTGGGGAAGGGAGATGCTGTTATTCACATAAGACACCATTTAGCTAACCTTACCAACAGGCTGTCCTGGGGTACCATCTACCCTTTGCCAAATTTTGTGTGTGTCCAATGCACCCTGGTTTTATCATCCATTTCAGCACAGCTTCCTCCAGCACTCCCCGTGACAAACAGCTGAAGGAGCTGAAAAATCCCCCCATGGCCATTCCTCTGGGACATCTTGTCCTTCCCAGAGTGTGAAACTCTCCAGGACTCGCACGTGTTTGTGGCCCCTGCCCTGCGATGGTGTAACAGCCCCACACAGGAGGGTTTCACTGACAAAGGGACCGCTCTGGGCTCCGGTTCAACAGGGAGATGAAATAATCCTAATGGCATCATCTCATTTGGCCTTTCTTTTGCTCCAGCTGTTCCTGCTTCTCCTCCAGAGATGCAGCTGCCTTTGAGAATAGCTGAATTAGAGGAGGAGAGGTTTTGGCATCTGTCTCCCCAGTGTCCCCCACAATTTCTGAGGTGGCGGGGCTGTTTTCCTGAGGAGACCTGTAACATGAGCAAGACAAATGTTGGCTGTCGTGTGTGGTCATGTCTGGATTTCGGGGCAGGCTTTCCTGTTTGGACAAACGCAAGGCCCAGGGTGAAATTCAAGAAGGTGAAAATCCGCACGCTGCACATCCAAGAATATATCAAAGAGAATGAAGCTCCAGCAGCAACTTCCATGCAGCCCTGGACATGGCCACAGGCTCACCGGAGGATCCTCACCTCACCTCATCTGTTCTGGCCTCCTATTTCTTGCAAGAGGGGCAGAGACTCTGCAGCTGCCAGGGGTGCAGCCCAGCCTGCAGGTAAGGGGCTGGGGCACGGGGAGATCACAGCAAAGTGCTAAACAGTTTTCCTGAATTTCCTCCTAGAAAGGACCGAGTTAAGGGTTTGGGGAGGTTAAACTAATAACCCCCAAAAATATTTAAAAAAAAAAAAAAGGCAAGCTGGAAGCACCAGCACAACTGGATACAGTGTTTCCATGCATGCCCAGGTTTTAGGCTGGGTTGAAAGCAAACAGGATTACAAGCCTATAGCAGACTCAGTCTGCTGCTCCCTCACCTCCTGCCACAACTTTGGTTCAGACACAAGAGCTGCTCAAACAGCTCACGTTCCTCTGGAGAGGGTGGAAGCCTTGGCTGCTTTATAGTTTGTGGGCAAATCTGATTGTAACTCATTCCTCATCCTGCTCTTTGGGGAGGTCTTCTCCATGGGCTTTCTTACAAATTGGGAAGGGGAATGAAGCCAGTGACAAATAGAGGTCCTAAAGCAGCCAGGAGACTCCTGGTCTCACTCCCAGGCTGCAAGGCTTACTTCTCTGAATCTTTTCCTTCGAAAACTTCTTGCCTTTACTAAGGACTAACTGGAACTCCTGTAGTTCAAGTGAGGAGTTGAACCTGAGCTCACCTGAGGCTGGTTACAGGCTACAGACACTTGCCCATGCCAGAAACAAGGATGCTCTTGTCTACCGGCAGTAAGTCAGGAGGTAACCTGGCAGGGAGCCTCCAAGGGTCTTGCTGAGCCCATCCTCTTGCTGTAGAGAGGATGCTCTTTGCATCCTCCGCTGAGGCCAAGTTTTTGGCAACAGGCTCAGTGTTTGCTGGGCCTGGGATTTCCAAACAACTTGGCACTCAGCAGCCACCTCAGACCTTGCACTGCTTCCATGTGTCCCAGGGTGCCAGGTTGTTGCCACTTTGGTCCTCAGTCATCCCTCTGGGCACTCAGCCTGGAGTGGGTGTGGAAGAAACCCAAAGAACCTGGTGGCAAGCTGGTCTCCCACCCTCACCCCAAGTCCACATCCCACATGCCAGCAGACAGAGAGCTATAGGAAAAATCAGTATGGGCCAGGCCTGGGGAAGAAATGATTTGTAGGGCAGATTTGTGAGAGGCAGGGAGGCTGGGAATCATTTTAGGAACCAGAACAAGAGACTAAGCCATTTTCTCCTTTCTGTGCCCTCATCCTACAGACTTGCTCCTCTTTTGTCCATGCCCAGAAACTCTCACTTACACAGAAGGTACGGACTTCCCCCTTAAATCAACACTACCATTGAGACTTATCTCAGATAATTTACCCAAATGGCACAAAAATATGCTACTGCTGGAGAGACTCCTGAGGCTGGCCTGGCAAATACAGCGCTGAGCTTGGAAAGGAGAGAGCAGAACTGTCTACATTCATGGGAAAAACAAACAAACAAAAATTCCTCTGACATTCATGTGTTTCCCAGAAAAAAACCCTCACGTGGAAAACACCCAACACACACACTTCCAGTACAGCCCTGCACTTGCAGTGGCCTTTGTTTGCTAAAGGATACCCCACCTTATTTTGTACAAGCCAAGAGAACCTTTCCAGGCAGCAGGACAGTGACAAGAAGACCCACAGAGCTGGCACGTAACGCCCAGCCCTGTGGCGTCCTGGCATCCAGCAGCAATGCCAAGTGGGAATATCAGCCTCCCTGCATGCTCAAGAGGTCCTTCCCAATTAGGTACGGGCGTGATGACAAGGGAGTCTGGGCCACATTACTAGAGGTTTTGAGACACCTGTCTCCTCTCACCTCTATGCTTGTGGGAAGGTAACTCCCAGCACTCCTTCCTTCTCCCCCAGCTCAGAGCAGGTGCTCATGCATCTCTTTGGGACATCAGGTGCTCACAGCTCCCTTCTTCAGCTGCAGGGATGAGCTTTGTGGCTGGCTGCAGCATTCAGTGCTGGGTAGAGTACAGTGTAGTGCTTCAGGACTGGGTGGAGCTGCAGCTGCCTCAGGACCAGGGTGCAAAGGCATCTCCACTGGGAGACAGGGGAAGCTGCAGGAGGAGCATTGCACAAAGCTGTAGGAAAATGCAGGCAAGAAACACAGTCCACAAGAAGGGGTTTCCAGATTGCTGCTGATGTAGACACTCAGCCCTCTTCCCTGCCAGGGACTCACAGACATGCTCCTGACAGCTGTACCCTCCCACCAGAGCTTCAGACATGATGTCCACCTGGGCCACAAGCCCCACAGTCCAAGGATGAGAAACCAAGGAGAGATGCAATAAATAACTCCTTCCTGTCCTAAAAGACTGTTAAAAAAACCCACACATACAAAGACTTGCAAGTAGCTTTGATGAAAGGCTGCAAACAAGTCCCTAACCCCAAGAAAAGAGTGGTGTGCTCATTTTCAGAGGCACAGCTGAGAGTCCTACCCATCTCCTGAACAGGTGAAAAGCATTTCATCCTTCACAGCAGCCCTTATCACTGCTGGGGAAATTTCACTGCCTTCAAGAGCATCCTTGCTGGGAAAAAACACAGCTTCATCAATATTTGGTACCATGGGCAATGGTCTGCAGCTGAAGTGTGCCACTGCCACTGTCCTTCCTCACACAAATCGCTGCAAATGGCTGAAGGATGGACCAGCCAACACTCAGGGTGAAAGGAAAAAAACGCCCAGGACTGCTGCCTGCTCCATGTTGCCTGGAGGGGGGAAGCGACACAATGGAGAGATTACAATAAGCCCATAAATCAATGGGGGGAAAGCAAGGAGCATAAACACCGAGACGATCACTGAATACACAGGGGAAGTGGACATATAAGCAGAGGCAGAGGTTTTAATAAATATGCATTCCTGGGGAAACTCTGCCTCTGGCACCAGCAGAAGGTTTATCTGCAGAGCGGAGCCAGTTGGATAACTGGTGTCCCATGGGCAGGACCAGCTGGGCATGTGCACCCACTGAGGAGAAAGGATGGAGCTCATGACCTGCACCCCATCACCCCAGCCCTACAGTCCTGCCTGGCAGTGGGTACAGCTGAGGTGGGATGTTGGCTGATGTGGACAAGGAGTGTCTGTCCCTTCCTGGGGAATGCAGCAGGATTACCTGCTAGCACACAGCACGATATCTAACCCTGCGAGGAGTGTCATGATGGGGAAGCAGCTCCAAGGACAAAACATCCTGCATCACTTGCTGGCAGCTTTGCCTGGGCTCCTCACATGCTGGGATCCTGTTGCATGGCATCGGTGTTACTTCTCCCCTGTACCACCCATGTCCACTCTTAGCACAACCCTGGGCTTGTCCTGTACCTTGGCAGCAGCATTTCTATCTCAGGGGCACCAGTGCTTCATGTGAGGAATGGGGGGCATATCATCCCCACTAGACCAGGGACTAGTCACAAGCCAAGGGCACCCCCTACAAGGAGCCCATAAAAGTGCAATGGGAAGATGCGCTTTTATGGGAAGTCCTGGGGCACTGACCTTGGGGGAAGGATGGTGGAAAGCTGCAAAGCAGCTTTGTCCTCAGCCCTTGAGGTGGTCTTTGGCTTGGCCATCAGACGAGGCAGCTCCAAAGGGCACCCTGAGGGACACGACTTTTGCTTGCAGTCCTTTAGGTCCAACCACTTGCGACTGGGGTTCACCAAAGCTGCCCAGTGTTACTGGGGGCTTGACACCACCTTTAAAGATGTGCACATTCAGGGATGCAACTAAGCAGAGCCAGAGTGGGGAGAGGGAACATCAAATGTACCAGGTCCTGCCAGCCATGGCTGCTAAGGCAGAGAGGCTGCAAGGTGAGCATCGCAGCTGGAGGAGCCTGAAGACACAGAAGCCACGCTTCGGGTGCCTGTGCAATCACCTTTTTTTATAACTGTGCCCACTCCACAGTCCTTCCTTCACCTCATGCTGGATTAAAACCAAAGCGGCATCTCAAATGACTGCCCCAAACCTCCCTCCTACCTGCAAGCTACATTTTTCTGGGCCAGAAATGTCTGACAACATATTCCCTGAAGGATGCAAGGAAGTCTTCAAATTTGATGTGGCAGCCTTTCCTTCCTTCATTACAGGCAGCACCTCCTCAGGGATGACCCTGATATTTACGCCCTCAGCTAGAAGAAGATGCTCTTGCAAGTGTGGAAACAGCCTCCAGCTCTGCAGAGGGACCAGGACGGACTTTAGCAGGCAGTTGGTAGCGTAGCCGGCATCTGACTCGATCCTGCTGCCTCCTAAATCCCTGACTCTTCAAAATCGCCCACCTCCTCAAAATCGCCTTGCACAGCTGGTTGCCACACATGGGGTGAAGGGCCTGGAGGGTGCAGGGAGCAGGCAGCAGGGCAAACTCAAGCCCCTGATGTCCGCAGAGGCAGATCTGCAGTGTGTGAGAGGAGATCCTTTCCCCTGCGGTGTTCTGCTTGCATAAGCAATGTTTATGCTATTAAATTCAGAAAAGCAGTAACATCCCCAGCAATAGATGCCGCTCACGATAGCTCAGGGAACAGATAAGAATCCCAGAGATATATTATTCCTCTTCAAAGTCTTGGTCACAGTGACCTCCACAGATATTCCAAGATCAAGCTGTTTTAACTCTGGTTCTTTATTTGTTTGTTGTTGCATCCGCTTTTTACAGAAACTTTCAAAGACCCTAAGCCCTGCTGTGTATCTACTGTTCACTAGGTTTCCTTTTTCATTTAATGAGGCAAAGACCAGTTAATTAAAAAAAGGTCTCCATCTCCCAGCTGACATACTGCCCTTGGCTCAAGCGATAGTGCTCCCCCACCCCATTCACAGAGCTATTGCTGCAGCCACCTGGGCACAATGCAAACTGAAATGGAAATAAATGCAAAGCAGAGGCTGTGCTGACAGAGACTCACAAGTGTCCCTTGGAACTCGCTGAATTTGGAAGCTCCCACCAAAATGGGAAAGCAAAGCGCCAACCACAAAGCAAACCTGGCAGAATGAGAAATCCCTCTTCTCCCTAATCCCAGGAGATGAAAACCAGCCCTTTAAGGGGATGTGTTTGCACCGTACAGGGATCCAGTAAAGAAGTGACAAAGAAAGACAAACAAATTTAAAAAAAAGGAAACAATCAGTTTATTTCCCATTGAACACTGGAAGCTTGGGCGTGTTACTGCTTTGGGGGTGCAGCACAGTGCTGCAGCATCCTCATGCTGCACCCCTGGGTCAGCCCTGGAGATGGGATCTGTGCCTGTGCATCGGCGCTTCTTCCAGTGAGGTCTCCATCACGCAACAGGACATGCAGCTCCAGACCCTAACCCTGCAACACATCCTTCTTGTTCAAGTTCCTTAAGTGTGAGTAGGAGGCAAAACTTGCTTTTCCCAAAACAGGCTCCTTCCTTCCCGCAGGGATCCTCTGATGGCAAGACCTATTTGGCACTCCCATGTCTCCTCCCAGACGGGACAAGTCCTGGTGAGCACAGCCAGGACCAGCCTGTCTCCTGGAAGGGGCAGAGACCAGAACGGGCAAAAGACAGGCAGACTGGGGAGCCAGCGAGTGAGCATCCCAGCTAGTGAGAGAGAGAGGGGATGGGTGCTCTCATGGAGCCCACAGCTCACACTGAAAAGCTCCACATCCCTCTCCCCACACCAGTTCTAATGCAGAAGGGCTGCTTCTGAAGCAGCAGACACACACAGCTTCATTCAAAATCTCTCTGTGTAATTACAGATCCATGGTTTCTTCTGGGCTTCCACTTATTTAATCATCCTTTCTCATCTGCATTTAATACCCTGAGCAGAGGGCAAAAACACAGCCTTTACATCCAGAAGGACAAGAGTTCCCTGCAACAGCTGCTATATTTAACAAAAAATACACTAGGTTGTCACGGCAACCCTGGTTTCTAAAAATAGAAATGCCATATACAGCACAGTCGAGAGCACAGGCAGCGCTAACGGAAGCTGCTTTAATAGAGTGCTGGGAGATGGAAGTAAACTTTTATTCTTCGTGGGAATGGGTATCAAGCAAATCATGCAAAATCACACAATCCTTTACTAATTAAAACCTTGATCCAGTGCAAAAGATCCCCATTTCCTTTGGCTCAAATATTGATCCATGCTCTCTAGAGCCTCGGCTGAAGTGTGCTTCGGGGAGGGGGCTGAAGCAAGCTGGACTGGCCGAGCAGCAATGAAGCTGGCATGCCGGCACTGGATACGGTTGCTTTTCCTCCTGGCACTGACATGCCTAGGCCCAGCATGGCCAAGCAACCGGGGCTTCGGCATCAGGGCAGGTTCTGGCTGCCCAGAATGTTGGGCAGGTTGTCAGGTCACCCCCAGCCAGCAGATCTGTTTGGGTAAGGCTGTTTTGGTAACCTCAGTGCTTACAGCTGGTGCTCAGAGGAGCATCTGGTCCTGCCTTGCTTGCTTTAAATGACCTACAGAGCAAGTATCAGAGCCATGCCCAAGATATATGGGTTTCCAAATGGCCTTTTCCCCCTCCACTGACAAAACCAGGTCTCCGGGCATTGTCAGGCTCGCCCCAGGGGAGCCTTCTCCTTCTTGCTGAAATACAGACCCCAGCAGCACGGCATTGTTAGCAAAACATGCAACAAGCACCCTACAGCATGAGCCAGCTGAGCATCTTCTGAAATCTGATTAGCAAGGCTGAGTAGTCACAGCCTGCTTATGAACAGCAGTTGCTTCCCATTGCAGTTTAAGTCTCCAGTCATCTCACTAATTCTCCTTGACATTTCTTGCTCCAAGTGGAAGGCACGCGTTGCCAGATGGCAACCCCCCAGCGTGGTTTCCAAGCCCCGCTTCCCCGGATGAGAGGATCAGCTGCACGCTTGCTGCAGAGTCCCCTGTTTTAGCTCTCCCCATGCAGCACTGGCTCCTAGGAATCCTTGAGCATTGCTGTTGAGTGCTGTGTGCTTTCTGGATGATGCACAGCTCTGCTTGACTTCTGCACCATTCTTTAAAGGAAGGCGTTGGATAGCGAGGAAGGGCTCTTGAATAGGAAAATACTTCATGTTGTTGTAGCGGTATGTGTGAGTGTTCATTTTTTTTGCCCCTTAAGAAAAAACAGATTGACAGTTCTGATGGAAACCTAAGTCAATCCAGTGCAATATTTTCCCTATTTCACGGCTGATAGCAGCAGCCTTGGAGGAAACCAAGAAATCCTGTGTTGTGCATTTGTGGGATTACCTGCAGTGGTTTGCAGCAGTGCCAGCACTTACCCAGCACTTAGTGTCTGCCTCAGTTTTCTGCTGCTTTTGTGTTTCATAGGTTCTTCCCATTGCCTGTAACATTTGGAGTTTTCTCAGTACCTTTCAAAGCAGGATCTTGAAATGGACACATTTAGGCATCTGTATAGAAAAAGGAGGCTTAGGGTACGTTGTGATCTCCATGGACAAATTCGCCTGTCCAAGGACCAGAGGACTCATATGTTCTGAAACCAATAAATAATTTTACTGCAGGTTGAAATAGCATTGAAGGTGATGTCACTTGGCTTAAAACCTGGGTTACTCTATAGTCCAAACCTTGAGCTGCTAGCTGCAGACACTCAAGGCAGCTCATGGTGCCTAGCAAGTATGCATCCACCAATCTCATACTTTTACAAGTGCAGATGTGGCTGTTGATTCTGGAAGTGTAGTTTGTCATACAGGGTTTAAGTGACTGGACCATGTCACATGCACAGATGAAGCCTGCAGCTGAACCCCAGGGACAGCTAGTCCTTGATAGGTGCTGGTAGAACAATCCTGATGGACTTCAGACCTTCTGAGCCTGCCCTTCAGACCTTGTGGCTGAAGATCATTGCTTTCCCTGAGAAAATACAGCATGATTAAACACTCATCAGGAGCATCACTTGCCTCGTTGGACAGCTTGCCAATGTCATGTCAAGCCCACAGGCCCTCTCTGTGGGCTTACACGCCGATTCATGGTGTAAAACTAAACCCCTTCTCTATGCACACTTGAGTACCAGACCTTACCAAATGCATGAATCCACCTTCCCCACTGCTCATGCAGGGAGACCAAGGGGGTGAATACTGGCAAGCAGCAGGGGCTCTCTTGACTCATTGCATCTCACACCCATGGTGGACACATCAACATTGCCTCCCCTTTGGCTTGTGGTAAGGGAACACCTCTCCCTTCCATCAGCTGTGTCTCTGCCTCTGGGTTTGCTAAATACACTCGCATGACACAAGCGATGCAACAACCCATTCTGTGACCCAAAACTGGACAAGATGAAAACCTTTACGTGGGTCATTAAAATGATAAGTGCCCAGAGTATGTTACTGTGTGATAAATATCACTCTTCCCATACATACTCACCACGTTGGGGTTGCAGGCATATCCAGCTCGCAGAGGCTGGCCCTGCCACGGTGCTGTGGCTGCCGAGAACCTGGCCGGAGGGTGCTGCAGCAGGGAAGAGCGCGAGAGCATCAGCGCAGGCTTGGCGGGGGGCCTCGCTCAAGGACTTCAGGTTTTGTTTGCTTCATCCCGCTTTATCCTGACCCAGTTCCTGGCCAATCCCAACTTGCCGTGAGCTCACTGCAAAGGGCATATAAATAATGGATGTTTCTTCAAGTCCCTCTACCACCTGTGCTGTCCCACTACAATTTTTACTCAGCATCTTTCTGCAGTCTCCCTGGGTCTCTGGAAGCAGAGCACACTTGCCCTCCTGTATTTTACCTCAGGTCTGGCCCACTTTTACACCTGCCCTGCATCCCTTCCCCCTGCAGTGCCCAGTATTCAGACGAATGGTGTTTCTTTAGCTTACAGCCACTGAAGGCCACACACTGATGGCTGTATCAGCATCACAGCAGCACCTCCTTGTTACTGACAAGGGCAGTAAATTCATGGCACTTAGTTACAGTGCACCAATAAATCCATACCTTTGTGATGTGTGAAAGGAAGGGCTTTAATGGTGAATATTCTCCAAAACTGGCGAAATGGAAAAGGGTGTGGATGGGATTTAAACTAAATGCCTGTGTGACGGCAGGTGGTCCAGCTCCTCAGTCCAACACTGAGCTGGACCAAGAGGATAAAGCAGAGGACGCTTGCTGCTTGGAGCCGGAGCTTTTAGAGCAGGGCAGGGAGTTAAGTGCACAGATCCTGTTATTGCTAATGGTGTTTGTGTTTAGAGCTCCCCAGGTGTTGCTTTAGAAACTGCCATGCCCAGGCTGTTAACCCAGTCTCACCTGCTGTTTAGCTTTTGGTACTCAGATGCAAAATTGCATTGTGTTTGGATGTGCGAGGCATGTCGTGAAGTGCTTGCTGCAAGTGCCTCAATTTGCCTCCCGTGCTCCTGCCTTTCAGCTGCTTGAAACAAAGAGGAGATTGAGCGTCAGCATCTCAGGAAGGGTGGACAAGCAGGCAACAGCCCAACCTGCTCTCTTTGCCCAAATCTCACTGACCTTATGGGAAAGGGGAACCCAGTGGCAGTGCTGAGAGGTCTGATGGGTGGAAATGAGAGCCCCTAAAGAGACTTCAGCTCAACTCCCAACGTTTCATCCCCACTCCAGTGACCCCCTCTGGCAGCCCACCCAAACAACTGGTCACAGCCAGCTCTCAGCACTGGGTACACATAGCACCCCACGAGGCCATAGCAGCAGAATTATTATGGACAAAGCTTAGTTGCTTAAGGTCCTTCAGTGTCCCACCTCATCAGTGGTCAGTGCACAGATGAGCCATGCCTTCATGCAGGAAGTAGGGGGAATTTCTTATGCTAACTTGTGTTAAAGAGAAGAGACATGGTTCCCCTGCTGCTGGGCACTGCAGCATCCCCTTCTGGGAGCTTTCCCTCCTGGCGTCTTTCTCAAAAGAGATGAACTGAAGATAATAAAAGATTTCATGAGGGCATCCTTCCCTCCCCAGGAAGATTTCCATCACTCAGTGAGGCCAGACCACATGTATATGTGACGGCAACCTTTTGGACGCTGCATGTACAGACTCACCCAAATGATGCTCACAGTCAGGTAGGTGCTTTCTCAAGGAAACGTGGCTTCTCACGGCACTGTCCCATCCTCGACCTGCTGACATCAGCCACAGGTATGCAATAATAATCCTGCACAAGCCCACGAGGCTTCATCTACACAGACTGATAAAGCATTTTGCCAACACATGAACTGTGTGGCAGTTGTTCTCTGAGAGTCGAATGCAAGAGAGATCATGAAAAGTGCTCAAGATTTACAGGGATGAGGCAGAACAAGCACAATAAGATGCTTAATTTTGATGTGGATCTAGCCAGATTTACCTCCTATGCTTAGCTGGGACCCCTGGAAGAAACTCTGTTGGCAGCACACTTCCAGCCCCAAAAAGACCAAGGAGATGCATCCCAGCAGGGCCAGGGCACCAGCACATCCAGGCAATGCCTCCAGACAGGAGGTTGACACAGCTCACCCCAGAAAGCTGCATCCCAGAATGTCTACCCGTCACAAATCCTCACTGTCCTCCTGATCTCATGGCACCAAGCTGGCTCAGGTTTGTGCCCTGTCCTTGCAGACCTCCCTGATGTTACGGCACATGTCCCTCCACTCCCATGGGCTGGATGCGGTGGGCACAGCCCTCTCCCCTCTCAGTGCCATGGTGAGGAATCGAAACAATGGCTCAGCCTCGGTCTGGGATTTCTCGCAGAGCAATGAGTTGTGGCTACTCGCCAGCACTGGCTTACCTGCGCAGCATCACTCGAGACACCATGGCTCCCTTGTCCTGCTGCTGGTTACCCGAAAGCAGCTGAGCTCTGCCTGTCTTCCCTTCCAGCATGGTTTGCTGTGTCCCCTCCAGTGCAGCTCTGTAGGCCAGCAGCAGCAGAGGCAGGAAACAAATTTTCACTGCCCTCCTGGGGGTCTGTGCTTTGGCCCCCTCACTCTCCTCCTTTTGGCTTTTAGACTCCGGCTTGGAGAAACAGCATGCCCATATCCCCACACACATCAGCACTAAAAAGCCTCTGTAGAAGAACGAGGGATGGTCACGGGCAGCACAGCCTGTGTGCTTGTAATAAATCCGACCTGCTCTGTACTTGCCAACATACCCTGTGTGATGAACATGCCCACTTCTGACAGGCAAAACCGGAGAAAAATCACAGCAGGACTTGCATTTCATTAGGAGTCTACAGGGAACCCACATTACAAGCCAAAGGACACTCGGGTACATCCAGCCTGCTGGAAATTATATGACCCTTTCAATGACAGGTAGATCTGCAGAGATCCCCAGGATGCTCAACAGAGCTCCTCTATTGAAGGAGCGTCCACTCAGAGATGCAGCATCTTCTGGTACAAATTTGGCCACGTTTCTTATTTCCAGGAGTTACAGCTCAAGAAAGAAAGAACATGATTCATTATCAAGCCTTCTCATTGGCAGGCATGCCCTCTAAAATAACAGCAGGTGTTTGCTTCTCCCGGTCCCAATCTGCATTGTATGCATTTGTATTTCTAAGATGGTTTTTCTTCAAGAAACTTTAACACTTCCTGGGTCAGAAGCAAACAAGAGACACCATGAGCCAAAACTCACTATGTTAGGGGCTTCCTAAGCATCTCAGTGCACAGTTTCAGCACGTAACATGAGAGAATTTCATGCACTACAGGAGATCAATAAAACTTCAAAACAATGACCAGCTACAGCAAATCCTCTCCAGAGCACCCAGCAAACACAGATCACAGCTCAGCCCACAAAAGGGGCATTGCAGCTTCAGTGTTACACATCAGGTGAATAGCAACCACATGCCAGTTCAGCCACCGAGGATGAAAAAAACACATCAGCCCTAAAATTCAGGTTTTGGGGTCTGGCAGGCTGCAAGGTAGGACCTGCAAAGCTGTAGCATGGTTTCACCATTTCCCTCTGTTCCCTTGTCAGATTATTTCCCATATAGATCTGCAGGCACACACCTGCCATGTGGCTCCACTGCTGTCCCAAATGCAATGGCAGGAGACAGCATCCTGCACAGGAACTTCGAGAGAGGTCCAGTGGGATGGGAAGCACAGGCTACGAATCCAAAAAAGCACCACGGTGGCCTTGTAGGGGACAAAACCTGCACTTCAGCCAAACAGGGATTTTGATAAAAATCCCTTTATAAATGCCTTCTTTAGAGCCGGGCATTTTGCATGTGCAGATTTTCCACTGAGGAATTCCTCATTTTAGCTATGTTTTTGTAAGAGAGAAACAAAAGGGGACACTTTTTCAGTCCATACAAGTTGAAGGCCGTATGACCAGACCTGGCCAACAGAGTAGAGCCAAACAAGCACAGAGCTGGGACAATGTATCTCAGTGTAACCTCTCACTCCAGCCTTTTCTTGAACAAAACCTGATATAACCACCCTGAATTTTGCCTTGGATTTCATTTCTTTGCTCCAAGTTCAGCTGGGTCTGTCTCCAGGAGCCAGGAATCAAGTAGCATAGCTATTCCAAAGTAAATTGCTCTACAATTGCTTTTCCATAACAAGAAGGTTGTTTTCTTAGGGCAAACCACTTTTATTCTTCAGGAAAGCGTCAGCAGGAGGAATAGCCAGAGAAAACCTGGCTATGCTGCTATTCTGGAACTATTATCATCAGGTAAAAAAGCCAGTGAGTTTCCCCTCTACAGTGTTTGTGGCCAGGCCAAGCTGGCAAACAAGAATGACCCACTCTTTAACCTTCCCTCAGCTCAGTTGAGGATGTCAGAGTTGGGGTTCCCTATAAATATGCACAGCTTGGGCTGGGGTTGTGGGGAGAATGCTCTGTCTCCAAACTGAAAGGGCAGAGAAAATGTGGAGCTGCTCCAGCGAGGGAGAAAACGTCTATAATTAATGTAGTGGGAAAATTACACGTTTATATAGCCCCCCCCAACACAATAGCAGACAGCCATTTCCTGCAGGGCTGTGGACGCTTGCCAGCCCACAAATAAATCACAAAAACACAAAGCCAACAAGGAGGAAAAGAAAGGGGAATTATCACATAGGATGCAGCAGTCTTTTGTACCAGGAAAATAATCAGCGTCTCCACCAGACATCTATTGTTTATCAATAATATTCTCTAACACTCCCGCCATTCGAGTCTCAATTGGGGAGTGATGTTCAAACTGAATGATAGAGGTCTCCTTGGAGTTTGCAAGCTCCAAAGGCACAACAAAGTGGTAGCTTAGGAGATGTACTGACCTGCCCTGAAGGCATTTGTCGGACCAAACCCAAAAACCCACAGTGAACCTGATATTAAATAGACTTTGGCATGGGTGAAAAATGGAATAAAACCAAAGTTCCCCATTTTTCTTCAGGAAGAGGGTGCCTGGTGTGCAAGGATAGAGGCACTCAATGGTCTGGCAGCACCTCCAGAGGGACCATGTCCAGTGATGCTGGAGATTAAAAATAAAGGAACAAACAGTTTTAGTGAGGACTTGCAGTCCTACTCCCACACATTTTCCCTTCCCTCGTCTTTCCCCATAGAGGTTTAATGGCACAAGGTCCAAAGTCACAGCACATTCGAGTCAATGAGAGCCTCTCCATTGACTTTCAACTGTCTTTGGCTCAACCACTGGGATCATGACACCAGTTTTATGACTTCCCCTGTGGCTTATGAAGTTGGGCTTTATCAGCAACAGGAGACTGGAGGAGAAGGTCCATTAGTGGGTTTCAGAAGGGCAGTTCCTGTTTTCTTCTTTGCCTGGGGCTGTGTTAAATGAATTACGTGTGTGCACCATACTTTCCAGAATATATTTTGGCTACAGCGACACTGGCAAATGCATGAGCACTCCCGAGTGGTTTTTTTTTTTTCCTACCTCTGCTCCATGTGCTATAGGGTGAATGCTGCTGGCCAGATTCCTCGTGGAAACTGTGCTGGGGCACCCTGGGGCTCTGGCTAGAGGGGTCTCATCATGCAGGTCTCTCTGCCTAGCCCTGGTACCTGATCTCAGGGGTCCTTCACAGCACAGCATCAGTCATGGGTTGACTGTCTTCCTCTGAGCCCAGCTGCAGTAGCTGGACCTGCTTTTGTGTGAGATCCGTGAGAGGGTCCCCAAAATGTTTTACTGAAGCAAGCTTTAAGTTGAAGTTCTTTAGGTGGCACCCAAACCCATCCTCTGCTGCTCACACAGAAGCTTCTCCACCACCTCTTTACATGCTAGAGGAACATTCAAGTGTGATCTCTTGGGCTGAGGTTGGTTTACCTCACTGAGCAACTTTATTTCACCGCCTTGTCACCAGACCTCCGTAAGGACCAGAGGCCCCATGACCTGGAACAGCTAAGATGAAATTCCTCCCCCAGTCTAGGCTTGCTGACCCCAAATCCTCACACTTACTGCTCTTGTCCTCCCATTCCTGGGAGGCAGAGGGGAAACACAGCTGGCACTTAGCAATGTCAGGGGATAGAGCAAAACGCTTCACCACACCTCAGGCACTTAAGCTTTTCCTTTCTTTCCTTGGCCTGCTTTAAAAAAAAAAGAGAGAAATTTTATATATTGACACACACACAAAAGTGAAACATTTGTTTAGGAGAAAATCGTGTTTCTCTCGCTGGTTATTGGCTGCCATTCAGGAGGGAGGGAGAACAGCAGCCCTTAATGTCTGCCTGTTCCTCAGTGATTTGTGCTTTTGTGTTTTGAACGACATATGTAATTCTGATAAAGGTATTAGTGTATTTCCTAGACTGAATAATAAATTACTAAATGCAAGGCCCTCTATTTATGCACTTTAACGCTGAGAACTTAAATGCAAAACCGCAAAGACATTCAACTCTCAAGATCCCCACAGTAGATCTCTCTGCACTGCACAAATGAAGTACCCAAATTGATTTGGCTGTATTTTGCAGTGCACATTTCAGGGATGAGGGCAGGGCCTAGGGCAGGAATGGACATTTTCTCGACGTTTCTACAGCACTTCGCTCAAAGCTGTCTCAAGCCCACCCTGCAGCAGTGAGCAGTATCTGAGAGCAGTGGCTCCTCAGTAATATCCTCTGAACTGGGTACATAGCAAGCTCCCTCTTGAGCTCATTATGACTAAGTGGCACACAGGAACCGATAAGCACATTCAGGATAAACACATCTGGAAGTGGCTTGCTAGCTACAAAGAAATGCTTATTAACACACTTTTTTAGGGTAAAAATGGAGCAAAACTAAAATATGGCAAGCACAGTTTAGAGTTTTCATTGAGCGGGGAGGGAAAGCTGTCCTCAAACCAGAGCACTCAAAGCTGCTTTGACTTCTTTCAAACAGCAGACTAAATTTTTTTTTTATTATTTGTGTTTCCATTTTCTTTTAACCAATACTACTCCTATTCTGGCTTTGGCTTATTGAAAACCATCATTTCTGAACTGGAACGAAGTGCTGAGATTTCCACAGCACGAAGCCCCACCTTGCTCTTTCCCCATGGCTCTGCCTCGGAATCAAGTGGGTTTCAGAGGGGCTTGGCAGGGCACAACTTACTCCAGAGCACGCTGGCCCTTGGACTGACCTATGTTATCTTTCTGAAAAAGTCTTGACTGCTGTCCAACTCATTCAACTCATCCAGCAAATGTGCTGGACCACAGCTGGAAGTGGGTGAGCCAATGCTGTGTATTTGGGAGTGCCAATCTGCCAGCACCTGCCTGCCGGCAGCCCTCGGCATCCACCCTCGATGGACAGGAGGTGAAGGGGCCAGCATGACCCCAACCCACAGCTCTGCACCCCTCCTGGACGCAACCTTCCCCCATGGGCATGGGGAACAGCTACCCTGTGTTGACCGTCCTTCAGTCAGAGCTCCTTCTTTCTCCAAAATGAAAGGTAGGCTCACTCCAGCACAGACATCGGGAGCCAAGTTCCTGGCCAGGGGGCAAGAGGTCCTGCCAGCCCCATGGCTGCATCCCTCTCTGGGCTGGGCAGCTGCCTACAGCAGGCATGGGTTGGCCGATGGCTAGCACTGGCGCTCTCCAGGCAGCTATGATGGCACATACCAGATGACACATTCCCCACCAGTTCTCCCTCCTCCCCAAGCAAGAACCGGGGTGGTTTTTTCCCTCCTCCTTGAATATTCTCTTTCACGTTTTGGCCCAAGCTCATTCTCCTGCTGGTTTTGGGGCTGCTGTCATTTCCTCACCCCTTCCCCCACCCAAGGAGCTCCTGCAGATTCACCCTTTCCTCCAGCTGGGAATCCCTGTGGATTCACCCTTCCTCCATATGAGAAAGGAGACTTAAAAAAAACCCAACACCTCAAAACCCCAAACCAAACCCCATCCCATGACTAAAAGTCTCCAGAAAAGTAGCGTGCTGCAGTCCACATAACTGCATAAACTCAGTTTAAAGGCTGTGTTTAAAGAAGTAGTAGGATGATCCAGAGTCAGTAAGTGCTTGGTAATTCAGGCAACAGTTGTCAGAGCCTTCTGCCTTTGTTTAGTGTCAATATATTGAAGGGGAGAATTTTAACAGGGTACAGCTCCAGCAAGATGCAGCACCCTTACATTAGCTGAAAGTGATGTGATCCTAGAGAAATGCAGATGGCACTTGTACACCTGGCACCCAGGGCATGAAACTAATGAAAGTAATAATCAAGGTGGACCCTGAGCTGGGCAGGTGGAAAGAAGTAGAGGATGGGCACAGAGGAGAAAGCTAGGTTAGTCTGTCTGGAGGGAAGGTGGAACAAGGCTTTTCAAAGAAGGATGAGGTCCGTGAAAGCCAAGGGTTGGCAGAACCCCGCAGAATTGGGTAGTAAAAGCAGAAGCCCTTTGCTTGCAAATGCCAGGCCAAGGAGAGGGCAGTAGAAAAACCAATGCAGCTGGAAAATCCAGTGCTTAGTGCATTGGTCATCAAATGCAGTGCTCCTAAACACGACAGTTACCAAAGGCTCCGGTGCACAGGCATGGCAGGGCAGGGGATGTATGACGCTGCTCCCGCCTGAGGCGTAGGCACAGATCAAACCAGCCAGCTGCTGGGTCACGGAGCAGAAAGTGAATGCTGCAGGGCCAAGGGATGCAGGGAGCCTATCCGGGATGTGGGCAGAATCAGCTGAGCTCTAACAGATTTCCACTGCAAGACCCCTTCACAAAAAGGTTGACTGAGAAGCATGTTTGGGTCATGAATGAATAATAAATAAACCAACTTAATAAAATGCAAATGTGAAGCCTGGACATAAGTTACACTAGGTCTGGGGTGGAGCCTGCTATGAGGAGACTAGCAAAGGCACCCAGAACCTCCTTTCTCCCCGTGAATGTGGCTCGGTCACACTTAGTTGTGGAATCTCAACACCCCACCCATGTCCCAGGTCAAACACAATGGAGGGAGCTGCGTTACCCCAGGGACAGGGTGGTCTCAAACCTCTGCAAGGATTTCACCCCTCCACCCCAGCCTGAGCCTGCCAACTTCAGAACAGTGCTGAGCTGCAGCCTGGCACGCGCACCTACAGAGTCACACAAAAAAAGAGCATCTTTTCCCCTTCACTTCTATAAACAGGAAGAAAGAAAACCCTCCAAAAAATTGGTTTAGGCTAATCTGAAAAAGAAAGTTCATATTCTTTAGCTAGATTTCAAAAACAAAGTCTCTGTTTGACCTGCAATGTTTAATTTGACCTAAAATCTTTTGCTTTGCTTTTAGTTTCTTGGATACTTTAAGGAAATGTACCAATTTTAAAATCAAACAATAGTTCAACTTCTGGATTTTATTTTACAGCCCCCTATAATTTGTTTTCTTTGTTTTTTAAGTAACTTTAAGCAGGCACATCATGAACACCTTGGCACGGTGAGTCTAGCTAACCAAAACCATAGGACATTGTCCAGGCCATGTCCGTGTCACTCTGTGTAGTCGGTGGACCAGAACTGGGAGAGGAAGGGCCATGCCACAGTGCAAGGTGGAGGGTCTGCCTTTGGCCGCCTTCCCCAGCTAAAACCACAGCTCAGACTGGAGGCTGCTCCATCCATAGCCCAACAGCTACCCTCCCTGCGGGGCATCGCTTGGGGATGCTGGGGCAAAGACCATTCCTTCCAGATGCCCTCACTCACTGAGAAGAGCCTGAGTGTCTCAGCCTGGGGACCTGTGACAGGATCTTGTCTCCTTAGGCCATGCCTGTGTGGCCCATCTGCTCCATTCGGTTCATAAGATGTTTTCAGATGCCCCAGTGCTCCAAGGAACTGGCTTGCTATCGGATTTAATAGTTGGCCAAAACCAGCTCTCACCTTGGTCTTCAGCAGCTCTCCCACATCAAGGGAGTTTAAAAGATTCCCTAGGGTAAGGGTCTGACATTGCCCCAGTAACAATCCAGGAGTGTTGGCTGACTGTGAAAAAGAAGATCAAAGCCCTGCAGCAGCAAGTGGCACTAAGACACATTCCGTTGAACCCTTGGTTTGAATAGGGGTTCAAGAAGAGTTGAAGAAGAAGAACCCCTGAAGAAGTTCAAGATGTCCCAAAATGGCACATTCTGGGATGACCTGCAGAATGAAATAACAGTCTGCTGCACTCTGGAGTTGCATTTTTTGGTTGTAAAATGTTTAGCAGAGAAAAAGCCCCAGTTTAAGCCATTTCAGAAAGTGTAGTGTTTACTCAGTCAGATGGCTGTTTTTAACAACAGAGCAGGTTTCTTAGTTTAAAGATCTGCCAGGGCCAGGGTAGAAACAACCATTTCCCTTCATACCAAGAGCCCTTCAGTTATAAAACAACTGCCTTTAACCTCATTTAAGAACAATAATACCAGTTGCGCTATCTTTTCCTTTGCTTTCCTGGTTTATCCACTTGGGAGTCTGATTATGGCCTCACAAAAGAGTATAAGGCTACTACTAACCTCTAACTGATACAGTAAAAAATAGGTATGGGGTATGTATGGCAAGTAACTTCTCTGCATAGGGCAGCAAGTCCTTTATAAACCTGAAAAACTCTGCTATACCATGCAAATGTCTTTGCTTTTGGCACGACAGAAAGCCAGGATCAAATCAGCAGAAAGCAAGATATACAAGAAGATGCATCCAAACCAGAGATGCTTCACACTGCATCCAGAAAGACAAACAACCCAACTTGTTATTTCTCCTTTTGACTGAGCCTTGTTGCTGTCCCCCTGAGGTGTGTTGTGCTCTATCACACGGCATCCCAGCGACCATGACCAGAAACAGCTGAGTTAAAAGATGTAAAGAGGCAGTTTGGAACCTATAGCAGCTCAAAATGTGAAGCACAAGTGCAGGCTACACTTATACTCATGCTTCACTTGCATGTGGGACATTCAGAAGGCCCCTGGGTACCACCTAGCCATCTGCAAGTGGAGGCTGTGCATCCCCTGCAGGCTCCTTAGAGCAACATACCGGTTCCAGACGAGCATCTTAAAAAAAAAGCTTTTCACTCAGGGAATCTGCTACCTTATAAAACCTCACTCGCATCTGCTTAGCCTGACCAAAAACATGTTTCTAGCTAGAGGTTCAGCCCAGCTAGGAGAACAAGTAGGATGCATCATTTCACACCTCTCTGCAGGCTCCCCAGGGCTGGCAGTGGAAATTTCAATTCACATGTGATATGATTTTTTCTTGCTAACTGCTCCAAAGCTCTGAGAAAGCACTGGCCTCACCCTGCCATCACAAGCACTAACTGTGTCCTTGTCCATAATGGTGCACAGAAATAAAAACTGCTGATTTTCTTTTCCTTCTTCAATTATGTTGTCCTCAGTCCAGTCCCTCTGAACTCCAGGGACTTCTCTCCAAGGAGAAACTGCTTTTTGATCTTCATCAGGACATTAAAGACATCACTGAGCAGCAGGACAAGAAGAGAGTAGGCTACTTTTTCCGCATGTTTTGGGAGGGAGTAAACTAATGTGAAACACAAGCATTGTTTGTAAGGGTTTGGAAAGTCCTTTGCAGATATATATCAAATTGATTTAACTTGAAAGAAAAGCACTTAGGACAAATTAAAAGTGTTGTTTTCTAGATAAAAGGTCTTTTTAATCTGTTCTTCCAGCAGTTTCCATACCATTGCATTTAGCTGCCCACTTTGAATTTTCAACCAGTGTCAGAGGCAACCCAAGTCTTGGGATGGACTTCCAAGGCTGGCACCAGGCTCGCCTTCTCCTTTGAGCACATCATTAAAAAGCAAGTGACCTTGTGTCCTGCTGTGCTGCTGGGGAGGCCATTTTCAAATGATAGCCCTGTTGGGAAACCACATTTCATGATGGGTGGAAGAAGGGTTGGCAGAAGCCACTTAGAAATGAGGGGACTGCACAGCTCATTTTAAAAAAGCACTCAAACGTCTGGGTTTGAGGCAGGTGACAATAATAAGCAGTGATAAATGAACATCAGTCTGTGTTCACATAAAATGTCTCATCTTGGTCATGTGCCAAGCGCACTGCCAACAAGGATGCATTAGTCCCTGTTGTCAAAACTGCTCTATTTAAAAAAAAAAAATTGCCTTAGGCAAATGGAAAGAGTGGTTGATGCCTGGGTAGGAAATGGAGACCAGTGTCCCAGGCTGGACCACTGAAAGCACCTCCAGCTTTCTAGATGTGAGAAGGTCCTTTTCCACCTCTTGCTGTACCCCTATACCATGAAGTGACTGCCTGTGCTCAGCTGGGCTGTGGCTCCTACCAGGCACTCAGAGACCTAACATTTAGCATCAAAAGTAATTATAATACAGCAGTACTCTCTAGGAGACCTGAACTGTGCAGTCACAACAGTCCTGCCCCAGAGGGTAGAGGCAAGACTATTTTTTCAGGCTTGATTAACAGAAAATAGCACCTAACTCACAGTGATCTGGCTGGCATGTCCAGCCTTACCCACAGAGCAGGGGGTGGCAGATCCATGGTCATGCACAGCAAAATTAGGATAGCAAAGCAGACTCCCTCTCTGATAAAACTGCTGGGCAGTAATGGCCTTTCTTAAGGGACAAGGCTGGTGGTAGGCATGTGGGACTTTACTGATGTGAGTGCACTCATCAGATACTTGGAGACATAAGCATAAATGCTCTCTTCAGCTGATGCTTGCAGAAGTAAAATCAAATGAGCCCTGATGGCAAGACACAATGAGACACAGATGTGAATAAGGAAAGACTCCCACAATATCCTATAGGACAAGGGCTTGACTTCAGCAGTTGCTGCTTGATCTGGAACAGCCTGGTGTCCACCATGGCTTATGTTTTCACTTGCTAGAGGAGGCTTCCTGGAGAAGCCTGGGCGTTAGTGGCTCTACTTCATCTCCCACACTGCATTTTCCTTTCAGCCCCTTCCAGCATCCCAGACGTCAGCTCATCACTTTCCCACCATTACTTGTCCATCATTATTACTAAGAAATACGTGTATGACTGTATACATCTGGCTGTAGCTCCAGCTGACATGAGGAGTTTATTGTGCTTGGGTTTAAGAACACTTCAAAGAGCTTATTACCCCACCATCCATCCATTTTCTTGTATACTTCTGAAGACTGAAATTTCCCTTCATTTGAGACTTCTCTAACTATCCTTAATAAAACAAAAAAATACGTATTTCTCCCCCTTATTAGCTTGCTCATGTATTTTGCAGGCCTCCTGGTTCTTGCCTATGCTTAGTGATAATGACTCAATAAGAAAGCTTTAGCATGTTACAAGAGCAGACTTTGGTCACTGGAATTTTTAGCCTGTGTCTGACACATGGCTTTTGGGGGCAGAGGATCTCATTTGTTGTGTCTGAGACCATTGCCCTAAATACTTCCTACTCCTCTCAATTTTCCCAGACATTATGTGATCCCGGAGGGCATTTCACATTCCCTCCAACTTAACTGCAGTAGAGTCCGAAACTTGCACTGCCTTTTCCAGTGCCTAATAAAGTCTCCTGAGAACAACAGCTTTTTGTGTGCGGTTACTTTCTATATCTGAAGGATACTCCTGAACTTTAGCCTGACTTTTGCTTTTGGCTCCTCTCCTAGGACTTTGATCCAAGAAACCCTCTCAACATGTTCCACTTGCTCAGCTGGGGAATTCAGCACTGCGGTATCTTGCATTGCAGATTATTTTTAGGGATGATCAAATCAAGACAGATAAAATAAGAAACAAGCTGAATCCTTGCTAGAGCTGACTGCAAAATGCTGTGACTTACCAGCACTTGGTCTCATGGCCAGAGTGGAATTCCTGATCCAAGAAAGAGGAAAACATATTCCTGATGGACCTGATTCAGAGCAGGGCCTTCAACTCGGCAGCCTGCAGACCACACTATCAAATTAGTCTCTCCCTCCCTGGTATCTTGCTTCCTGGGTATCAGCTATCTCCTGCTTATGAGCTAGAGAATTCCAATGCAGAGGCAGCCTGTGGCCTCTCAAGGGGAGCTGCAACAGCAGACAGAGGTGCCCTGAGGCACAACAGCTCTGAATTTGAAGCTGAGGTGAAAAACCGTGGCCAGGTGACGTGCATGCTGATGCACAAAGGCTTAAGCTGGTATGATGCAATAGGCAGCCCAACATTCCAGTCTAAAAAAGCACTTGAAAGAAAGCACACTTAACTGGGATCACATTCTTGGTCAGTGGTGTTGGATTGAGCCACGGTTTCTCACTGATGTAGTCCTTTCCCATTACGAGAGACCATACTACCTACTGGAACAACAAGCTTCCACATGGCCAAGCCTCCTTTCACCATCTTATCTTGCTGTCCATAAGCGACAGCAAGAGTACACCTTCATGTAGAAGCAGCTGAACAGGCCAAGGATGCATCAACAGACTTTGATGGCTCAGTTGTCCTGCCCACCAGCACCCAGTGAGCAACATAGTTTTAGGACAAAAAGGAGAGATCACCACAGGTCAACGCAGTCGTCTGCACGCCGAAATACCCACATGAAATCCAATTTTCATTTCAAAGTCGAGGAAACATCATCCTTAGCTGTGAAGGACATCTTAAACAACGATGGCCAGCAAGACTGGTGATGCACTGCTGAATTTCACTTAAGCCCTATAATAAATGATTATCAGATCCTTAATAAACTCAGCTGGGCTGTCTAACCACAGCACTCATCATCTAGCACTTGGAAAGAAAAGAGTAGCAGAAAACAGTGAGACATACCTCTCTGTGTCATATGCCAAGACTTCAGAAAACTGTTTTGGGGGGAATTCCAGAGCACAGTACAGTGAAAACGTGAAAGACAAAAACATATTTTTTTCACTGATGTGAGGAAACAGGCTTTGCTTTTAACTGGCCAGTGTTGTCTGTGGAAAGAAAAGAAAAAAAAAAACCAAACACCACTGAGGGACGAAGCAGCTAGTCTAAACTGGTCCCCTAAAGGTATTTATTTTTAAGAAGGGAATTTTCCCTTTTTTTGTTAGGTTGACTATTGCCAACAGTATTTTAGCTTATGCTGTGCCTGCTGACCTACCACATTTAGCCTACTTACACTAATTAAACTTTAATTAAGTTTATTAGGTGTTCATCTAACATCAAAAGTAAGTCAAAGGCTTTGCAAAGTGTTGGCTGAGGTCTTAGCATGACTAGGCAGTTTTGGTTTACATAATTTTATTTATATGTTTATATAAAATGTTTTTTAAAAGTGTAGGTCACTTCTAACCTACTCACCATAACCTTTCCTAAAGCCATAGCAAGCACTTGGTCTACAGTTTCACTTAGAACCAGCATTACAAGGAGTGGCACTTCTTGGTCTGCTGTTACTCTTGGTGTAACAGAGACCTCAAGAGATTGACTTGTGTTTTAGGATGCTCCCACGAGTCTAGGTCCATCAGGTACCCCAGGTCTCTCCTCCTAGGCTACCAGTCATGTCTTGTTGCATTTCTACGTCTTTAAAAAAAACAGGGAAAGGACTCTTCTTCAATTCCACCCCACCAGTGCAGGGTGAAGTCTCTGCTTTGTGCATAGACAGTGGTTTTCCAGTCAGCCTTACATTTTGCTCAAATAACAAGCCAAGTTTCCTGACAAGTCAGTCATTTCCCCATTTCCTCTTCTCTCTGCCTCCAAAATAAATTCCCTCGTGCCCCAGGAAACGTGCTGCAACCACAAGTTTCTGAACTGAAGGAGGCAGTATCAGAAGTTTCACATGACACCTGGAACAAGTGTATCACATCCACCCCTCACAAGCCACTGATGAATCAACCAGTGGTCTGAAAGATCCCATTAAAAAAGATCCTGGTGCTATCCTCAGTTGAAAAGCATTGCTTTTCTTTAATTTCTGTAAGATTAGCTGGGAAAGTGAAAGCAAGCTGCATGTACGTACCTCAAGGATCAGCAATCTGTTGGCATCCATAATTGTCCTCTTATATAGTTCACTCCCTTCTCACCTTTAGAAAAATTGGTAAGCCTTTTATCCTGGGAAAGCCACTGATTTTAGAGCTATTGCTCTAAAACGGCTTGAGCAAAACTCCCACAGGAGCTGGCCCACCAGTCCAGCACATGAAGGAAACACAGACTGAGCCCAGCACAACCCATCTTCAAGTCCCAATTCCCCACAGCATCCTCAGAGCAGGGCACAGGGCACTGGCACAGCATTTGCCTCCAGAAGGTTTTCAACCTGAGATCCTTCTGCATGTCCTCTGCCTTTCGTCTTGCCACCTGAGTCACGCAACGGCACTGGTGCTGCATGCGCACCCTCACAAACTGAAAGCACAATTCGGTTTGTGTGGACCTTGGGTCTGCTCGCTCCTCCAGGTTGTTATGGGCATGCCACCAGGCAGCCAGTTCCCCTGGGGCTGGCATCGTCCTCAGCTGTCTCGAAAGACCCCCGTCATTAGACTCCCCACCTCTATCCAAAACCTTTACCCACAGACACAGCCAGAGTAACTGCACAGCCCGTGAGATCACCTAGCAGCATTAACACAACCCACAGTTTATTTTGCTATCATCAGCCATATCCGCACTTGTTCTTTAGATATCATGCCTGTTCCCTGGTTGACTGTTCATTGTTAATGCTGAACTGATTATTCGATGGGGCTGTTCAGGTTGGTAACTCCCTGCTCCAGCATGGTGCAGCACGGAGAAGTCTCGAGGCCGGTGTGGGCATCCGACACGGGATGCCGGCAGCAGCTGCTGGCTCAGACATCGCTTTGGGTAGTGTGTCTTTCTCCATGAGACTGCGGACAGGTCTCCCAGGCAGCCACAGTGCTGAATAACAAACCAAAATGCTCCAAAAGCAGCCAAAGGGCAGGATCAGGCAAAAGTCTGTCCCATCACCCTGCCATCAATTAGTGAATCACTTGCCCTACTATCAAAAAGTGCACTGATCTTTGCCAGGCAATAGGGGAAAAACTTCCCCGCCACAAAAAACACACCTTGAATATGGATGAAAATCATGAACATTTTCAAATAGAAGGAAATAGCTCTTAAAACGAGACACATTTTCATTTTGGATAAAGCTTTCCAGACATGCTGTGATAAGCACAGCATAAGAAATTATGCAGATAATTTTCTGCATAAAAATGCAGGGGGGAAAATGCCTTGTTTTTTTCTTTTTTTTTAAACAAGCACCAACTTTAAAAAGGAGGTTTTGGAAAAGAATATTTTGGCAACAAACCTTTCAGCTTAGTGCTTAGCAGCCACCAAATATTTAGCTTTGAAAAATAAAAATTTGTTCAGAGCTTTGGATTTTGCTTTCTTTCCTTTTTAAATGAGAGAAAGTGTGCATTGGCACTGTGAGTGAGGAGGTTCTGACAAAAAAAAACCCGCACCACCAGTGAATTTTCAGTGACTTCTAGGTAAAAAGATACATAAATCTGAGACTAAATCCAAATACCCAGGAGGACCACACATAGCTGCACAGGCTTATTTCCCCCTTAATGACAGATTCCTCCCAACTAGCACCAGAGGACATTCAAATGGGTGTTAGAGACCCACAAAAGCAACATCTCATTGGTTTCCTCTTCCCTGAAAGGCCGCTTGCCCAGCAGCAGTTCCTTCGCCTCCTCCATCTCCTTCCCCATGCCACAGTGCTTAGTCCCAGGGCGTGCTTCTCCTGAAACGCTCCACAACTCCCTGGAACACTGTTGCCTTTGCAGCAGAGATGAATGATTCAGGGCCTCTTTTGGCTGCCTGCAGCTGGATGATTTGACAGAGAGAGACTCCAACTTTAAAGGAAAAATACTACTTTGTAAACAAAGCTGAGATGAGATTTATCACAAAACAGGAACAGGGAAGTCGTTGTTCCAAACAATAGTCACCTATTTATTTTATTTTTCAGTCTATCAAAAGAAAAATGCTCATGGTGAACGTTCTGTGCACAAACATGATTTCCTAATGAGACATTCTGTATGTCAGCTAAGCCGAGCAATGGAAACTGCAGAAATGAAATGGGTGCATATGCTGTCTCCAGCAGAAGTAAAGGTCTGAGAAAACAGATGCTCCTTGCACACATCTTGGAGTCAATCCTCCTGGTATTCTTTGGCCTGCAATGTATAGAATAGAAAAATAATCTCTTTGGGCCTTTAAAAGCAAATCCAAAAAGCTATGATCTGTCCTGAGGATTAGATAAATTCACTCCCAGAATCGAGAAGGGCTCTCCAAGTGGCCTGCTGCTAAACCTCAGATGTCATCACATGGAAACATCCAACTCAGAAGCATCAGCTCACCACAAGCATCCCAGCAGGGTAGGACCCAAGTCACGGAGGGCTGTTTTTAGCCCTGGATGAGCTCCAGGCAGAAGGAACAAGGAAGCAGTGCAAATCAGAGGGGTACCGGGAGGTCTATGCTGCAGGTCCTTATGGAGTGGGAGGAGAAATCCCAGTCTCTACCTGCGCTGCTTTGCGAGGTAAGTGCTCCCCCTTGCTTGTTCTGTTCATACCGACATTGATTTGCAGCCTTTCGTGGAATATACGCTATAAATACATACGCCAGTTTCCAAAATAGCCTTGCAGGGTTACACTGTAAACAGTGCTGCTCCCTGATGTTTCCTGCATCTATTTTAGTAGCTCTGCAGAACCTACAGCAAGTCCCATTTTTCTGGGATCCTCTCTCCCAGGGACCCCTCGCTCTCAGCTTACGGTGGGTGGAAGGACTTTGGTTCCAAACCCATTTGCTCGATGGCATGGGAAAAAGCAGAGAGGTAACTAGAGAAACAGAACATTTGGCAAATGTGTATTGAACTTTTCACAACAAACCCATTAGTTCAGGCGGCCCATCTCTATGGCAACCAAACAGCACAAAAACAAGACATTAACACCTACATTTATTAGTGTGCAAGTGCTTAGTTATTATCATTCCAGGGGTATATTCCCCCCCCTACCCCCCACCTTATTTTCGTTCATAATGAAGACAACTCGATTCTAGTTCAAATGCCAACGTAAACATAGGCACACAATTTACAGACAGCAGAGCTGAAGCTTTCATATTTTTAATCACTGTTTGAAAAACAAAACCCCAAAACAAAACAAAAAGGCTGTGTGTAGGGAGTTACCCAATTTCCATTTTATTTTGCGAAATTGTTAAGGATTTGCAAGTCATGGGGACAGGGGGAGAGATACTATCCATCCTACCCTAACACGACTATGAAGATCTTCATTAGGTGGAGGAATTGGGAATATATACTGGTTCTCCCAAAATAATTTCAAAGCACCTTGCCTTTATTTTATATGGACATTACAAGCAGCTCCCTAGGAAAATGTAACACAATCTCCACCGTGCCACAAGGCTTCAGGTTATGTCACAGGCACTGGGGTAAGTGTATTGCTGTTTGGGTATGTTCACTCCAGAAATAAGCAAGGAGGGGATAAAGATGCTGGGAAGCAGAGACTGTGCGCAGCATCGTGGAGTTTGGCAGCCAAGGTAATGAATTCGGACATTTTTGGAGTTCCAAGTGTGCCTGAGGGTCCCGAGTGAATCCCAGTGGCCTCAAGAGCAAAGACCATATGGGGACAGCTTGCAGAAGACAACAAGGTGTGAAGCAGGAAAACATAGGCTGTGCCTCTCAGCCCAAGGCACATTTGAAGTTGTGTTGGCCATTCATGGGGCTAACAATACTCTTCACATTTTATTCAGTGTTCACTGAACCTCTCTTTTTCATCTCTGCTTCAGGATTTAGACTAACTTTCATTAGGATAAGGATTTGGCTTTCTTGGGGTGGATAGTCTTAAAGAATCTAGTCCTGGTCACTGTCAGAGATGGGAAATGGGACCAGGCAGACTGGCAGCATGACCCTGTCCAGCAATCGCTATGCTGTCCAGGTGTGCAACAGGCCTCATTGCTGGGACAGAACTGCCCTCCCAACAACAGCAGTGCAGATAAGTGAAATAAGGAAAAGCCTTCAGGGGCAAGTGAGCCTTGCCTCAGGATCAAACAGACTTTATAAATAAGTGGTTACCATTTCTGGAATCAGAGCAAAGTAAATATGTGGTTAGTGGTAAGACTTAAACACAAATGGATCTTGTAGGTTGGTAAGGACTGCAGGCAATGGATCAGGTTCGTCAGTGCTTCATGTATACTAATAAAGATTGATAATGTTAAACACTCCATCACTGCGGAGGGGAGGGTAGAGAGAAGAACAGCTCTGAAAGCCATCAGAACCATTCTGACATTGGCAGATTGAAGACATCAAGCAACAATTGCCCCAAACTCCAACATAACACCTCAAGGTATGTGTGTGTGGGCAGTGTTAGGTTACCCCATCCCTAAGGAACCACTTGGCTCCATATAACAGACTCAACAGGTCTGGAAGTCCTTTTCCAGATGGTTTGGCATTTTCCCCCTTCCATCATGCACTGCTGTTTGCAGGTGAAAGGCACCTTGTCTTGGGACTAATTCAGATGTAATCACTTTAGGGTTAATTCAGATGTAATCCTTCAGCATTCTGTGTCTTTGCACAATGACAGCAAAGAAAATCCAGGCTAAACACTCAGGAAAAATCTTTAGTGGGAAGAGCAACAACGTACTGGGAGATGATACCTTGGAAGAGCATGGAGTCTCCACAAAGACCTCTCAGGAATTACTTATGTAAAATTGATCCTGCCCAGGGGCAAAAGGACTAGGTGTCTGCCCAGGACACCAAGGACAGTCGCTGCATCAATGGTGTTGAGAGCAGTGCGTTCACCTCTCATGCAGTGCTGCAACTGCAGGTGAGATGTCTCACAAAAAGTAAGATTTGCCACTGTCACAGGCATGATTTGCCACAGTATGGAGCAGATATAAAATGCCAGATCTGCCTGATCAAAGCCAGAGCAGACAGGCCATGGATTTTCACAAGTTTTTTCAGCTCTTTAAGGGCAGATGCTGGCATGAAAAGGGACTGACTTCCCTTCAGAGGACCATGTGCAGGACATATAACACAATACTACTTCTCAGCACTGAGAGCAAATGGATTACAGGGGACAGATTAAAAAAAGCCAAACCAATCTTCTCCTCCAGCATCCCTCAGGTAGAGTCAATAGAGCATTTATGAACTTACACCAGTGAAACCAAGAGCTAGATTTAGCCCATCACTGTACAGAAGGTCTAATGGCAAATTGCTTGTCATCTAATTTCAGGCATGTGATGAGAAAATGTTTAACATAAAGGTTGCAATACATTAACCACACTCCCATTAGCAGTGGAACAATCCATTACTAATATCCCTCCATCCTCAGGCAGCACCTCCTCCTGAAAGCACACTGCCAAGATTTAAGCTGACCAGGGCCCCAGTTTCCAGGCCCTTCAGGCAGGTTACAAGAAAGCAAATTAACAGGTTGAAACCCTGACAATTTGCTTCTGAAATAAGGTCACTGAGGATCCTGCAAGTCCCTAACTATCTGGCTTGCTATCGGCTGAAAGACATTTCAAGAACATTAGCATTGGTGCCAAAAATATCTGGGCTTGTCCCTGCGGCAAAACAGCAGCAGGAGAAGGAGGCTGAGAATAAAATGTCAGTGTCTGAATAGGCAGAGTGATGGGTGGAGCTGAGCTGTTGAGATCTTGTTTGTTGGGGTACCTCCACTGCCAGGAAGAGTAACAGCTCTGGCTAGGAGGAGATGTGCCTCAAGAGCAGGGCAAGGATGAAGGCACCCTTGGGAAATCACTGCTTTGCAAGTCCCTGTAGACCTCCAAGAACAGTTCAAAAAGGTCCAACAAAAAAGCTGCAGAGTGGTTTTCCTGCTGTAGGCAGGAAAACATGGCCAGCCACACTCGCCTCATACCACTCTAGCAAGTGTCTTGCTTTCTGTTAGCCAGAGCTAATACTCGGTCACCATGACACTCCATCAGCTGAAGACCTCTGACAATAGATCTAAGCAGGCAGCAGCAAAGCCAGCTTGAAATAAACCTTCAGCACGTCCAGCCCCTACTGAAGATGCAATTCCACCACAACAAAATGCTTGGCAACATCATGCCCACTTCACCAATGTTTCTCCTCTACAGGAAAATCTTTTCCCATCTCCAGTCTCTCTTTATGGTCTTTTCAGAAGGAAAGACTTCTGTTTTTCACCAGTGAAGTAACTGCTGTATAACAAAATTCAGCAATTATAACAAAACTCATGCCTCCAGGCTTCAGTATAAACCCAGCCCAGAAAAGCTTCAGATTGACCTGGACTGAGATATCTCAGAAACTTTGTCAATGGCTTTCACAATTTGGTTTTTTGGATTTGTTTTCTAAATTAAGCATCCCCGAGTCTTGGTGCTTCCCCCCTCCCCCAGAGTCCTCTGGAGCTGGCATATCACTGGGGCAAGGCAGGCGCTCCGCTCCTGGTCCATGTGAACACAGACCAGCTCTGACTGCTCTTTTCAAACACAGCAACATTTCTGACTCCTAAAATTCATGTCACCATACCACTGTCCTAAGTGGGGAAGACACATTGGAATATATGCAGATCCTGGGTACTAGCTTCTGGTTATTAATACCCTCACTCCACATATGCATGCACATAGATGCAGATTGTGTAATAGCTTTGAAAAATCATCCAGGCCCTCTGGAGACAGTGCCATCTTGAATCCATTAGCTGTGTTATGAATAAATGAATGAACAAAAGCCAGGTTTTTTTTCTGACTGTGCAGTGACGGCAAAGGAGGGGAACACGTAACAGCAGAGAGGTGGAGCACGACTCCGCAGGTGACACCGGTGTCCCGAGTGTGTCCCATGATGCCTCCTTGGTGGAGGTACGCACAACCAAGAGGTGCCCAAGTCCAGACCCGGAGGCCGCCATTGCCTGAGCGTGTTTATTTTAGTCCTGCTTGCTTGCATGCATGCGTGTTCGCAGCAGGAGGGGATGTAAATGGCCCCAGCCATCCCTGCCCAGCCTTCCATCCTCCAGCATGTGCCAAAACTGTTCTGCTCACACTAGCGCGAGGTCACATTTCTTGGAAGAGAGCTCAGCTCCTTCTCCCCTCTCCCTTCCCCCACGCTCCTGGTAAAATATGAAAACAGCCTGCCACCTGCCATTTGCCTGGCCTGTTTCTCTCTGTCTGCCAAAAATTAGCAACATGCCCCAAAATATAATTGGAAACACTGCACTGCACTGCAGGGGTCCCATTTCTGTTGCATAGAAGAGGCTTGAAAAAAAGCCAATTTAATTTCTAGATTCCCGGGGCTGCATATAGCTGCTAAGTGGGGAGGTAAAAAAAGTCACTTTTATCAGGCCAATTCCTATTAGTAGATTCAGATCTTTTAACAAGCCATGCCATAAGAATCAGCGAGCTGTCATTGCAAGCAGATTTAGGGCATTGTTTCTTGCAGTTGTGTGGGAGGTCAAAAGTTAGAGGCCAGCATTCCCAAACTTCAGAGCTGAGAGCCCGGGTGTGCACAGCAGAGCTGGGGGTGGCAGGGGATTCATGAAGGCTGACATTAACCCTGAGAAGCAAACTGCCCTGTTCCCCCTCCTCCCCAGCAGATCTTGCACAAGTCCCGGGAGGATCCTTGCAGCAGGCATTTGGAGATGAGTCCAGGGCTCTGTTGGGGCTCCACTGCTATTGCTGCAGCCGTGGCTTCAACTCCCATTCAGGTTCCTTTAGGGAAACAGCTTTGAGAAGTGGTGCGTGGCTGAGGGAGGGCTCCCACATCTCCTGTGCTCAGGGTAGCTCTGCCTGCAGAGCATACTGACCACCGAGGCTCCACAGACCATGGGCTGGCCCTGCAAAGCTAGCCGTTATCTCCCTTTTGCAGAAGAGGGGTGGAACAGGAGATCAAGAAAATATAGGGCACCTCATTCATGCCACGCTTTGGCAGAGAGCTTGGCCAGCAGATTTCTGAAGCTGAAAAGCAACATTTCACCCTGAAGAGCTGTTTACGTTGTCAGGGTTGACTTGCCAGGCTTACAAAAGAGCTATGGCAGATTGGCTTATTATCTTCCTCCCCCAAAATACTCAGGGTCTGCTCCTCTGTTACAGGGTGTCTGCATCCACCATGCAACGGAACTGTGCTAAAAACCAAGTCTCCTTGAGGAGACCAGCACACACAGACACTCTGCCACTCTCCCAGCAATAAAGATCCTCGTTGGAGGGTTTCAGCTCTGAACAAGGGACAACAGTTGAGAATATACAACTAGGCAGTGAGCATGTCACCCACCCCCAGGAGTTACCATAGGCCATCACATTGTTTGCCCAGCATCAGTAAGCAATCACTAGTCCACTTTTTGCAGGACTAATTGAGATAAATCTCATAAATGAATTGCCAAGCCATCTTCAGCCTCACAGGACAGTAGCAACCACTTTGGAAACTATGTGCTATAAAATTAATATTCACTGCCACCCATCCCAAGCAGCAATAATATCTCCTACTTGACAAATGCCTCCAGTAAAACCAAGCAAAACACCTCCTTGCCAGCCACCTTCCAAAGACCTGGAGCCCTACCTACTTCATGTCACCCCTTGAATTCTGCTCTCTCCTTGACTTTATATCAAAGCTGTACAGCATGCTCGCTTAGGGTGTTATGGTCCAAAGAGGAACAATCATGCCATCTTAGGGAGAAGAGTGGGTAAACCTGAATTACAGCTCTACTACATAACTCCCCAAATCCTCTCTGGCCAGGTCCCTCAGAGAAGATGCATAGGGACACCCAGATCAGACATCCTGGGGGCACTCAAGTGTAACTAAAGGTCTTGTTGTACAGTGCAGAAGACACTGGGAAAATTGAATGTCTCTGGAGATAGGCTGGGAGACTATATTTAGAGCTGGGACTCAGATGCCTAAATCCCTTTATGGATCTGATGCGTGGAACTGTGGCTTGCCTTAATTTCAGCCTCAGAAGGGAAAGGCAAGAGGGAGGCCTGAGGAAACCCCAGATTCCTTCTCATCAGGCTGCTTACTGAATAGACTTTAATAGATCAGGGAGTAAAAACCATGGTTGAGTCTAACTACTTTGAAATTCTTCAATATTAAATTTTTTTCTATAGCAAGCATGCTATGAAATAATAGGAAGATGACCCCATGTTTCCAAAAAATAAAAAAAGTCATCACAAAATCCACAGCTGGTCCACATTTGCAATAAGCTGTTTAAAACAAAATAAACCAATACATTTGCTCCAAGAAATATGCATTAGGCACTGGCAGCTTGCTTCCCTCATTCCTCTATCCCCAAGTACTTAAGCTGAAAGGAGGGGAAAACCTTGAAGTAATATATGCATGAAAAAGCCCTGAGAACAATAGCTGCTCTCCAGTTGACTCCAAAGCTGTTATTAAACTTGAGGTTCCCATGCTAGCAGAGCACAGCTTGAGCAGCATGCTCTCTATTCACCACCAGCATCACCAGGCTCTGATAATGCAAGCAAGTCAGAGTTCCACCTACAAATTCCTGGAAGTTCATAGCCTAAGGAGCAACATGCCAATATCGTGGTATGAGCAGGCTCAGCTGGATAGCATTGTGGAAACCTCCCCTGCTAGAGAAAATATCAACGGACTAATCCTTCGATCAGAATGGGCAGGCTCTTACTTAGAGCCAAACATCACTATTGTGTTTTAAATTGAACTTTTCTCAGTGGTCTTCAGAACGAGGTGCAGTCAATATGAAACAGCAGAGTATGTGTGTGATACAAACCCTACCCAAACCCTCAACTCTAGATGAGGATAAAGATTGGGTCAAAAAAAGCAAGCATCCAGAAGGTGGCCAATGGTCTCTTTAGCCCGTTATAATCATCCCCCCCAAATTCATTCCACACTGTGGCAGCAGCATACATTCCATCTGAACATACCATCCAAAGCTGTTTCACTGAACCTCCCACCCAGAGAAGGGGAAGACACCTCTTTCTGCACAGGTTGGAAGAAGGAGATAAATGGTTCAGCATTTCACCAGCACCACAGGAAGCCACAGACTCCATCAATGAGCTATGAGAAGATGCAACATGGTGGGGAAAATAAACAGAGAGCAGTGACTGCACCATGGTTCAAGACAGAGCATCAGAACAACTAGCTTAGACCTATTTTCAGGTGTTAGAAGTCCCCAGGGAAGAAGGAATGAAACACTAAGAAGGAAAGCTAAGAGAAATAGAGCCCACTTAAAAGCAGCAGCTCATCACTGTAAATATATCTGTGCAGTTTATGTTGTTTATTTTCAATAAACCAAACCACCTATCATTTCAACCAGGCCTGTCATGACTATTCAAGAAGTTTTGCCTGAAGAAGCACAAACTTGTGCCACTGAGCTGCCATCCCCAGAAGAGCACCAGAGCATCACTGGGAGGGCAGGGGGGATGTGGCCTTCTGCGTGTGTTCATCGAGCACAGCAAGCACGAAGCTTGCTGCCGCCTTCTCCAGAACAAACGGCTTCCGTTCCAGATGGAAGGGCTAATAAACAATCTCTGACAAAAGTGTTGTGTTTCTGGGACAACTGGGAAGCACACGCCAGGGACACAAAAAGGCTTGTAGTCGTGCTGCTGGGCTACGCAGAGCTCTGACATGCTCCCTCCCTGATAGGGGAGCCCTGGCTGCAGCAGCATCCGTGTTTCATTTTTTTTCTTTTCTTGGGATATGCTGTCTGTCAGTGGATGGGGATGGGAAAACCAGTTGATAAGCTATGGAGAAAACCACACAGAAGGCTGAGGAACTGGGGTGGGAAGGAGGAGCTGGAGCAGAGAACAAATGCTGCAGAAACCAGACCACAGTGCTTTTGAATTAGCAGCACAGTCACTGGCTGTGTCAAACTGGGTAGAGGAATCTGAGTGTAGCTGTTTGCAACCAGCTTACAGCTCACGTCCCTCCTGAAAATGGGGAGAAGAATTAAAGGGTATGCCCTGCACTGGGAATGGCTCTGAGGGTCCCTTTTTCTAGGGGCTGGCTTTGGAAAATGAAGTGTCTCTTGACACCCATAACTTCAAGTGCGCAGCTGTTTCTTCTAGTCCCCTGGGCACTGAGCTGGCCCATGGGAAATAAGGCCATGAAAATTTTCTCTAATTGAGTTTGAAAGCTGGAGAAGCCTATGAAGCACTATTTTCAAATCAAGCCTTCATCAAGAGACACAGCCAGGAAGAACAAGTAGCCCAGTCCACTGTCCAACAGCACCTAGCACTAGGCAAAAACCAGGAATGAAGAAAGATCTGAGGTAGGACTGAACTACTGTGTTTAAAATCAGATTTTGGGGCACAAAAGACTCAGACAGAAGAGCAGGTGAAGGAAGGTTTCAAAGAGCACAGATAGCTAGAGACACACTTCCCCCTGCTCCCCTCCCAGCACATTGCACCTCTGTGCCCCTATTAGTCTCCTTTCTGCTGAGCACACACAAAGCAGAAGTTTCACTGGCATTCCCAGGAGACCTTAACTGAGTTATGCACCAAATACCTCTCAATTGCCATCGGATCAGAGTCCCTGATTCCCACAGACCCTTTACAACACCCAGCCTTGTATTAGTGACAGCAAGATCAGCAGTAGGATCTCTCCCTCACAGCGATACCTGCACCCAAAGATTTCCCTGAATGCATACACCAGAGGCAGTACTCAAGCTAGATTGCTCTGAGGCACCTCTTCTCGAATGTGATGTTCCCAGCCCTCTAAAGGACTAAACCCCAACAGCCAGCCAAGGTGGGACACAGACTGCATGTGACCTGGACAACTTCAGTGGTGTCAGCAGTGCCATTCAGTTCCCACTGCTCTCCATGGTGTCAGCTTGGGACCTCCCAGGGCCATTTTTTCAGTTTCCTCAAAGTCATTGTTAAAACAGGTCAAAACCTGGGAATGAAATTCTTGCCCCACTGAAGATCAGAGGGTTTTTTTCCTTGGCAAGAGGGCTTCATTCTCTGGCTACTGCACATTCAGGTGCGAACTGGTGCCAAGACCTGTTCATCCAGGTTGTGTTCCTGGAAAGTTCTAGCAGAGACTTTAGGCCAGATCAGTTTGTAAAATGTCTCTCTGTGGCTACAGGGGAGCACAGGAGATTTCCCAGAAAGTTTCAGATGTGAGGAAGCATCTAAGTGCATCACTGACCGCAGCAAAAATGATGCTAATGCAGGTACGCAGCAAACTTTCAACTCAACTGTTCTGTATTTTCAAGGTTGGGCTCAGAAGGGTGTTTGTACTGGTTGTCTTCACTGCCAAACTGAGAAATGCATGCTTGGTATCTGCAACTAATCTGTTGTTTGTAATAGGCAAGTGGAAGTATTTTAAATTTATAATAAGAATAAAACTATCCATCAGCATTCCTGCACAATGACAAAGGGGAGGTCTCCCCTCCTCCTACTCTGTGGGTTCTCTCAGAGGAAGAGATGCAGCCAGCTGTTTGGAAACAGGCTGTTGACAATACTGCGGAGTAAGATACAGGGTATTATGAGGCAATTAAAAATTTATTAAGAGAGATTGAGCAGGAGGTACTGATCTTCTGAATCCAGCTGTTTCAGCCTTCTTGCGGGACAAGTAAGCTGAAACTTTCAGATCTTCCACCGGGAGACCAGAAACAAACAATCCAAACAAACGCGAGGACACGGTGCTTAAGAAAAATGCTTCTTTTTGCTAGCTGTGCTCCAACACGCCACTCACATTGCATACTTGTACATGATACACTTTATTGTTAAACACACCCAGGAAAATAAGACCAGCACAGAAAAGCTAACTGCAATCTGTTCATTGTAAAAAGGTCACGAGAGACTTAAACTGTCTGAAGCCAAGGTATGGATAATAAAAATAAGCTGCCAGGACCAGGCTGTAATTCACCTAAGAGCTCTGATAGAGCCCAAACCTGAAAATTGGAAGTGCTGCTGGGGTTGGATCAAAAAAATCTAAAGTGGAAAGTGCAACATCTGAAGAAAGCTTCAGGAGAAATCCTGGTTGCTACAAGTAGTTTATGCCAAGCTGAACAGGAGGAACTGCAAGACAGCAGAGTGGAAGATGCAGGGAGAAATGCAATGTATTGTGTTATCTTTTCAAAATAACTTTTGACAAGATCCCTCAAAGGCTTTTAAAATAACTAAATTAAGGTCCTCACAAAAGGGAGGAGATGGTAGAAAACAAAGTGTGAAAAAAAATAAGCGGTCTTTGCAATGGTGATCAGCCAAGTACTACCAGGATGCTGTTCTTCAACATGCACAGGAGAAATCTGGAGAAGGTATGACCAGAACGGGGACAAAGAGAGAAAATGTACATGACAGTCACAGTCAAAAACAACTATGAAGCAGTACAAAAGCCGGTCATTATTCCATACAATCCAAGGCCTACGGGACCTGCAGCAGCAGTATCAGGTGATGGGTTTAACATTGTAAAAGGAAACACCTTTTTCTCTCAGCACACAGTTAAACAGCAGAACTCATTGCCACAAGACTTTGTGGGAGTCAAGAACATAAGAGGGCTCAAAAAGAATTAGACCCACTTGAAGACAGTAGATCTAACAATGCCTATTAAACACTGGGATCTGATGGAAACTTCCAGGCCTCGACATCCCCCAAAATTCTGATGCCAGAAGCTGAGCTAGAAGCTCAGGGGTGCAGCAGTCTTAGGTATGTCTCTGCTCCTAGTATATAGGGCTTCAGATGCTGGCTTGAGCGGCCTTGATATGGCCACACAGTATAGTTTTGTATCAAACAGGCTGATCTGCAGCAACCAAGTCCATCTCTTCAGTTTGTTTCCCCTTTTGACACCACTTCTGAATGTGCCTTTATTATTGAGGGAAACTGGGAAAAGTTCAAGACAAGCAAAAGCAAAATTCACCAGGGCCACCCTTTCTAGGATATATTTATTAACAATGTGGAAAGGTAATGTCAGTCTCCCTACTGAGACCAGAAGCAGGGATTGAGTTTAGTCTCAGCTAAAAAGCCCGAAGGTTCTTCCTTGCAAGGTTATAGAAACAGTAGCTGAAAGCTATGGCGCTCCCGTCCAGCCTCCATTGGAGAGGGGAAGAGCTATGGGTGGCAGGGGCAGCAGGACAGGATCAGGTACTATTGATTTAGGTGGGGTTTGGTTCAGAGTCCGAGCAAGCATGCGTTGGGTTTGCATGCAATCCTCCTCTTGTTACCATTGCTCTCGCTTTACACCAACTGCTCTCACTACTCCACTGCTCCAGCTGAGCAGTAACATCAGGAGAGGACTCTCTACATCTTCCCTTATGACTGTGCAGCACCTACTGCAGCAGAGTCCTAAGCAGGAGGACCTTCAGCTCGCAGTTAGTCGTATCTATTCAGGAGACCCTAGAGCAGGTTGATACTTCTACTGATGGAGAAAACGATGTGAAGAGGCTCAAAGCTGAATTTAGGCTCCTCAGAGAGGAGTACCCCTTCGCCTAACCAGTCAAACAGGAGCTCCAAGTACCTGTGCCCTGCCACCCTAACCCCAGCTCGAAGACAAAAGTCCTGGGAGCAATCCTTGGAATAAGAGAAAGCAGAGCGATCTTTTCATCCAGCATCTCACGAAAGCTTGTTTCGCAGGAAGCTCTGCCAGGCTTCCTGCAATATTTCCCACAGCCAGGCCTGTCCCCTTGCTTTCCCCACCAAGGAACATTTTGTTCGAAGGCAGCTAATGACCTATTTACATTCGCCTATAAAATGATATTGGGTTATTTCTCCCCTCCTTTTCCGCCACTTGGCTGCTTCTGGTTTGCAGCGCTTGTCAGGGCTAATTACATTGGTTTTTTTCATTGAGGGAGTTTTTCCTCTTTGCATGTGTTTTCTGTTCTGAGCATAGCACAGTTTCAACAGGTTTTTGATGCTGTTGTTGTTGTTGTTCTTGACAAGAGCTGCTGTTATGAAATGCATCCTCATGGCCCTGCCAAGGCCCCAGCCAGCTGAGAACCAGCTCTATTTGACGCAGGAGCAAATTGAGACCATTTGGTACTTGGGGCACTGGACATCTTATTCAATCTGCAAGGGAGCAGGGAAAAGGGCTGAGTTTCTCCTCCCTCCCCTTCCCTTTCAATACACTCATTTGTTCCTGCAGAAACAGTCTGTTTCTTTTCCAGTCTTCCCTTTTCCCTAATTTTATCCATATGCAGTCCAAGATGGACATGAAAAATTACCTGCCCGTTACTCTCAGCAGATGCCTGCCATCAGTTAGGTCAATAAATCAGCCTTGGGGACACAAGCTGTCCCTTGCACCCTTTTGCGAGGCGCAAAGCTACTCAGATGGCAGCAAAACCAGAGCAGCCCAGGGCCAAGTCTCAGAGCCAACACAGGGTAGAGACCCGTAGCTGATCATGGAGCCAAACTCTGTGGGAGAGCACCCTCTCTTCCAACACACCAGAGGATTTGAGGTCTAGGGGAGGAGACTGCAGATCCCCTACCAAGTGAGACCTTCTGCCCCATGGAGAGAGAGTGCCTCAGCCTTGAGGGGGCCCATGTCAAGATCACAGCTGTTGTGTGCGGTCTGGGCAACAGTTTCTCTTCCCCACTCTGCTCCCCAATGTAGCAGTTCATTTATCAGGGAAACGTGCCAGCAAGCCAAGGTGGTGGGAGAGCTGGACCTCGGCTGTGCTTCCAACAGCCCTCCATTCAGACGGGACTTACCACGCACCATCCCAACACCAGCTTGGCTGGATTGAGGCTACATGGGACCATCTACTACGGCATCCAGCGCATGCCAGGCAGACAAGCCCAGAGATTTTTCACTCAGGTCAACCTTTCCACCCTGGAAAAGATAAAAGGGAAGAACAGTGCCAGCTCAAGCACAGTGGGAGGGAGGCAACCACACAAGCCACCCCACAAGCTGCAGAAGGTGACAGGTCAAGCAACATAGCTTCCTTCCTATGCTGGCACAAGAGACAGGAGCAAAGCCTGCCCAGGGGAAGCATTTCAGGGCATTGGCTGCCCCAGAAGAGATGCTGTTCCCTGTTGGACTCCCTCACGGTCAGCTTGGACCACAGTGACTTTGTCCAGGCTTCAGAGGTGTGGAGCTGTGGGCTGCTCCTTGAGGCTGGGACACCATGGACTGACGCCGGGGAGCCCTTGTACCCCACTGAGAGTCCAGGCACTGGCTTAATTAATGGAGATGACCTATTTACCACACACCCAGTCCTGCCAATCCCAAGAAAGGAAAACCAAAATATTTCAACAGGAAGTTGAACTATTTAATCTGAGGCTTTCGCTCCGCCAAAGCATCGAGCTGAAGAGCCCACGTTCAGGCCCATGCAAGCCATGCAGAGCAGATGTGAGAGCACTTCTTGGCAGCACCACCATCACCCCACTACAGGATGCCCCTCCATGGGCAGAGCCCTTAGAGCAGAGAGCGGTAATTATATTTTAAAACCTCCAGTTCTAATAAAACCCATTCACACATATTCAGAAGACTTGAATATAACTTACAGTTCTTCCCAAGCCCTTATATTATTTTCATCAGCTACGAAATTGTTGGATAATTGCAATAAATGTGCATGTGGGGTTGTTTTGGTTTGGGTTTTTTTACAGTCTCACAATCAAATTTTTTTAATCACAGCGGTGGCAGCCACAGAGAGGGGTTGTGGGGCTGTGGCTGCTTGCTGCTCCAGGGATGGCAGCAGCGGTGGCAGCACCTTTGCCCCACTGGAGGTGGCTGCCATCTTGAGCAAGGGAAGGCTGCTGGCCCTGAGGTGGCTACGGGCATGTCTCTGACCCACTGCCCCTCCATGGCCCACCATCGCCAGACCCAACACCCCTCCACGGCGGTGACCATGAGGACCCAGACAGACAGCCACCTCCCTGCATCTTCTGAGGTCAATCAAGAAGCAGGATGACCAGAGAGGATGCCCTGCCGCCATCTTCTCCCTCCCCAGGCAGCAGGCCTCGGACTGCGGGAGCAGAGGGCAGAGCCCCAGCCCTCGTATTTGTTTTCCCCCATCGGTTTTCAGGCTGGTATCCCCAGGGAGAGGCAGTGGGGCTGAGGTTACCTCACCTGACCGTGTGCGAGTGAGGCAACCCCGCTGCAGTCCCTCGTCCCCTCAGACCGGCCGATGAGCCGAGCCCGTGGCAGCAGCCCACGCAGCGCCTTCCTCCTGCCTCTTTGTTAACTAATCCTTTAAAAACTCTCTGTATTTTTTCACTGCAATGAATCAGGGGGTCTTCACCGTAAAACGGCGATTCTGCAGGGTGGAGGGGATAATTACAACCCCCCCTCGCACCGCTTCGCCTTACCTGGAGAAGACGCGAGCATACAGGCTGGGTTGTAAATCATTTTCACACATGTTAATGCGACTGTTTTTGCCAGGGAGGCTGGGCAAGTAAGGAAGTACATGTATATTGTCCCCACCCTTTTTTAACTTAAAGAAAAACCCTCCCCCTCTTTCCCCAGAATATACAGAAGCTGAAGGGCACAGGCTTGCCCCTGTGTCTCAGCCAGCCTGACCTAAGAGACCTAAACTCCAGATTAGAGCCTCTCTGCAAAAATATCCCATGGCTGGAACAGGATATCCCCCTCATTACATTTTAAATGAGGCCTTCCTCCCCAAAACCATGACAAACTCTCCTCCAAACTCTAATCCTAATCTGGTCTCTGCAACCCACTTCAAAAACACCTCCAAGCTTCATCATGCTGCAGAAACTATGTCCAGAGGGAAAAAAACATCTCTGAGCTCCAGGTCCATCCTCTACTGAGCTGTACAAATGCAAGTGCCAAAAAGATGTACAGTCCATTGCTCCTCTCCTCACAGCAGCCCAGATGTAAAGCATTTCTTGTGTATCAGCAAAAGCTGTACCACCAAAGAGAAAACAAAAATGAGATTCCTCTAGAAGGGAGCCTACAAGTGTCCCTACCAGTCTATCTGTTACTGATGCCCCATCTGGAAAGAGAAAACTGACTGTGTCATTTAATGCAAGACATTTTCTGGAGCATCGGCTGAATTTACTTCATCTATCTGAAACCCATTTTAAAATCTCCAGCAGCAAAATCAGAAGAGCTGAACAGAGGCTTTTTGGTGTGAGAAACAAAAACAAGAAACCCAAGTCATCTTATTTGAAGACTGATAGTAAAAGCTTCTATGTTTTGCGAGTTTGACAGGGGACATGAAAGGAGGAGATGAAATTGCGGAAGGGAAAATTTAAGAGGGAAACCAGTGACAAGTGTATTATTGCACACTGAGCATTGATAAATTATAATCATCAGAGAAACACACTACCCTTCCTCTTCTGACTTGGGCTAGGCAAGGGGCATCAGCGAGTGCTACACATGCACCAACCAACCCTGGCTCTGGCTCAAGCCCAAGGGATGATTTCAGTCCTTAGCTGGTGGTGTTGTGTGAGGTGGTCATCACAAGCCTCACCTCTTGGGTTTGCTGCTGCGGATGAATATTGTCTCTTCCTTGCACTCCAAGAGCCTCAAAGGGAGAGGCACAGGGTGCACCAAGTGAGTGAGAGCAGCCTGTGTTTCTGCAAGCTTCTGAGCTCCAGGAGGTCTTCCTTTTCAGGCAGGGTCTGAACCTGCCTGTCGGTGCCTCCTGCCATGGATGGGAGCAGGTCTCCCTAGACTAACTTCTTAAAGAATTTCAGCTAGTGCAGCTGCCCTGCTCTCCCACAGCCAGGAACCCAGCCCACTCATTTCAGTGGAAATCTTATTAAGGAGGAGTTAAGTGACAAAGAAATCAAGCTTATCAAAGTCCAGCTAGGGATAGTCAGAGGAAATGCAGCAGCCAGAGCACATGCCAATATTGTTAATGCCTTTTTTTGTCTGTATCTTAGAGAGGGTTTATTTTGGCAGCTGCAAAGTGTGTTAAAAAAACATGTCCTTGTTGTATAGATTGCATAGACCATTGGAGAGAGTCAAAGCCACTAGAACAATGCAGCACAGGGATGCTCTGACAGCAGAGCCAAATCCTCACCTGGCAGAAGTCCACCAAGCTCCAGCGAATCCAATGACACTGCACTGCTTTACACCAACTGAGCATCTGGCCCCAATTCATTGTTTGGTCTGTTCATTGTTTGTTTTTCTGACATCTCCTTTGGGCTTCTCATGCTTAATCTACAAAATGGTGGCTTTTTAGATGCCACAGTGCTATGTGATTATCATCAAACTCAGCCACGTTCCGTAGCAGTTCAGCAAGTCGCGATGGGCTCTTCAGGAGCCAAGCCTTCCTTTTAGTATCAGTATGGCTTTCTCACCCCTGCTATCCCCAAGACTCAGAAGCAATCAGGCAGTTCAAACAGTTCCAAGAGCAAGCTTGGAAGTGAGAGGTCTCTGTTTGCCAATGACCACGTGAGCAAGTTTTTTTCCCCCTCTCCCAGCTTTTTTTTCCACAAAAAGCATTGCTTTAGAGGGCTAAAAAAACAGAACCAAGCGGGCTTCTTCTGGTTCATAGCCAACTGATTGCAGTGATTTATTGATTAATCGAAAACAATGACAGATTTGAGTAGCTAGCCAAATCTCAACCATGCATGCATCTCTTGCATGCTAGAGAAAGATTCCTCTGGATGCATCATGTCCTTCCCAGTGCCCACACACAGCAGATTGGAGTCCATGAGCTACCAGTGATGGTGACCTAGAGATATTACCTTCAGCAGGTCTGTCCCTGCTGGGGAGGTCAAGGTGGTGGCCATCATGTGGATGGGAAGTATGTGCTATGGATGTCCCTCATTGATCTGTTAGAAAACTTGGTCCTTAGCTACTTTTATCCAGGGGGTAACTAGCTTATTTTCTGGTGAGCTAACCAAAGGGACAACTATTGTGGTAGCACAGATAGATGGGCACCTTTGTGAGCCCATGGGAGAGTGGCTACAGGAGCCTTTCCTCTGTGTGAGCTGGGATATCATGGTGTATGTGATTTTGCGGGTGAGGTACCATTGCCATGCTGTGGTTCATCAGTCCTACTGCAGGTGGGAATCTCTGCTGACAAAACTCTTCCCTGGCAGGGCCAGACATATCCCTCTCCTTGACTGCAAAAGGAAACACCAAGTGTGACCAAAAGCAGCTCCTTACAGGATTCAAATAAAGCTTTAAAGAGAGCAAACTGTTGAGAAAACAAAAAGAAACAGCTAGGTCAGCAGTAAATCAGGTGGCCTTGGCGCGTGTCTGAAGCCACACAGAGCTAGGACCATCTGGTTGCAGTGGGCAAGCTGATACATCCAAAAGCAGCTTGCTCTGGCCAGCGGCATGTGATAAAAGCTCTTGTGTCCCTCTAAGAAAGGGCCCTGCAGGTGGCACTGATGAGGGTAAGCGGCGGTGAAGATATCCTTCGCAAGCAGCTGTCAAAGCTCTCACTGCAAAATCATCTCTCTCCCACCTTAACGTAACCAGGGACCTAGAGCATTACTCAGCCAACTGCAAGACCCACCTTGTACCTTCAGATTTGCTGCTGCCTGGTCCTTCCAATTCTCCTCACATTCTCCGACCAGTCTAACACAGCCACTGCCTTGTGTGTCCAAGGCCGGCTTTGGCCTCATGGCAGGTGACCGCAGAGGGCTAGCTACACCTTGACTGTACAGACCAGCACAAAGGTGGCTTCGGTGACATGTACCCCTTTACATTTTAGCTTTAGCATAGCTTTTTCAGCTTTGCATTTGCAAGGATCCCACCTACAGCAATTCTCACGAGGAGCTGGGGAACAGGGATTCCCTTCACTGCATTTTCAGCACGCACATCTTGGGCTTCAGCACGCATCTTGGGCTTTCTTATTTCAGCCGTGGAAGCAGCAAAAGAGCTGAAATTGTACCCATCGTGTTGCTATTGGTTGCTCGATCTTCTCTCCCCCCACTCTTCCTCCTGCCGCCCCCACTTCATTCCACATTTTTCACATTACTGGGGATTGTTTTTCACCTCCCAATGCTTTCTGGAGCTTGCCCAATAGAAATAAATGCAGCCTGACCATCACTGGTGGGGCGAGGGGCGGGAGGTTACACTCTCGGTAAATTTAGCCTCTCACTGACAGATTTATCTTCCTTAATCAGAACCAAGTGTAGTTAGCGAGGTTTGTTTTTGTAGACTGAACTTCCCCAAAGTCAGTGCACACACACCTCCCCCTCCCTCCCCAATTACATAAATGCTTTTAGTTAAGAGCTAATTTCCTGGAACGTGTGCCAGTGCTCTCTCCAAGCAAACAAAACAAAGACGACACATAAAAACCTGTGTTTTGCATTGAGAAGGAAGCTTGTCCTAATAAAAAAATCCAGGAATGAGATGGTGTCAAAGGGTCTTTTCCCTATTTCTTCTCTTTCATTTGCACATGTAAGATAAAGCAGAGATGGGGAGCACATTTCCAGCCTAAAAACACAAGTTGTCCGGGTAGACCTTGAAAAGCCTTGTATAACAGCATGGAGAGGTCAGTGTGCTGAGGGATGTTGTGATAACTAGCTCTAGATGAACTCATCTGGACTTCACCAGACTTTGTCTCCCAGCATGACCCAGAAAGTCCCATTTAGCAAGCACAGCCTCAGGATCTCACAACAGCTGGCCATGTGTTGCCTAATGCAGGTACCAACCCTTCTCAGATGCTGTGATTTGTCTTTCCCGCTTTTGCAAAATGCCATTTCACTCAGTCAAAGAGAACTAAAGTTTTAGTTGGAAAATAAAACACACCTTTCATTAGGGAGACGAGCCTGGCAGATTCACCAGGAGAACTGCACAGCTTCTCCATTTAAATCAAGACTCTCTGCTCACGTCCTTTCCTCATCCTACATTTGCGTGTTGGCACCACCAAAGTATCCCATCCTACCACAGCTTGGATCAGCGGGGGAGCTGACCTAGTCAGGCCTTGGCTCCACAGTCCTCTCCTGGGAACAATTTGGAGGCTGTGTGGTAGGAGAGACTTTGTGGACATCTTCCTTTATGGAGCTCCTCCTCTACATCTGTCCATGATCTTGCCTTAACATTTCCCTTTCATTTTTCTTCCTGTCGTGCTATTAATTAAGAACATTTCTAACATGTGCCAGCCTGGAAAGGAACGTGTTGTAATGACCATTTTTCTTCTGTTTCAGTTTAAACAATTGTTTTTACTGAGCTCCTAAAATGCAACCAAGCCCATGAAGAACAGATCTGAAGAGAAAAACTTGAATTCAGACTCCAGTAAGGTTCAATGAACTTCCATTAGGGTCAGACAGGTGGACAACATGTGAAGGATGACCATGACTTCAGCCTCTCTGCTTCTGTGTGTCATGCATGAGAAGCCTGGCTAGTGTAACTGAGTAATGTTTCTTCCCTACTTTCTACAGGCCGTGCTGGTTGCCAATTAGAAGAAAAAGCAAGCAGCCCAGAATATCTCTGGTCCCATTATGATGTCCCCATAGTCATCAAACACTCCTATCGGATGTGTCAGCACAGGCCAGCTCAAGATGACCTGTAACAAGATGAGATACTGCAGGCTGTGGCACCCAAAAGGACCAGATCTAATCACAGTCCCCTTTTGGCTTTCACACTTACTAACTTGTCTGGGATCCATCCGGACAGAGGCCATAATTAGAAAAGTAGTTTGCTCAGACTTAGCCCATGGAAGCCGTCAGAAAGGGTTGCTTTGCTGTTGCGTGCTGTTAAGGTGTTCCCCTTTGTTTGCTTTCCTTTCTCTCTGGACACAGGAAATGAAGAGGATCCGGGAGGATAAGATAAGGCATGTAATAAATTGACTTCTTATAAATCAGCCCGCCTCTTGGTCTTGCCATTGCTGCCTCAGTTTCTGCTGTAACAGGGTGCAGAAGAGCTTCAATAGCTTGGTTTCTGCCTTTCATCAGCTCCAACGTCTGTGGCAAATCCCACGCAGGTTCCTTGCTTATGCTTACCTGAGGAGACCTGTCTTTTGAATGGTACAGTGGTGGATAACTGCATACTGAGAGACCCAGTGCCTGCCATTGGATCTGCTCTGCCTGCTGCAATACAGCTTGACATGGTCAGCTGTGCCACCAAGACACAGCCCTCAGCCTCCTACTGTCACAGCACAGGCATTACTGCAGCAACAAGCCAAAATCTGCTTTTCCAGGACCTATAAGCTGTCTACAGCCATAACCCGTGCCCGATCTTGCCCCGCCAGACTGTAGAGTTAAATACAAACACAACTAGATCTTAAGTCAGGCCTTTGAAAGAGCAAGAGTCAAATGGATGGACGAGTCTCAGCCAATCTTTTAGCCCTGTTTTATGCGACAGACTCTGGAGAATTTTCCAGGGGAGCTTCAAAGGTGCAGATTTAAGTCTCAACCCCTGCCCTCCACAGAGCAAGGAGGTGGCAGAGAAAAGTCCACTTCATTTGATACCCAGACAATAAAAAGAGACTGTCGCCCTTCCTAGGAGTCAGCTTTGCCCATGCACAAAGCCAGGAGCATCCTGTGCACTCACCTGCTCTCAGCTACCCCTCCTTCCAACTTCTGACTAATGGGAGCACTGCCCTTGCATACATTTGCCCTTGAAGAGCTCACCATGGGTGTTTGGCACGCTCCATTGCTGGCTGGAATTGATTTCCTGAGCCCACGTAACAGCACACCAAAATGCTGCCCAAGGGTTATTCTGCCCTATAAGCCAGCCAGCTGGCACTATGGCATCTGGTCCTGTGGGAATCAGCATATCAAAAGGGTGTTAAAAACCTCAGCTTGCCATGACACCTGGCCTTTGCTCCATACTCCAGTGTTTTGCAGGAAGGAGAAGGGGGTTCCTGGGCACTCAGGGGGTTGTCTTGTTACAGGGTCTCACTCATTTTTTATGTTTTCTTCGGGTGCTGCCGGCCCCAACGGGCTGCTGCCGCTCTTGGCACATGGCAGAGGTCTGTTCAAGAGCTACTGGGTAAACAGGAGAATTACTTTTCTCCAGAGTCAGCCAAAGCCAATGCCATATGTTAGGCTCCTTCCACGGTCACACAGTGTAGGACGAGGCACAGCTGCTACACTTCTGGTTTTGGGTCTGTTCTCACTGTGTTTAATCAGCCAAATCCACCCCCCTCCCAGCAAACCCCTTTTTCCATGGCATTTCCCCATCGCAGTGCCTGGGAGCTGTACCCAACCACCTAAGGCTGCAGTCCCCAGGTTGAAGCACTGCTTCCCCAGTCAGCCTTTGCTTTCTATACTTTTAACGCATCATTATCTTACACTGTGTGGCATGGTGAGGTCAATACTCCTCCCTCAGCTTCAGTGCAACTGATTAATTTCCATCGAATGGGCTTGCAATGGGACCCAAGTAACTATGAAGAAGTCAGAGGCATCTGCATCATACCCAGGACAAGAGGAGCCCCTCTACAGCTTGCATTGGGAAAGCCTGTGATTTAGGACACTGGGGATATGCCCACAACTCACTGCCCAGCCCATCTGTGCCTATGAGGATTGCTGTGTAATAAAAATACCTAGGAAACAACACATGGAAAAGCAAAATGCGAACCGGCAGTCCTGGCACAACTAGCCTGCATGGATCTTGGACGGGAACTCTGCCTGGATTTTTTAATGCCTTACTGGTGTCAGCATGCAGAGAGGAGCCTTGCACAGTGGTCCCAGCCCCCGCTGTCAGCTCCTATAGCCCGGGCAAAGGCTCACGCAGCCCAGCCTGTGACGCCCGGGCCTCCCAATGCACCAAGGCCGTGTACAAATCTAGGTGGGGTTGCGTTTCCATTATAATACCATCAACGTTTTCTTTTCCCATTGGTGCAATTAAGGATGAATCCTTGTGTTTCCTTTTGCGTACAAAAAAGTTAGGTCAGCCCAGAAGCATTGCTTAGCTGGGCAGAAAGGAAGGTTACCGCAGCTAAGAGGAATTGCAGAAGAGGGAAGAAGCAACGCAGAGGGGAGAGGTGCATTTACATATTTTGTGAGTTAGCACGGGCTGAGATGGAGTCCCTACCCTGTGACATCTTTAAACCAGACTAGGCATCTTCCTATGTGGAACTCCCAAGAAACCACCCTAGTTTTTTAGCTTAATAGCAGTTTTTTCCACCTTGCCCTATTTGGGCGAGCACTAACTCTGTCTGTATTCAGGACAGAGCAGCATTTGCTGGATTTCAAAGCTCAGCCTGCAGCTCTCTAGAGCTACAGCAGGACTTGAGCAAACTGCACCTAAAGCTGGGCCCATGAACTGCCTTTCACAGTGGCTGCAGTGGTGGGGATGCCCTCAGGTGCACCAGCAACCTGGAGCACTGCAGGGGGTGCCCGATGCAGCTCTCGCTGGACCTTCTCTCTTTGCCCCTTAAACAGAAGTGGTTACCTGGTGGTGCAGCCGATGCCAGGACCTGCCAGCCCCAGCTCCAGCTGAGGGGGGCTGCTCCCTCTGCCAGGCAGGCAGGCTCTCCGCAGAGGTGGAGCTGTCTGTGCAGCCCAGCTCTGGACTGCCAACATCAGCCCAGATGGGCTGCCCAGAGGGCACAGGGGCAGCTGGGGCAGCTCCCCAGGTGCAACGATGGTCACTAGCTTCAGCTGACATTGCCCACTTCTCTCCAGCTTCCAGGGGCTGTACTGGACCAAAGTGCTTCTGCCCCATGCAGAGATGAGCCCCGATTTTCAGAGGGTGAGCTGGGATGGTAAATTTCACTCTCATTTTTTGCTTAATATCAAAATTCCCCTCATTTCCCATAGAAAGCAAGCACACGTGGGACTATTTTTACCCTGGTTTATTTTTACTTAGTCTTTCCTACATTGCCTCTCACATGGCTGTAAAGAGAGCACCCCCACCCCACAGGCATGCGAGAGGCTGACGGCAGCGGTTGGAAGGGCGCTTTCTCCCTCTACAGCACAGCAGGGCTGGGGGCAAATGCGCTGCCAGTAATTATAGCACAGCATCGTTAAATCAGTTGCTGCTTGCAGCCTTGCTCCTGGCCCACGGGGTGCAGCAAGGTTGTTCTTAGCCAACTGCTGCCCCGTCCCTGGAGATACCTCCAGCCAAACGTGCTCCCATCCTGAGGGACCCAATTTACGCTGTCCCTCTCTCACACCACAGAGCAGTTTGGCCTGAGGAAGGCAACAGGGTGCTGGAGCAAGCTGAAGACCTCTGGAGCTGCATTCAGAGCTGAAGCCTGGCCACAGCCATCAGCAGGGCAAGAATCGGGGGGCTGCGTGGCCCCTCTGGGACAGGGTGTCCTCTGCCTGTCTCTGTCTTCAAGCAAAGCCTGACAGGCAGGCAGCTGGGGAAAGGGGTCAGGATGATCAGGAGCTGCTTCGGCCAGGGATGCAAACACCTCTGGCTGGGACGAATGCCACGGGTGCTTGCCCAGCAGATGTTGCAGGCCAGTGGATTTTTTTTTTTGGTTTGGATGAGCAATGCGTGAAGGTCTGGGTTTCACTCCTTGGGGGAATTAAAACATAGCCCAAGCCTTGGTGTTTTTTCACAAAGGGGAATCACTGCTTCCCACCAGCATGACTAACCTCGCTAGTTGTGGCCTTTGCGGTTGAGCTGCAGCTGAGTAGAAAGGCAGCCGCACTGCGAGGCTGGACTGCAAGCAGCGCTGGGGCTGCGGCCGAGGCTTTGGCTCCTTGCAAGTGCAGCAGTGCGGATGCGAAGCAAGACAGGAGAGGAGGCAGAGGAGTCCAGACTCTACCCAAGGGACTGTCATGTCCCAGAGCTGCCTCTCAGGCTGCCATTGCCTCCCTTCCCAAGGCTCCCGCCGGCTTCCCCAGGGGAAATCACAGCCTCCCATCCCACAGGCCCTCTGCAACCCAGATAACAGCGTGCCATGCTGCCCGCAGTGCCATGCTGCCCGCAGTGCCAGCCTGCAGCATTTGCTGGCAGGTCCCCCGTTACCATGGCAATGCTGTCAAGGTTCAGATAACATTTTCCTCCATCCCGATTTCTGCTGCTGCTTTATTTTTTCCCCCCACTCAGTACTTCATTAGCCACGTCGGTGCAGCAGAGGCAGCCGGGAGAGGGTTAGGACGCTGCTCTGCTGTCAGGGCTGTGGTCACATTGCATGAAGTACTTGCTCAGGACTAACAGCATAAGATCTCCTGTCACAACAGAAGTAAAGCTGAAATCAGCAAGCAGATACTAATAAATCCTCTGCTGTCTCTTCTTATCAGACTTAATCACAGGGAAAAACCCAAAAGGCCTGAAACATTTTTGTTAAGTGACAGAGATTTTTTTTTTTTTTTTTAAAAAGAAAAGCTCACCATGAAAAGGGGGCAGCCATGGGTACAGCTCCTTGTCAGTGCTGGTCTCACTATGGGCACTGCTGCCATGCTCAGACCCACTGGCAGCAATTCTGCCTGCCTGTCCTCTCTGCTCAGTCCCCCCATCCGCAACCCTCCCTCCAAAGGGGCAGCAGGGCAGGTGACACCAGCCTGCACTGCACTTCCATGGACGGCCCTGCCCTGGGGGTCCAGCCCACCCCAGTGTCCAGCACAAGCCACCTGGGTGAGCAGGAAGCCCCACAGCAACATCTCCCTGGGGCCACAGTCCTCTTTCAACTGGGTGCTATTTCCTGGTGGCCTCCATCCAGCTTCTCCATAGCAACATCTAGACATTAAATATAGATGCATCCCCAAACCGCCTTTGCAAAAATGCCACCTCTCCCTACCACAGACAGACATTTTCAGGGAATATCATGTTTTCCCCTTACCCATCTCCAAACAAAGAAGATGGGAAAGCAGATAATTAGGAATGGTCTTGCATAGTCTGCATCCCAAGCTGATGAGCTGCTAAATTTTTTTTCTCCCTGCTGAAAGACATTAACCTGTGGTTTCAGATGCAGAGGGACAATGCTTGCTCCCCAGGACAGCCGGGCAGTGCCAGAGACTCCACTACCAGAGGTTGCTCACACCCAGGGAGGAAAGCAGGGATGGGGACAGCTGGGACCCCCAGAGTCAAGGGGCTACCAGCACTAGGTGCAGGCAGGCAGTGGTACCCACCTCACTGCCCTCAAGAGGATGGAGAGGGTGGCTTCTTCAGCAGATGCGTGGGAACAGCTGCCGTAAATGGAACACATCCCAGGCCACAGCAGACCTCAGCATGGAGGATGCTGCTCAGATACCTTCCTGGGGATCAATAATCAGTTAATGCTTGTAGAGGGGAAGAGGAAAGATGCCCCGCAAAGAGAGGACAGCTGGGACTGTCGAGGAGGGCCAAGGAGAGCCCGGCACCCGGCTCTCACTGCTAGGCAGCAGAGAAAATATGAGGCATGAAAATTAAGAGCCGTAGAGGCAGGTTGAAGCCGCTGCACTGGGTGGGATGCTAACAGAGCATGGCTTGGCACTGTACAAAAGAGAAGGCACAGCATCAGTCTCCCATAGCTGCAGCAGCCACCGTGTCCTGAGGCTTTCACAGAAAAATAATGGGGCTCTTCACTCACCTTTTCTGCTTGAGCCTGGGTGTTTCTGAGAAAGCACGGTACACAGCCATGCTCTGCTTGCCTGCCTTGCAACTCCCCACGCCATCCCCAGTGATGCATCTCCAGTAAGTAAGTTCAGCAGCTCCTGACTCCTGCCGGTTTTGTGAAAAGCAGACGGTGGAGGGAAGAGGAGAGAAGTGGTTGACTCCCCGGCTGAGGAATGAGCAGAATCCTTATCAGTGTTACAGGAAAAGCTGCGATCACACCCACAAGGCCCCTGGTGAAACATCCCAAGCCTCCTTGACCCAGCCTGGGGAGGCTCTTCATACAATGACGGCAGGGTCACGTTTACCTGGGGTTTCCGGGCTCTTTCCTACAAAGACAGTGCTACCTGATCCTTGTGCACCTCAGCCCTCTAAGCCTGGGGTATGATAGGACAGGGGCGAGGGACCTTTCTGCAGTGAGCAGAGGAGGCTGGAGCAGGCTGAAGGCACTACATGCACAGACAGGCTCAGTAGGCACCTGGGCACCGCCGTGATGCTTCAACTGCAGCAAAGCCTCTTGCAGAAAGCCCAGACCTGCTCACCAGCAGCATGAGGTGGAAAACCTCCGAAATGGCAATACGTTCCTCCTGCAATTCACTTTGCAGCTGCTCCCAGCACCGGGGACTACAGGAGCCCAGGGACTTCCCAGACCAGAGCCCGTGTTTCGGTTTCTCACAGCCCCTGTGCAATTTTCCTACCACAAATCTGTCAAGTCACTTTTTGAAGCTGTGTAGCTGTTTGGCACCCACGACATCCTACAGCAAGCAGGTCTGCCGCTTAATGGCACTTTTTCCGTTATCAAAGACAGGGAGTTGCCTTTTTGGCTCACAATGGCCTGCTGCAACCAGGTATTGGTATTCAGTTGCAGGAAGCACAGCCCAACTCCTCCAGCAGATCTCTGAGTCAGGCCAACAGGCGATGCTACCACTCAGTACAAATAAAGTAGAGTGGGTAGAGCAGCACTGTGTGCAGTTACAACCAAGACAGCCCTGAATTAAATGGAGAGCTCAGACAAGTGGAGCGATCCCTTATCCAAGCACAGAACCCCATGGAGATGGGGACATTGGTGCTTGGGCCGCCTTCCTGCCTCCGAGCAAGCCCTGCGCTGCTGGCGCTTGGGGTTTCTCTCTTTGCCATCCTTGATTTACAAGAGTGGTACTTTGGCAATCACGCTGAGGATACTGATTAGCTGATGTTGGGACAGCGTTCCAGGAAAGGCAATCCATTTATCAAAGTGCTTGCAGCTCCCAGTTCAGGGCAGGTGAAATACTAACAAATATCAAGCAAAGCAAGTGAATCAGACTCCAAAGTAGCTTAATAAATAAAAGGCTATTAAAAAAAATATCTGTGCAGATGCTTGTGCCAACCTTTCTTCTCCAGCAGCAGCTCTGGGTGCTGGTACTTTGCATTCCCATTTCACAGGGACAGGTCACTGGAAGGAACTGCTTGTCTTTACATTGCGAAATCCAAACTGCAGAAATCTCCAACTGAGATGAAATTGCAGATTGCTGTTTTACTGGGCAAAAACCTGTGCAGAGTCACATCCAAGTCTGAATCACAGCTAAGCATGCCGAGCTCCATCTTCCCAAGCTGACATCCCAAAGGCTAAAGATTCAACGCATACTGCAGGCTGCACAGACATGGGCCAATTGAAAAGTAAGTACTGTCTGGCAAAGAAATGAGCTGCTAATTTATTGAAACGCTCTGCAAAATAATTGCATTTGGAACCTTTCAGCTGTCCTGGGTTTGTGCCTTCATGCAGGAGTGCGATTTCAAGAGATGGGACATAAAAGGGAGTGGAAAACCAAAGAGATCTTTGAAGCGGAGGTGAAAGAGCACACGATCAAATGGCGCAAAACTCCCAGCTCCCACCCGATACAGACGAAGCCTCACAGCTCCCATGGACAAGCAATTAAGAAACAAATCAGCCCCATTTGTTTTCACAGAGGTGAGAAACACCTCCAAACCTGGTGACAATTTCTGCTCCTTCAGACAACTTGCTCACAGCAAGCAGCGCGCCTGGGGATGGGACACAGGGAGGGAAGAGCGACCACTCCATTCGCTCTCCTCCTGGTACGTGGGGCGGATCACACGCCATGGAGAGGTCCTGCCCCATGCATTTCTTTGGTTTCAGGGCTGACCAGTTCTCACTGACGTACTCCCCAGTGGGTGCCTGCTGTCCTCCATCCAGCACGGGAATAGGGGGCTGGTTTGGGGAGGGTTCTGGAGGTGCTGAAGTCAATTGCAGCATAGATCTGGTCTCTGAATTACATTGGTCAGACCTATTTTGGCAGGATCCTTGTGGCACAAACTATGGAGGAACAGGTTGCTTTCAGCTTTCCTCTACAGCTGTGACAAGGAAGATGTGATTCCTACTGTGATTACAAAAGTGTTAGGGAGCTGTGAGACAAAAAAGAAAAATCAAGCAAACAAAACAAATCCCCAAAGAGCAAAAGTATTGAAGAGTTTTACCTGGATGCTTCTAAGGAAGAAAAACCCAAACAAACAAACAAAAAGCTCACAAGCAGATAACTAGAAAAACACAAACCCCACCTTCCTGAGCAGAGACCCACAAGGGCTCCCAACACTTGGGCACAACACTATTTGCTAGGGCTTACCCAGAAAGATGAACTAGAGTCTGCCTTCTTCCCAACCCACACTTTTAGGAGGACACTTGGCTGTTTCTTTGCCCCAGCTCCTTCAGTAAGAAGGGGAGATCGGCCGTGTGACAGCCACCAAGTCATTTGCTTCTGATGCTGATAGAGGAGCAGTGCAGCGTGTTGCCTGCTCCCTGCCCTCTGTGCTCTTTCCGTTCAGAGCCGTGAGTTTCATAGGGTTTGGGTCCTGGAGCTCCAACAAGAAGAGAGCAGGGCTGAGACATGGCCCAGAGGAGATGAAGGTGTCCAGCAGCATCACCTCCCTGCTCAGCATCTCCAGTGCACGAGTCCTGTCCCAAGCTAAATCTCTCTGCCAGCATCTGCTCCTGCAAAAGCTGCAGCCAGGCTGTGCAGCACAGCCCCGGCTCCTTGGGGCTCCCTGCCTTCGCTCCTCCTCAGCTTGGCTGTAGCTACTTAGGGGCCACTTTTCAGTCCATCTGGGGAGGGGTGACATAGACGTGGCCACAGACTACCATGAGGGATGCTGTCCTTGTGAAGCAAGTCCCAGCTCAGTTGGTGGGGGCATTGCTGCTCCTGGGTGGCACTACCAGACCCTGGATGGGGAAGGGAGTCCCCATCACAGTGCCCTGGCTTGTCCCCCAGCCTCCCTACCACTAACCTGTTCCTCACAGCTGGACTGAAGCATTTCTCCTCTTGATGCCCAGGTGCCTGTTAAAGTCCAAGGTATGGAAAATTCATCAGCCATATATTGCTTCTCCAGTTAATCGCCCTTTGCTCCTGTTTTACCAGAAGGCAGGTTTTCCTTTCTGCTCAGGTGAGTCAGCAGTGGCACTGGAAGGAATTTCCTCCTGGAAACCCTCGACTGAGCATCCTGTTGCCTCCCCAGTGCATCCCAACCTGTGCAGGCATCCCCCAAACAGAAGCACAGGGGGATGCAGAGCCCAGGGATGCTTTAGCCTCCCAGGCAATTGCCACAGCCCTTGCTAAGCACCCAGGGACAGTGTCATGGTCACAGCATGCTTCAAGCTGTAAGGAAGTGAGCGCAGGCAAGAGCTGCACTGGAGCAGGATGGAGCATCTCAGCTGGGGCAGCCGTCTCCGCAGCAGGGAGCAGCTGAGGAGACACTGTGGTCCCCAGGGATGTACCAAAGCATGAGCTGATCAAAGAACGGGGCCAGGACGTGTATGGAGCAGGCTGTGTGCCCCAGGGAGCATCCATGCTGCAGGGCTCTGCTGGGGTTCTTGGGGGCTGCTGTCCTGGTACACCCAGCAAGCATAGCCAGACCTCGGGGTCCGGAGCACAAGCAGAGAGTGCTCAGGCTTCCAACTGGATGAACAGATACAGCACAATGAAAAGCAAAGGGGAGACAGCAGAGGAGGAAAGGGCTGAGGAGGGAATGAGCATAATACCAGCCCCGTCATCCCCATCCCCAGTCCCTGCTCTCCCACTGGTTCCCAGGCACTTTCACAGGACTTGCACTCACGCGAGGGCAGAGGAAGGACAGGGTCACCACTACGCAAGTCCAGCAACACAAAGAAGGGTTCAGAGCTCTTCCTGCTAGAGCTGGCTGGCTTCCCTCCCCCTTCCAAGTGGGTCTTCTCTGTGCCTCTGTCTTCATCTTCCTCTTGGGCCATCTCCTGGATCAAGGTTGTTGCACAAAGCCAGAGTAATTGCCCTGCCTTGGAGGGCTCTTCTGAAAATCAGTGCATTCAAGAAAATACGTCTTTGAGGTCCTCTGGTGCCCAACAGTTGGGGCCATCCCAGTCCCAGGGACAGAGCTTGTATTCACGCTCTGCAAACAACAGGGCATTCAGCAGAAATGAAGAGACAGTAAATCCAGAAGTGATGAAAAAAAAGCATCTTTTCACACAATTCGCCTTGGGGAACACAATGTCATATGATGTGGCCAAGGGCAGGGACTTGTGGGATCAAACAAATGCTGAGCTGACCCTGGGTATTTCTATTATTCATACCAAAAAATAAACTCCATACAAATGGGGAAAGCCTGCTGAGTGAACCACATGCAAGCACCAAAAATCACTCAGGCTGTTTTGCCCATGAAGCACCACACTGGAGAAGACTTCCCAAAGAGAGACCACCTTTTCTGGGAACAGGTTCTAGGAACAGCCTGGATGCAGGCTGGAGGACTTGCAGCTTTCCGTGAGGTTCCTGGTACCACCTGATGCCACCCTGGCTGAGTCAGAAGAATCCTTTGCTAGTGACAGTGGCAACCAGCACTCCCACCACAAGGATGGGTATCAGGACTTGCTCCTTCCAGCTGCTCCTGGAAGATTTTCCTTGTACCCAGCCTGACCCGCACCCCCAAATCCCTATACCATTGCTGGGAAGATCTTGGCTCCTCATCTCTGCATCTGCCCTGCAAGGGGCTGCAGCCAGCATTCTATCCAGGTGCTGGGCTTGGGTGTAAGGGCACCTGCAGCTCCAGCCCATGTCCCAGCCTCTCTGGATGGCACCATCAGGTGTGGCCCAAGGTCACAGCCTGATTCAGTCCTTCCTTTTACTGCAGTTGATGCAATAAATGGGTCTACAGCAGTAGCGTCGTTGATTATCAAAAACAGCAGTGGAGGTGGTGTGAAAACACGTGAAGATAGGAATACACAGTGTCAGTCAGGATAAAACTTCAGCTTGGAAAGACCAACCCTTCTTCCCAGTCCCATTTTACATCAAGGTTTTGATCTTTTGTTTGAGGTGCAATGGTTTGTGAGATCCCAAGACATACCCGTATTTTTTTAATAAGTACAGTTGGTGAGAGGGACAGAGACTTGCACTGGGAACTTGTAATAAAACACATGTTGTTTCCCTTTTAAACTGCAAAGGGAGAACACAGGGGAAAGGTTTAGAGCAGAGGCTTGGCCCTGGAAGAGCTGGTGCTGTAAAATGTTACCTGCAAAGAAATAATATGCCAGTAAAAGCCCCCAAATACCTTCAACTACTGCAGCTTCCCTATTAATACTTACGGTACATTAACACACAGACTCGAGGTACCTGAAAGCACAGCCTGGAGAAGACTGGGGATGCTGCCAGACCTCTCCTCGCTGGGTCGAGCTGTCCCGCAGTGAGCACTGCCATGCGGTCTCAGGCCAAGGGACAGGCGGAGGCTTTTCGATCTGTATTACCTTGCCTGCCCTGCACTGCAGAGATGCTGGGGAAGCAAGCACGAGGGCAGGTCATGTAAAGCAGCTCTGAACCGCTGCAGGGGTTTGGGGTTTTTTTGTTTTGTTTTTAAAGCTGGTCAGATAAATGTTTTGAGAAGACATATTAAAGTCGTGGCTGCTTTCTCCAGGGAACTATCAGGATGATTTTATTTGGCCAGAGATGGTAACAGGGTCAGGCTGTCAGCTTCTATTAAGATTTGGATGTGCGTCACTGAATGGAAAGTGCTTGGCTATATTGCTTCTCATTAGATTGCTTTATGATAAATCTAATCATTAACTTACTACACTTAGCCTATCTGAAGGTTATAAGGCTGGCTCTGCAGCCATCCCAGCGGTCTGCAAACCAAATGCCTTCCTCAGGAAGGGCAGCTTCACCACGGCAGCACCTGGTTGGCAACGGTGAATGTCTCAGCAAAGCTGCCACCAGCTCACAGCATTGACACAGCCTCTCCAGCAAGCGAGGCATTGCCCTCTCTGTTGCCGTGCCCCAGGGGGATGCATCCACCCCACACTTTCACCCAGGCGGATGTTTTTGGGTAACTAAGGGGTACTCAGGTGCTTGACAGCTTGGCCACGTGTCACTGCTTCACACCTCCTTCTGCAGCCCCTCATGTGTGGGGCACAAGCCTTACGTTGACTCCTGCACCACTCTCCAAGGGCATCACCAAAACCAGAGGTGAAATCTTCACCCCTTTTTTTAAGTCACACTGTGCAGATCACTCTTGCCCAGGCTTAAAACTAAGAGCTGGCTTTCGGGAAGCGTAAGGCGTTAGGTCAGTCCCATGAGACAGACCTGGTTATTCAGCACTTGCAAGCACAGCCTGGTTATTTCATGTCCCCACCAGCAAGAAGGCTGTGGTGCATCCCAAGCTCCTCTGTGGCTGGAGCAGCAGCACAGCACAACGCAGCCCTGGAAATGCAATGGCAGAGTTGTCGGCCTGAATTCCCCCAGCTGGTGGATTTGACTTCTCCCCTCCAGCTCCGCAGATCAAGCTCCTCGAGACCTCTCCTACACCGCATCCAGGCATTGAAAACGCACTGCCGCTGGTACCCCCAGGTGTAAGCAGGGCTGCTGGGGACCCACGTGGGGACTGACCCATCCCAGCACCCCGGGCACAGCAAGCACTTGCTGCTGTGTGAGAAAAAGGAGGTGAGATTAGGGTGCCACAATCGGATCTGGGCTTCTGGCTGCAGATCAGGGACTCGCATCCCCCATCTTCATCTAAAGTAACAGAACACCTCTTAAAACTCCTCTGACCACCTCTTTGGTGGGCATATGGATGGGCAAAGAGGTCCAGACCGGCCCCAGTTCTTCCCTCCTTCTCTCCCAAGGGCACACAAGAGAACTTTCCCTGAGGACATGGGAGCATGCTGCAAACCTCCGACAGAGATGAGAGCAACTCGGCTCCTCCAGGGATGTGCGAGGGACCAAGCCACAAGGCCGATGGAGGGCCCACGCCAATGTCACATGGCAAACATGTAGGACCCGCGCCACAGCTCACCAGCCCTCAGCAGGCTTGGAAAGGTACAATGCACCCCCAGATAACACTGCAGAGCTGGGAGGCTTGCTCTCGACATCTTTTGAGGGCCTGTTTTTTCTGGCCAAGGCAGGGGCCCTCCTGCCTCTGCAGTTCCTCTGGATTCTGAGCTTAATCCGCTCAGGCCAGTTCCAAGTGTGTCTGCCTTGCATCCCATCGGCAACAAGGGCTTAGCATGAGCGCCTCCCATCTTCATTTGTTTTTATGATCTCATGAATTTATCAAAGACAATTAAGCCACCCCTAGTTGAGGCATCCCAGACAAGCTGCTGGAGTCCTCCTGCTCTTCCAGAGTAGCTTTTCCAGGACAGGGAGGGCTCCTCCACGCAGGACTCAGTCCCATCAGCCCAGGCAGACCCTCTGCCTGGAAATCCAGCAGCGGCTCAGCTGCGAGTCCGTGCCACATTCCCCTGGCCTGGGCTGTGCAGGACACCAGGCTGTACCATCCCCTTGGTCTCCGCTGGCAAGAGATGAAAGATGCAAATGCGAAGCGATGCAAACAAGTGCTAAGTGTATTCTGCAAGGGAGCTGCAACAGGAGGGGTCCTGCTGGGAAATGCAGAGCTGTATTTTGAGCCATTCGTTATCCCTGTCTCAAGAGGGCATCAGTGGCTCCCGCACACGATCAGATCACCAGGTCTTTGCTGAACCAGCCAGCCCCCTTCCAACATGCAGGACTGCAAGATAAGGCAGCCTAGCTGAATTTTCTCTCCCAACAAGCTGGGCAAGGTTTCATGGCCCTGGATTAACTTGCGCACAGTGACTTGGGAAGACCTGGGGACAGCAGCACACAGCAGTTGCAGGGGCCCAGGGGTGACACGCGGAGTGGGGCACATGCTTCTTCGGCTGCAGCAGACCGAGGAGCAAGTTCTTCCCACCCACAAGCCCAACATCTTGGGGGCGCATCGGGATACATCGAAAAGACACCCAGGGTGGAGCCGAAGGCTCCCCTGGGATGCTGCGGTAGTTTCCCATGCCTCAGGCTCTCCCTTTTAGGGGTTAATTACAGTCATAGCTAACAACCTCTGTCTTTGTTTACACTGGAGGCTGGCACACCCGCTGCCATCATTGGGAATGGGGCTGGTTTGGGCCACACTATCACATCTAAAACCACACACAGAGCTGCAACCACAGACAGGAGCAGCCTCCCTGCTCCGGCTGGGCTGCTCCCCTCCCAGACAACAAAAGGGCTCGTAACGCAGTTCAAAGTTCTCTCCGGTACAAAAACAGTCTTTGAGGGTAATTTGTTTCAGCTCAAAAGCAGGTGAAGTTAATTACACAGCAATGAAATATCACACTTTAATATTACTTAACTCGCCTCGGCTGGGCTGCTGTGAAATGCTGCTCTGCTTGAGATCCAGACCCAAGTGCTTTCCGATCTCTAGGTAACATCCTAGTTAAACCAGGGCGAGGCAAGTGATGGGATGTGTGACCCACTGGAGCACAGGAGAAGGGGTGACGGAGCATGGGGCTGCACGTGGGGGGACCCATCACGCACAGCCTTTCAGCTGGATGGTGGCTGGGGTGTTCAGTGCATCCCCAACCCACATCGGGTCTTCCAGTCCCTCGTGCTTTCTCTGGGGGGAACCCATGCAGCCTCTAGCCCCGCTGCTTTGATCTCAACTCCTGTTTGAAATTCAGGCATCTCCTTGCCACCAATGCACAGGGCACTTACACAGGTGATGCCCTACCTGGTCCGTGCTGGTGTCTGGCCCAGCAGTCATCCCGGGAAGTCCCCTGGCCACAGTCCAGCATGCCTGTCAGCACTTGGCCAGATGAGCTTTTTACTCACCCTTTCTTGAGCAAGAGCTTGAGCGCCCTGGCCAAGGGCATTGCAGGTGTCTCCCTCCATCCTCTGCATGCCCGGGAAAGTCTGCTGAGAAGGATGGAGAGCAGAAGCCTTATCCTGTCTGAAGCTCAAGCTGGGACAGGGTCTGTAAGGCAGGCAAGTGCATATGGGCTGGCAGCCAGATGAACAAGAGTAGCTCCGCTCACTGGTCACCCCAGAGAAGATGGCTCTGTGCCTCTCTTGCCCTGATGCCACTTGAGCGCTTTCTCCTCTTGCCCTGCTTGGACAGGACATGCAATAAGGCAACAGGGAACACCAGGCTTGTGGACACAGAGGCCAAAGCACTTGCAAAGATAACCTGCATAGGTTATGCGGCCTATGCCGCATAAGGGACAGAGCTGGCTCAAGGATCACCACAAGGATCAAGCCACCAAGTGATACAGGGCACCTCAGAGCCAGGAGGATGGGAAATCCCAGGGTTGTTCTTGGTGTTGGCAGCCGAAGCAGAGTTAAAAGCACTGAGTTAAGTGTCCTTCCTACGTGCTCAAAGCCTTGGCTGTCCCAGTCTACCCCACAGCAGTCTGCAACCCCGGTCTGAAGCTCAACTCTCCCCAGGCAGGCTGAAGCCCCATGCTGCCTGCCACATCATCCTCCGGTGCTGCACAGAGGAACAGGCTGCATTGCCACCTAATGGGATGTGCTGGGAAAGCCCTGTGCATCCTACTGGAAACCAGCAAGACCAGTATACTAGAGGCTCTGTAAGTGATGGAGATGCTTACCCAGCCCCCCTGCATGGGCAGAGATCTGGTCAGGACGTCCCCAGCACTGTAATGTAAAACAGTGCAGGGCGCACAAATCAAAGAGGATGGGGAGGATGTGAGTGGGTTTGTGTACTCACAGCTGTGCCAGGGAACACCAGCGTAAGGCAACCGCTTGTGACACAGCAGTATCACAACCCAGATCTGAGCACACAGGCAAAAGGTTTATTGGTTATCAAAGTCATTTTCCCTTCACTGCCTCCACAGCTCATAAAAGCTCCTGCCAGTGGAGCATGTTTTATATTAAGCTCTTCGAGGAAGCGGATATGTTGTCCAGTTAAACATGCCTCCTTGCCAAAATGCTGCATGGAGACAGACACCAAGGGGAAAACCAGACCCACAGGGACTTCAGCAAGAGATGTTGAGTCCATGGGGTGGCAATTGGCATGGCTAGGAGAAAGCAGGGGGCGGTTGTGCCAGAAAAGCACGGGACAAGTTAGGCAGAGACTGATGCACTGTGTCTGCTGCAATCCCAGATTTGCTGTGTGGCTCCAGGCAACTCACTTCATCTGCCTCTGTCTCCCCATGACCAAGAAAACCAGTCCTGCAGGAGGCTGGGAAGCAGCCCTCCTGCTAAGCATCTCACTCAGAGATGCAGCAAGCCAGCCGTGTCTCAAAGCAAAGAGCCACCAAAACATTTCCCAGGAAGAACCCACGCCACTCGCCTTCAACAGCCTTACTGCATGAATGTCTCATGACAGGGAGCCTGGGGGTGCGGTGTCTGCATCCCTGTGTGCAGAGCACTGCCTTCCCCCTTTGCCTCCCACTAGAGACCTGTGCTGGAAATGGCAGGGCTTCACCCGATCTCACTGGCCCAAAGGGAACCAGAAGGTTATGTGGGAGCAGCCCCAGGACTCACCAGCCTGGCCTTGCTTTGCACAGGAAAAACTCGGGGCTCTCCACAGGGCTGGCAACAGGGTCTGAAGCCACAGACAGAATTTGGGAGCTACTCTTCTCAAAGATGCAAAGTGGTATGTGCAGGTCATCAGAGAGCTGTCAGACATGCCAGCACAGGTAAGGAAGCCATACCCACAAAACTGAACAGTCTTCCACGCTGCTGCTCTCCACCACCACCTGGAGAGCAACACGGCACAGATCTGTCCCAACACAGCAATGAACCTGCATGGTCCTTGATGGGGAACTGTTGCAAGCAGCAAGGATCCTGTCTCTTGAATTAATATACTGGACAGTCACCTGAAAGCGATGCTTGAGCCAAATGCCCTGCCAGAAGGGTCTGCTCATCTTCCTAGTCCTGCCTGGAGACCGGTGGTTGGTCTGTATCACCAATACAACCTAGTACAACCCAGACTGTGATCAGGAAGCAGCAGCTAGAGCATCAGCTCTTATACCTCGCTCCAGTTTAGTCCCTCACCCCATTTCTACTCTGTCAATCTGCAGTACCTCTTTCTCACTCATACTCAGAAAAAGCACCCCTAAAGAGAAGTCAGCAGGGATTTGCGAGACCCCTTATGCTGTGGTGTCTTTAGTTTCCCATTCTCATTAAAGATACAGCTCCTGCCCACACCAGCCTGACTTCCAGGACCGTTTCAGCTGGCAGGACAAGCCTGGCTCATCTACCTCACCTCCCAGGGAGCACTGCACAAGAGGGAGTAGGCAGAGTCAATCAAGGCTGGAGCAAAGATTAAAGCTGCGCCACAGTTTTGGCCGTGGTCCTAACACACACAACACGGGCCAGAAGTCCAAAACTCAGCTAACACTGCACTAACCCCACACCTTGCTTCCACCCTGTCCTCCCTGGGTAAGTCAGGCCACCTCAGCCAACCCCCCAAAAGATGCCATAACCACTGACAACCTGTTAGAGATCTCTCTCCCTGCCAGTTCCCAGCAATGACCTCAACAGCAGGCAGCTCCTTCAGAACAGATCAAAACCACGTCTAGGTATCAACATTAATCCTCAAAGGAAAACAGACCAGCTGAATAGCTGTGGCTTTAAGTGTTGCAACCAGGACTTTATTCTGGGAGTAGGAAATGGCTCCTGCAGCAGTCAGGGCTTTTAGGAAGACAAAGCCAGGACAGACTCCACACTCCTGTCTTGGCCCGAGGACAACAGGAACCTGAGTTTTACCCAGATCCAAAGATAAAAGCAGCAAAGGATTTTGTCAAGTTCTTCCTTTCTTCCTCCTTCAGATGCTTGAGTCTCCCCTGTAAGCAGAAACCAGAACTCAAAAGCAGCAAATGGGGTCTCTTGTCACAATGGCAAATCCCACCTTGCCCAGCGGTGGGTCCCACCAGTTTCTGAACACCCTCACCTCTTACAGGATAATAAAAATCAACCTTGTCTCCCAAAACAACAAGAGATGATGGCAGGCACCAGCAAATGGGCACAGCCTGGGGGCCAACTTGGGCCATACCAGGGCTGGTCGGGTGATGCCTACCTTATCTTAGCACCATTTTGTTCAATTTTTTTTCACGCATCAACTCCCTTTACACAACAGAAACTCTACTGTGAACTTTATATGTAAGAATTTGATTCCCAAAAAGGAAATAAGCTTCCACACAAAGCAGCAATCTGTTTGGACCAGCCTTCTTGTAAGCAAGAAGGGGAACCAGAAAAGAACAAACCTGTACATCAGTGGCTCAATACATCATGCTTACATCCCATATCTTGAAATGCAGAGTAGCATTACTGTGCTGTTCTGGCACCATAATGCAGCACAACCCCGTCCACCCCAAGAGCTGGTTCCCCACTTTCTGCCAGAGCCCCACGAGCACTGAAAGGATGCCTGCAGCAGCAAGATAAGGAACCCAGAGAAACCAAAATCCTTGCTCTGCCACAACTTTTAGACCACAGCTGGGTGAAGCACGCTCCCATTTGGCATGCTTGTGACCCCACACCCATCCAGACCTACCAGCTATCCTTCCTTGGCCGCACACTCACGTTTCTCCACCTTACACCTCTGTGCGAAGACACAGCTGAGGGCTGGGAACACTATCCTGTAGGTGCAGCAGCCCGCACGCCAACCGGCAAATGCAGCCTTTATCCCCCAAGCAGCACCACTGTCTGGGATTGTGTCTCCAGGCCATGCTCTGTGAACTGCTGATCCACGAGCAGGTGGAAGAATGAGGTGTGGTGTCTGCCCCTCCCAGAGGGAACCACAGCAGCTGCCATGGATTTCAATGCCCAGCTATCTGTGAAGACGCTCAGTACCTACTAAGCTAATTGAGATGAAGTTTTCTCAGGCATGTAAAATTTAGGTATCATTTGTACCTGTACTTTTGTGGAGAACACTGGCAGGAATCAAATAGTCAGGAGTGATCCCATCAGATAGAAGCAGCTAGGCTGGGCTCCAGCACCTGCAGAGGAATTACACAGTACCAGCAGGCAACATGCTTGTTTTGATCTCACTGTGAATATGTATTTGGCTAATAAAGACTCAAAGCTGGGAACTGGAGAAGAACCTGCAAGTTTCATGCCACCCTGCTGCCCACGATGCTCACACGATGACGCTATCTGAGCGGCAGCTATGTAAAGAATGCTGCCGTCTTACCAGGGTTAAAAGGGTCAGAGCAAATTAAGTGCTTCTTACTGAGTGACTGCAAGGGGAAATAATTTCCCTTTCTCAGGAAAGCTCTCTAGCATGAGCTCCTTTCTCTAGCGTGATAGATTATCTCCAACCCACGACACCAAAACTGGATCAAAGCAGTCTCCTGGGTGGCCAAGGCTTTGCTCATCACTGCAGCAAGACTGAGACATGGCACCTCCTCACCAGTGCAGCAGAAAGACAAGCTGGGACCACAGAGCTGCACCTTTCTGTCAGGGAAACCTAGACCCTACTTCCCTTCAGCCCCAAGGAAAGCATCAGAGAACACAATTTTGAATGCCTATCCCATCTTTCAACCGGTGTTTTAGAAAACACTCCTTTTGCATACAAGCTAAGTGGGGTCATGGGAAGCAACACTGCAGATGAGCTTAGTTTTGACCAACATGGATGGGAACTCCCAGGGCCATGCACCTCTGAGAAGCTTGCCCAAGATCACACGCAAGTCAATGGAAGGCCAGGAACCTACGGAAGAGTCAATCTTTTTCATCGACCCTTGGACCTCCTTTTCCACCAAGACCTCCTTGAATGCAGATGGCTTTTGTGGTTCTCCATAAACGCTCAGCTTACACTAGACCTGAGCAGGCACATTTCTGGAGAGCAGCCTGTCAGGTTACAGTGTGCCATTCCACCTCCCCTCTGGTCTGGTTGCTTCCATTAACTTTTGCACAAATGATTCATTTTGCCCAGTCTTTTGTAAACAGCATTCAAAGCCAGCTGGAATTTGTTGTGCACCTAAATTACACTTGCTCAGCAAGCTCTTCCACAGAAAAGATTCATTTCAATCTTTGCCCATGGTGGGGGCACAGCATCCTCTCTTCCACTGCAGCAGCAGAGACTCTTTCTTTTCACAGAACTGAAGCAGGATGGTTAATATCCAAACCTCACTGCTATTACAACATGAAAGTTACACCTTGAAGTAGGAAGGGGAAGAAGAAACTCACTGGATCTCTTAATTGTAGCTCTGGGCCAAATGTCACTGCTGAAGAGCACAAGGTGGGTAGGAGCACGTGAGGAGTCAATACCTCAAGCTGAAGTGCAAAGCACGAGGAGGCTTAGACACCTGCAGGTATCATCAGCAGAGAGGCTGACCTTGTCACACCCGGGACAGTTTCAGCTGTCCCCCAGCTGACAAGGAAGCTATTAATGGACATACTGGGAAAGCACAAGCATGCACCAGTCAACCACAGCAAAGACCAGAGGGGGATGGTTAAAAGACCAAATCTGAAATGCGGTAAGCAGAGTTTTTAGAGTAGGACAGGTGTTGGCATGAAATCACAGGTTCCTGAGGCTGAGAAGCAATCTTCACAACCTCATCTGAGGCTGCAGCATGTCAAGCCTTCGTTTTGGTGACAGGACCCATTCCCACCCACCTCCTCTTTCCTTTCACCCCTCCCGTGCAACTGAAAAGTGAACCCAAGGGGGAGTTAGTCACTGGACTACTGGATTGACCAACTGCAGCCATCAGGAAAGCCGATGGTTCTGCCCATAAAATGTGGCCAATGCCTGGAAGTGAAACACCACCATTTCCAGGGAATCTGCCTTTGTAAAGCAAGCAGAATCAAGCACGGGACACAACAGGCAAGAGGCAAACTTCCCCATGCATTAACATAGGCAATGGGAACTCAGGATAAGAGGACAGACTGCAGATGCTATGACATGCACACCTACACAGAAGCATGGAGAGGACTTGAGCCAGTTTATCTTTTCCAATCTAATGAAGAACTGGAGATAGATTCATCCAACTGGCACAGTACAGTCTTCAAAAGCCAAAAACTTTACAGCTGGTTTGCTAAGAGATGTTTTTTTGAGGTGTTAGAGTGGGAAGGAGGGAAGAGAAAAACACAGCTAACGCTCCTTCCTACAGCAAGGGGAAAGAAAGTTATTTCCTTCACAGATTTAGTTTATAAACAGTTTTACTTTTAAAGCAGAGTTAAAACCAGGATAAAAAAGTATGCTCAACATGCATTTTGTCATACCACACTGCTTGCCATACAAGCCAACACTGCTCTTCCTGACTGGAATTAAACTCCTTTACATCCAAAGCAGCTCAGCTCAGCTCTCAGTGTGCTGCTGGAGGAGGCAGGGAAGGCTCTTAGAAATGCTCTGCACCCCACTGTGCCCCACTACGGCAAAGTTGAACACAACAGCTTCACCAGCACTACACACAGCACAAAATGCCTTTCTAGGAGATCTGACATCAGGTTGCATGCACATTGCCAAGTGAATTACAGCACCTGAAGAACATAGCAATACTGACATGGAGGACACCTGTAAAAACAGGTCTTGACTACTCCCAAAGGGAACCTAAAGCCACAGCAGATGTTCTTTTAATCTCCACACACATTACTGACTGCTGCAAGATGGCACTTTGGACAGGTAAAGAAAAACAAACACTAATAGCTCAGGATCTCATTGCATAGGAAAAGACAAGTGGCTCAGGCTGGCAAGTCCTCAGGCATGAGAGCACTAAGATACACCCTCCCAGGAGAGTCACGGGACAAGGGATGACATGGCTGAGTTGCAACATATGTAGGTCCAGTGTCCCGATAACCAGCCTCCAGAAGGTGAAAACACACAAGGACCTTGCAACAGTTCAAAAAAATGCACAGCCTCACAGGACTGACTACACCAGTTCTGCTGCATTTTCACACAAGTCCAAGGCACGGTGCTGGCCCTGCACCCCAGCACTTGCTTGTCATTGTGAAGCCATCAGCTGCATTAGTGCAGGGTGGCACAGTGGCACCAAAGCAGAGTCAGTGCTTTTGCAACCAGCGATGAAACTCTAAAGCCATAAAACATGGAAACAAAGAGCTAAGAGATCAGTGAGAAGAACCACATTTCTATCCCACTGCTCATTTATTTCAGTATCTAACCAGGCCCCAAGGCTCTTGTTAAAGGAGTCTTTTCATACTAGTTTTGATATGGGAAGGGGCATGGGCAAGACTTGGCTGCTTAATTCAAAGGCATTGCCCTGAATACTGGAATGCCTGGCAGCACTTTTACTCAGTGATTGAAGTAGTTAGCCCCTTGCTGGAAATGCAGAATTACTGCAGACTAAATCTGGACAGCATTGCTTGAACCAATGCCAAGGTGCCTCATTTCTGTGACTAACTAACACCAAATGAATAATTTCTTGAAAAAGAACTCCAACTTGGACTTTCAGGGACTTGCAAAAATAATAATTACGTTTGTCTTTTACACCCAACAAACATTTTGATCTATAGCACCCATTCAAAGGAAGAAGCTGTGAGTACAACTGCTGGCAATTATTTTGAAATTTTTTTTATACATTTAAGCACAGATTATTTTGCTGTTTAAATTGAGATCAACACTTACTTCCTTCTCTCAATGAACTTTTTTATGCTTGCCTGCTTTGATGCTGATATCCAGAGGCTTTCAGAACTTGATGCAAGCGTGGTTTTTTAGCATGTGCACTCTTCTAATGAAACTAATAAAACACCATGCATGACAGAGCAAGAAATTAACCTGGAGAGAGCCAGGAGGATACAGGTTTAATTTCTCTTGATTCAGCAAAACAACAATAATCCTGTATGATAATATGCCACAGTCTTGATGAAGAAAAAGTTCAGCATTGATCTTAAGTCTGCCCCTGTAATACCAGATCACTTTGCTATCACATATTGACTACTTGACATCCAAAGACAAAGCACCCTGAATTCACCAGGGAAGAACAAACCACAACAAAGTGATTTCCCTTCTAGGAGTCTATTCTCTTCTGCTATAGCTGGAAGATGATTTAACCAGCGTTTTCTTCGCACTACACAATTGATGTGGAACAGGCACACTGAACTCGGCTTCTTCTTCACTCAAGTTCTGTGGTCCATCGCAGGTAGGGCTCCAAAGGGAGCAGATTTCATTTCAGCCAGATCCACTTGTCACCAACTTCAGCGTTGTAGCCTTGCCTAAAATTGCGACCAGGAAGCTAGAGAAAGCAGAAAGTTCAGTCAGAAACATTTCTCTCTTCACCCTTTATGGAAATCTTTAGATTCTTTATGAAGTACCTCATTGTATCTGCAGAAATGCAACATTAAATACATGTTTACAACATAATGATGAAAACTTATAGAAAAATCAGTCCCTCTGAAAAAATTGAGCTGTGCAGTTGAAGGGGGGGGACCCTCAAAAAACACTATGCCATAATATAGATAAAAAGTAGGCCAATAATCTCAACAGCACAACAGCATATTCCCCCTGGATTCATCCAACTCTTCTCCCCTACACACCCTTGTTCCCAGTTTTAATAAGAGGTGACCCCTCTAACTGTAGCATGTAGTAGAGGAATTGAATCAGTCAGTAGAATCTCATGCCAAAATAGGCACACATTATTAAATACATGAAATATTTCATGCATGAAATACTGAGTTAATTACTACATTAAATTAAACCATTCAAATGAAATTGCATATTTAGCCTTCAAGAGCTGAACTTAACTTCATTAAAGCAAAAGCAATATCTGCCTGTCTTCATAAGCAAAGCCAGAAGCCACTACTCACTGGAAAAAACAAAGTTTCTTGAACCCCCCTACCCAAATTTCACTGTACCCTGGGACCTAAGCAACAGCCTTCACTTGCTGCCTCTGAACATCACTGATCTTTCAGACTGCAACTCTTCCACACAGACCCTTAACGCAACTGGGAGCAGCCTCCGCCTAGGCAGCTCGGACACACAGGTTAGCCTGACCGACCTTGCTGTACCCGTGGTTCCCAAACCAGAGCTCAAGGAACCACAGTGCTGCCGCACGAAGTCACCCCTCCGGCCAGTTCGTTGCACCTCAGGGTACATGAGACAGCAGAGGGCTGGGGACCGCAGCAGGAAGCCTTTCCTTCTGACAGCATCTCAAGAGCTTGGCCTGGTTGTACAGGCCGCAAGAGGATCACGAAGGAGCAGTTTGAACCTAGCAAACCAAGAAATGCATCGCAGAGGGAAAGGCTGGATAGACTGGAGCACTGGGAGGGGGACATCAGATGTACTAGGAAAGCTGGAGGGTTTGCACCCTCACCAGTGAGGGAAAGCAAATTATCATGGAGATAAGAGCAAATGGAGGTGAAGAGCAGTAGCCTAAACAGTCTTGGCATTTGGGAGTTCAAGGAGTTACGTCTAGTCCTGGAGACAACGATCTGTTACCTCTAAGTCTGTGAAAGTACACGAGACACTGAAGCACACAACCCCCTTCCTGGTAGTCCGTCTAGCCAGCCAAACAGGCGCCTCGTGACTAAAGCCTTCCACAAGGGTTCCAGAGGAAGAGGACATGCACAGCAGTGCAGATCGTGCGTCGGGGTGGAAAGCCAAGCCTGGCCCTCTCAGCCCACTGCCGTGTGCAGCCACATCACAAAAGCACTCAGGCAGCATTACAGACACAAAAAATTCAGCAGCCAAGCTGTTCTACCTTCAGCTGTAAAGATTTGGGAAAAGAAGCTGTTTAAGTAGCAGCCATTTTAAGGGATTACAGACACAGCACACAGGACTACAAGAGAAAGCCTGCCAGAACAGTTAAAATAGCAAACTCCTCTTACATAGCGTATGTGCTCTCTCTGCAGGCGAGGAAAGTGCTCTTCCAGGCCAAGCAGGCTGCATCAGGTCAGCAAAAGCACGCTTATGTGACAGAAGACTCAACACAAGTGTGCCAACAACACTGTCATCAAAATCATCTCCTAACAACTTGCTTTGCAAAAGCAACACAAATTTTTAGTGCAGTTTCAGCCTGAATAAACATAAACCAGGCTCCATACCCGCTAGATAACTAAGCCACAGGAACAAAACCTGCCAGCCACAGGATCAGTGCATAAAGTAGCTACTTTGGCAGTTAATCTGAACTGAGTGATCCTATGGAAGAAACAGATGTAGATACATTTCAACCTCTGAGTCTCAGGTGTTAAAGCAGTCCCCTTCAGATAGTACTGATCATGACCTCAAATGCCAGAGATGGTTAGGTCCTAGCTTCAAAAGCAGAGTCTATCTTCAGAACCTCTCTTCCTATCTCCAGGAGTGAAAAAGAGACAGAACACAGCATTCATCTTTGAGATATAACACTAGAATCAAGAAGCAAACCACCATGAAAAAGCAAATGTGTTTTGTGAGAAAGATTGAAGCAAGCAAAGATGCTATACTAAAATTCTTCCTTTAAAAATAAGCTATCCACTGGCAGCCTTTACAAGTAATTAAGCACAGGTCATCTGCTCATCTCCACACAAACACTGGGTTCACACAGGACCCTGTGTCCTGTGACATTTGTCCTGATGATTTTTCCTTTAAAAAAAAAATATCTAAGAGTATCCTGTTTGGGAGAGCTGCCCCTGCAGAGAGAAGCAAGACCCAGTCTTGATGAAATCTATACTCAGGCCACAAAACCAGCTATTTAATCCAGGATGAAGCCTGTCGTTTTGAGGAAGGGGAGGGTGTTGGGTTTTTTTTATTTGAAGGTCAGGAAATAAGACACTTCTTTCCCTAAAACATCAAGCTAACAGAAGATTTCTACCTCCTTCGTGAGACATTCCCTGCCCTGCCTTGTCACAAACCATTACAAGCCATTTGTGATTGGTTTTTCTAAGGTTTTTTTCATTTAAAGTTGTCTTTAATGTCTTGTCTAAATATCAGAAGAAACCATGCAGTCCTGTTAAGAGTTACTCCTGCTGAGCAAAGAGGAGATGTGAGATGGAAATAAATGATTACTATCTCTGCCCTGGAAATTTACAGTGGTGAGCTATGGAGGACATCAGACCTGCTGTGACCAGCCTGTATCTATTAATTCTAGCAAAAAAACAGCTCTCCCTGGTCCTCTCCAGGCAGCACATAATTGGCCCTTTGATACTTCAAGAGATTCCCAGATAACTAGATTATTAAAGCAACAGGAGCTCTCTGGGAAAATACAGGAGTTTACAGTTTCATTTCTGGGTAACTCTGCCCTCTTTAAAAGATACAATATCAATCCCAACAGAATTCAAATTCATTGTCCAAAACAAATTCCCCATGTGTCTTTGTTTAAAGACATGCAATACATCAAAGCAAATTTTATAATAAGTATTCATCCATACTCCATCGTTCACAGTGGGCCTTGGCAAAAGCAGTCGAGTTTTGGGATATGTTACAGCCAAGCTTTCAAAATAGCCCCAAAAAAATGGAAAAAGAGGAAGGCACAGTAAACAAATCCCATACTACCTAGCAAGCAGAACGATGTGAATTTATGTTCTGCACGCTATCTGCACCAGGTACAAGTAACATAGATGACTTTCTGAGAAGGGGCTCTTCAAAGCTCACTTTTTACAGCTGTGTCTGTTGTAATAAAGCTGCACAAATAGGAACGAGGTAGGTCTATCCCAGAGGGAAGGAAGCTAGTGATCTTTTAGCGCTTATTGAGCATTTGGAAAAGTACTGGAACAGGACTCATTCCTGTTCTTGCGGTCTTCTGCCTCCCCTCTAGCTCCTCGCATGCCCACCTCCTGCCAGAACAAGCTTTTGCTCTGTGTCACAAGGAGCCTGGATTAAAATGGCCAAATGAAAAGTGTTGCAGCAACATTGCACAGAGTGGCTGAACAGACTGAATAGCATGATGCCAACAAGAAGAGCTCCTACAGTACCCATCCTCTCATCTCTCTGCTGCACAGTCCAAGCCAGCTCTGCAACTTTGCTGGATCATTCCACAAGCTCAATCAAGCCCCTCACCCAGCAAGAAGCTATTCACTCCTTCTGGCTGGGTTAGTTTTCGGTGATTCTGCAAGCTCAGTCAGCCAAACACATACCAGACCACTGCAAAGAAGAGTGGTGGGAGCACCAGGGAAGATCTGGGGATGTGGGGCAAGTGGTAGGATGTGCTTCTTTTGGTGACAACAAATGGTTAAGTTGGTGCTCCAAACTGCACCCAGCTGAAGTTCCCAGCCTGTTCTGCCCACAGCTGCTTAGCCAGCACAAGGGCAGGGATGGGAACAAGCAGCCAGCCCTGAGGGTACTGGTATTGCAGCCAGAAAAGGTAAACCGTCCAGCCTAGAAAAGAGATGATGGAAGGGAGATAGGGCAAAGCTCTGCATAACTTGCCAGTAGCTGCGAGAACACAGAGCGGGACTGAATATACACCGTCACTTTCAAGATACAGGTGCCAAACAAAGCCAGTGGCTTGAAGGACTCCTTGCTGAAGGATACTGCTGACACAAAATTTAGAGACTCTCAATGGGAAACCAGGCAACCACTTGGAAGAGAGTTGCATTTTCCACAAGACTTGTGCATTATGAGTAAGTTTCCCAGTCAGAATTATAATGAAAATCAGCAAGGCCACATCATTTGCATGTGGCTGGCACATTCACAGGAACACTCCACACGTTATCTTCAAATCAGACTTGAGTAAGACCAAAGAAAAGGTGTGACTTAATGGCCACATTAAAAATAACAGTAGTGCATCCTATCACGGATGATTAATTATTAACAACACATTTCCACAGGCAAGTAAAAGAAGCAGTATGCAGGGTCAAATAAATCCTGAACTCTCTTAGGTCCTTCCCTGACATCAGCCCAAAGAGACCTATGGAACCACCAACATGTTTGTCCAGCACCAAGTGGCAGAGAAAGCAGTTGACAATTGCACCAAAGCTGAACCATCTTTCCCAGGAAAAGTAAGAAAAGCTGTGTCATTATCACAGCAGGCGTCTACACACACACTCTGCAACACAAGAATTAAGTCTCTGCCCTCAAAAGCTTACAACTAAAGAAGCACTGAACAAGCAAACGGGAACAGAGATCCCACTGGACAAACCCAACAGCTCACAAGCAACCCTGCAGCAGGGAGTAAGCATGAGCTCCTGCAAGGTCACAGCCAAGTAACAGATTTTTCCACTCCATGGAAATGGATGAGATGGGGAATCAAGTCTTGGTCTGCTGCATTACACTGCACAGAACTTAAAGTTGGCAGCAAGGATTATCTCAAGAAGTATGCGATAAAATCCACCACACAGAGCATGAAACTAATGAAGTGAGCTGTACCCAAAGGTAGAGCCAGCTCAAAAGAATGAAACTGCTCAACTTTAAAAGAGCAATAGTAAAGAGATGAAAACAAGATCATCTCATCAATTAAATTCAGAACTCTGCCACAAAGTGTCTGTCAAAACTATAAACACGATGAAAAGCCCTATAAAGTGGTATAGGCTGCAGAGTAGCAACAAACAGCTTCAGCCAGCTGTTTGCTATATGCTGCAGCCACATTTCATAGCTCCTCAGAATAATTTCAAACCAGACATGTACAGGTAGAGCTCTGGAGAGTTTTAACAATCTAAAAAGGTCTACATCCATCAGTTTAGAGTCTGTCTTGTTTTCCAACATTTCAGGAGCAGAAAGAATTACCATTTTTTCCTTCTATTCCTGTGCTGCTTTGTACTAATGGCTGGGCTTCACAGCTAAAACAGATCTATAAATAGCATGTTTTGAGCAGCACTGATCAAAGAGCACTTAAAAACAGAGTCATTACTCTGCAAGCACAGGCTCATTCATCAATATCCAAACCTTTCCATTTAGTGGCTGTTTATAACAAGCATGATAATAGCACCTTCCATCACTGCTGTTAGCAAAGACTACTGCTTTTTCCAGTAGAAATCTTGACTTCCAGAAGTTTATTGCTGGCACACAGCTAAAATCTGAGAGACTCTAGGAACATGTAGCTTCATATATTGGTTGTATTCTGGAAGGGTTTGGTTCCTAAGTTCCAGAGCAACAGATAACAAAGGGGAGGGGGGTGTAATATGCCCCAAACGCACATTCAAGGTGTATATGGTTTGGTCTCCGAAGGACTGACATAGATGTTTGTTTACAGCTTGACTCCTGCCATTCTTTACACAAACAAAATTCTTAATGCTGTTAGCATTCATTATAGCCTAAGTAACAAGAGTACTCAAAAAGCTGAGGTTAAAACAATTCCAATTTGCTGAAAATGTTCAATGAATGTTATCCTGCCCTTCATTCATTCACCAAAAGATAGACAAGACAGTAGAAATCTTTTGGAAAGAGAAGTGTCCATAAGGAGGACAGCGTATTTCTTCAAAGCTGAAGTATTTTATTTCAAACAACGTAAAGTGAGCTTAAGCAGGAAGCTGATTTGTAGAAATAAATGTGACACGCAACTTGAACTAGAAACACCATGAACAATCTAATGTATATCTCTAGACTTGGTTTTGCAGGACAGCCAAGAATAAATAAGCAACAGAGTACAACTAAATATTTTGTTGCAGCTTTTCTCCGCAGTGCCTACTTGCCCTAGTGACTATTCTCTGTAGTGGGAGAATAATATCCAATTTGTTTTTTCTCAGCAAATACGTTAGAAATGCCAGTTATCCACTACAGAGTGCAAACCTACTGCAGGAGAAAGCCAAGTAACTATATCCAAGCTGGATAAAGTGTTATACTAACTGTAGGCTTGCTTTTCTAACTGGACAGGTAAAATGCAAAAAGCTTTTTCCAATAGCTTTCCTTATGTTATGTAACTCAAGGTAGCAGCAGGTCTTAGGAATGGCAGATTCTACACTAAAAAGCCACAAAGCACTTCTCAGCAAAAAAATGCTATTGGGAAACAAGGAAAACAACATACTAATGCCATCCCGAGCAAAACTGTACTACCTCACCAGCACAGTTAAACACCTCAAACTGACACTATTTCATGGTTTAAGACTCATGGAGATGTTACCCCTAAGAAGCTGGAGCAAAGCAGGGAGAGCAAGAAATAAATCCAGGTATCCTTCTTACAGATTTGCCAAAACCTTTTCCTGATCTACAGCATGATTTTCAGTATATGATACCACAATGAAATTGTCCTCTGAGGGTTTTGTTTGTTTTTTTTTAAAGTTTCCTAGGAGATGCAAAAGAGTGGAGTGGGAACAGTTCACCTGCAACTTTTCTCCACTTTGCTTAATCACTAACAAAAAAGATCTTTCTTCTGAGCTATTTTCCTTGGGTTTTTATTTTATTTATTTTTTATTTAATGGAGGTCTACCCGAGGGATGACATTCCTACATCGGTATGGGATTGAGAGGGATTTGTGAGAGGGAAGATGTGTTCCCGCAAAAAAAAAATCATTTTCTTTCATAGGGCTCAGTAGCAGACTGTCACGTTTTAAATGGATTATTTTAATGCCAGTAGGATTTTACTGTCTTTTTGATTTACATAGGTACCCAGTGCCTGGGACACCATGGCCTGTCATCTAAAACAAAACAGACGCAACTACCAAGATCAAGATTTGAGATAGTCCCAAGGTCTCTCAGGTTCCTTCCCCCCTGGATCTGGGATAGATATCCCTGCTAACTGCCCATGAAATTTTTCAAGGGAAGCATGGTAGAGAAGCTACACATTTCTAAAGCAGAATAGGGGCTGCTCTCACACTCTCTCTGTACATACAAGATTGGTGAGAGTGGAGGAGGAGTGGGAAGGTGGGAAGAGAAGGAGATCACATGCCTATTCCCACCCCTTTCCGGGTACCCTTCAAGAACAACTTTGTCATTCCTAGGTTTTAGTTATTCTTCAGGTCCTCCTGGTCTTACTGATATTTAGCCAGGCAACACCTTGTTACTTTAGAAAGGACTAAAAATATTTTTGCAGACATAAACCAGAAGGAAAAACTTTAAATTAAGCCTTTCCTAATTTATTGTGTGTCTGCTTTTATTCCTTCCTGGATTCAAGAGCAGACAGGGCTGGGCATTACAGCTGTCAAACATCTCCATTAAAATAAGAATCAGGAAGGGAGACCTTGATCCTAAGAAAATGAAAACTTCATCAAGCCAAGAAAAAATAGCAGAAGAGAGAAAACAGATGATTGTATCAAAGACAGCCACTGTGGTAACAATCACAAACACAGTGAAAAAAGATATCCTAACCTCCCCAATTCTGCAAAGGCAAGAGTACCATGGAAGACAATTCATGGCTTAGATAAGACTTATTGCAGTATTTGCACTTTATTATGTATGCATAGGTAATGTCCTCTGTGCATACAAGTAGACTTGGTCAAAGATTTTTATTTTTTTTTTCAGAAGCCCATAGCTTTTCTCATAACCCAAAATCTGCAGCCAAAGGCCAAGGTGTTGAGGACCCCACCACGCAGTATCACCACATTAAACCTCAATGCATCATTTTGACACAAACGCTCCCTGCTCTTGATCTAGACTCTGGCTTCCTGAAAGCTCAAGTATTTCTTTTGTAGTTCAGGGTATTTTAAATGGGGGATTTGCGTGTAAGCCAGGAATGCTCTGCACTCTCAGAGGAGATGGGAAAGCTAAAGGACATCCTAAGCCCCACTGTTTGCCAGCAGTCATCTTCAGCCCCTTGCAGCCACAGCTGCCAAGAAGTGTCAGGGCTGCACTTCACATGCAACTTGAGCCACATCAAACCTGGAGAAAGTCTTCCCTTAATGTTCTCCCTTTTGTGATCTTCAATTATAAACACATGCTCTGACAATACTTTTATTTTTGGGTTGTAAGGCTGGGAGTTGACTAGTGTTTGCAGGCTCACCTTCCCATCACTCAAAAGCTCGCTGTGTTACAGCTATTCCCCTGCAACTACCTAAATAACTGGAGGCATGGCAGACATTGCACACTCGAGGATTTCCTCTCCTAAGGTTGCATCCTTATGAAGGACAGGGTAGTAAAACACCTGGGAAAAAAGCGTGGGACTCTCCTCCCCTCCAACCTGTTGCCTCTTCTCCACTTGCTGCTATGCAAGACTGCAGGGGACTGCCAGTCACACACTCCCAGGTCCTGGGGCAGAAGGGAGGAGGATGAGGAGCACTAAACAAAGATGCAGCTTGACAAGGCAGCTGAGCTGGTGCAGCTGCTGTGGAAAGGCAACCACCCCACCCGAGCCACATGCTGCTGCTACTGCCCTTCCACAGCTCCGGTATTCACCTAGCCCCAGCAACCTGTTCAGTTTGGCAGTCTAGCTTAAGACTAGTCCAGGAATAAAAACAAAACCAAAAAAAACCAAAACCCAATCCCTGCTAGGTTAGCAAGCCTCGCCTCATGGTCAGCATCCCCATATTCCAAAAGCAGTCTTCCACAAAGGGAAAAGGATGGGGAAAATAAAATGAGAGCCTTCTCTTACCTTTCAATGGCATATTTATTTGCTGTCTTGAGTTAAACGTTAGGCAGAAAAATCTGAGCCGCTCATTTTGTCTCTGCTTAATATGGAGCTGCACGGACAAGGACGGACAAAGCAGAATCATTACCACCGCCAAATAAGCCTCTGCTTTCCTCACATGGTGAATACAGCACACATTGCTTTCTGCGGTGAGATAAACTTTGCACATTGCACAATTAGATGGTTCAAAGGAGGACAATGAGAACCATCAAGGAAAGGAGCCGATGGATGGAAGTTGAAGTATGCCAGGATCAGCAAATAGCCAGTGCATGGTGGGGGAAAAGCAATAAGAGGGTAAAGAAAGGAAGGGAAGCACGTGGCTCACCGTTTCAATGCAAGAGCAAAAGGACACTCCAGACTGAAAGATGACAACTAAAACTGATCTAAGAAAGCCCTACACACAAGCACATGCACTCACTGGAGCTGGAAGTCATATTGGGATATGAAGCATCTTTGAAGGTAGCTCAATAGCGTGGAATAAATTCTTCAAAAAATTCATCACAACTGTCTGCTTCAAGGGTAAGGTACACATCCCTGACTTCCTTTTATCTGATTGTATAAATTAGGCTAACAAAAGATACAACATTTTGATATGGGACTTGCCTTAGTACAAAAGGAACTTCTAGGTGCCTAGGCCTGTCTTGTCTGAAGAAGAGTCTGTATGCCCAAGCATTTGGTCATTTTCTTTAATATACACACCAGCACATATGCTTGAATTCCAGTAAACTAGAAAGAGGATAGGATACTCCTCCCACTGCACAATCTTACCTGCTCAGAGAAAAGATGGGAAAAAAAAAAACCAAACAAATCCTAGAGCATGAGATGCAAGTCACAGTTTTTAGCCACTAATAAAAATAGCCCTTTTCTCCTTCATGATTTCTTAGATCTGTGTTTAAAGATGTTGGGGCAAGCCATTGGACAAACAGAGGAGCTGGGTTGCATGAACCAGGGTTCAGGTGAGTGGGCTAGCACAAATGCTTTCTGCTAGGACTGATGCAATGAGGAAGAAGACTAGGTTTTAACCATTTTGCTTTCACCTGTTCTAGTGAAGGAATTCACCACTCTAGCGCCTGGAGTGAACAGGATCAGCAAGCACTGGACTCCAGGCTCTGGTACACCTTGTGATAAGCAAGCCCACTAAGTTTTTTGTATTTTTAAGCACAAAGTTTATATAAATGAAATGCTGATCATTTTCTTATGATCTGCAGTGAAGGGAGAGGTGGCAAAGACTATTTTAAAGTTCTCCAGCTTTGTTTTCAGAGGTAAAGATGTAGGTGATGACTTGAATATGAATCTTAGACAGCTGCACTTTTATGTATACAGAAAAGAGCATGCAGATAAAAGAAGGCTTTTTTCACCACCCCTAGGAGATTCAGCAGGACTTGCCAACAGCATTTGGGAGTGTGAAGTACATAAGTACATTATTTAAGTACACTGATTCCATTAAACAGAACCATTTGTTTTCGTCTTCTCTGCAAACACATCTGCCTAAGTGCTCCAGCTTCACAGGGTGCACATGGAGTTTGGAGCATTATCCGTGGGGATTGTGCATGGTTGGAAGAAAGCAGAGAGATACAGCAGTTGTTAAGAAAGAAAAAAAAAAAAGAAAAAAAAAGAGTAGTCAAGTCTTTACTAGTCTGACAGTTCCTAAAATAATGTTGCTTCACTTACGAATGAACACGCTTATCTCTGTGATCTACAGAACCTGACTAAAAGGTTACTTTTCCCTTGCCAGAAAAGCATCTTTAGAAGTTTATGAATGCCTGAACAGAACGGCTGAACTCTGCCAGATGACTTTATGGTAATAGAAGGAGGCAGAAAGCCACCTCCTCACATGTGAAAAGAACACTTACAGAAGAAATTCAGAGGATATACATAAAAAAGCAAGTTTCTAGTATTCAGAGCTGTATGTGGCTACCTCATTATTTTGCAAAAAGGCACACATACTAAAATCTTGGACTCTGAAGAGTGTTTCCTCCTCCTCTTCCTTCTCAGTTGCTTCTGACTAATGAATATTTTGAACAAAAACCACCTTCTGCCTGGAATTTGCGAATCCCTGAAAACCACCGTTATTAGGCAGCATGAATTGTGTGCATGCAACTCTCAAAAGCACAGGAGTTAGCTGCCTATTGGTACGATCAAGGATTTATGACTAATTATAGGATTGCTGAGGAAAAAATCCCCTACGCAAATCATTGTATTTATGTGGTAAACATCATTACACTAACTTTAAAAGCATGTATTTCCCACAAGGAAAAGTTAAAGTTCTGTAATTATACCATAATTAACTCTTTACTTAGAAGTCATGTGAGCCTAAAATCTTTATCTGTCTTCAAATGCAAAAGTGGTAGCACAGCTGTAACCATCCCTGCATAGACATGGGCAAGGCAAGGGCTTATGATTCCCTCTCGTTAGACCCAGCAACCTCATAGCCAAGATTTGTATGTCTAGAAGTTCATCTGCTTTTTCCGCTTGCACTGGTTGATCTCATGCTGTATTACCTCTGAATATAAGCCTTGTCTTACAAAGAAATTCACACCTTCATTTGCTAAACAAAGTTGAGGGAAACAACACAGGTCTTCAAAGTTTCAACACAAATAATTCTTGGAACATAAAACAGCAGGTGGGGCTGGTTTTGTGCTTCCCCTTCCAGTAGCTTACGGGAAGTAGCAAAACTCAGCATCTTTTGCATTGCACACCATCCCTACAGACAGCCCCCCCTCATCCCTGAAGGATTACACATGTCTAAGCATTCAGAAGAGAGAAAAAGAGTAGTTAGCATTGCCTGAATTTAACAGAATGTTTCATGAAATGTACAACTCCTCCTTATTCCAAAGGACATTATCACTTTCCACAGTACTTTCCTGAATCAGGGCCTAAAAGCGTGCCTGCAGAAGGGAGATTATATTTTGGCAATGGTTTTTTGCACTGACAGTGCTCAGCTTCTGCTGTCAACTAACTGGCATCGGGCAGAGCAATCCAAGAGCACAGCTTTCCTTCCCAGGTATTCATATTCCTACTCCTAAGCATCCCTTCGCTACATCTGCAAGGGAAGTCACAATTTTTCCTGGAAGCCAGCTATCTGATGAGCCAGGGCATTCTCAGTTTCTTGCCAGCACAAAGAGGAATGTGCTGTTGTACAGCTAGAGGAGAAAAAAGGCTTTCAGAAGTATTACCACTGGTTCTCAGCATGCAACACTGAGGTCACATCTAGCTGTGTGTCAGGCAGCCTCAGTAATTCCCAGCTCCACTGCAAAGTGACATTTCAGCCAAAAACCCCTATCATCTTTGGGAAGAAAGGCACTGTCAGTACAGATGGATGTTGCATGCTGGCGACAAGTCATGCAGCAGATCCTTCTGAAATATGTGCTGCACACACACAGACATCTCTTGGAGTAAAGGACTCCAAAACCCCTTAGTCTGAGCTTGAAGTTCTGGACTTAAAAATGTGATACCAATAAGCACGAAACTCTGATAGGAATTTGTCAGATGGACCAGGGAGTTTTCAAACCCATTAAACAACCTCAAGCAGTACCAAGATGCTTTCTGCTACTTTAACCTTTAGCTTTAGCCCCTTTTACAAGCTGGAAAGACTACATCTCAAATGAGGCAGACCCAGGAGCCTCTCCACTACATAGTTAGCTGAGGAGGAACAAATTACATTGAATATTCACAGGGACTTCTGAACTGACTATTCCAGAAGAAAACATTGGTAGTTCAGAGTTTCCAAACAAGTCCACAAACCTGTAGCTTACATTTTAATTTCAGTAAGAGACTGTATACTACCAGGACCAGAAAAACGATAGTGTTTTGACTATGAAAATAATTGTTTACAACAATTTATATAGAACTTCCTTCCTTTGTCTTCAGTGATTGCTTGAAAACAATGGCAGTGAAGATTTCCACCCAACTTTAAAACATACCATCGCCTGTAACTTCAGTTTGTCTAATCAGTATTAAGTATCATCAGTTCCACAATTTCTCTAATGAGAATTTACAATACCTGGGCCTTAGGAAGATACCATGTGGTGCAAGAGCACCCCATGCCAGCTAAATAACAATAGGCGATAGGGCAAAGGGCTAAGTCAACTGGAAGCCGTTGTCTCCAGAATCAGAAAGGCAAGCAGCTAATTAAAACATTGTGTGGGAGCCTGCATGAGGTGTAAGAGAGCGCTGGGCCACAACAGGCTTTGGATGTGTGCCCATGTACAGAAACACACTATTTAAAGCAACAACAGTTTTGAGAAGCAATGTAACATTCATACCTCCTCAGCCTACTCTAGAAAAAACACCCCCTCCCTCAGCATTTTATAAGCGGTCTTCTTTATAGAAGTCACCATGGGTTTCCAATTTTCTTGTTTGACTCAAAGGATTATTTTAGATTTCAGAGGTCAGAGACTAATCGGGGCAGGAGAAACAAAAACAAATGAAAACCACTTATCCTTTAGTCCACATCTAAAGATCAAAAAAGAAAATCGGCTTACAAAACAAACCTTTTGCTTCATAATTCCTCTTGTGGGGAAGCTAGACTTCAAAAAAAGGTGGGGATCTGGGCGAAATCCAGAACTTACTCTTAGAAATATGCATCCCGGTGCACAAGATTGACACCTGGCTGTGCACGAGATTGACACCTGGCTGTGCACAGGACAGTTATGAATGCACTTACAGCTTGGCAGGGACACCTGCCTGGCTATCACACAACTGCTCCCCTTCCAGTATTACTTACCGATCGATACTCATAATAGATTTTATCATATTCACTGCCTCCAATTGTGATTTCTGGAATGAAGCGAGGGATGGCTACAGGATCCAGCACTCCATCTTTGTCCTGAACACTGAGGGGAAAGGAAGAATGAAAAGAAAGAAAAAGTAGCAGTTAGTCCACATCCTGCCCCAGAGACAGCAACATCAGTTCTGAGTTTGACCAAATATTAAAGAACTACTTTTCTGTTAAATAATACTTCCACAGGTTTTGGCTATTTTCCGGTTATGATGAATACAAAGCCCTTTTCTTCACACAGCTATTTTGTTTTTTCCCCTCGCCCTTGCTTCCAGTTTGCTCCTGCTCCAACCTGTCCCTGCTTCTCCATTCCCTCCCCTAGGTTTTTCCTCCCTGGACATGCTCTGTCATCCCTGGGAGCCTTCTCCATAAAGCACCTCTAGCTTTTTGCTTTCCTACCTAAGCAAGGTAAAACCAGTGGTTTTATCGATTCCCACACACTATCTTGCTATGTCAACTTCATTTAATTGCCTCCTGTTCAATTAGTTTTCAAAAATGAACCCTTACAAAGATTAAAGTAAGGTGGTGCTCTTCTCCAAATTCCCATCTAAACAGATTGACACTGAAGCAATCACAGGGTTTGGAAGCAGGCAGTGCCTCTAGCATCCTGCCTGGGAGTAACCAGGGGAAGCTTGCTGCAGCAACTCTAACAACAGATACCAAGAATCATCAAAAATCCACACTGCACAGCACCAGCACTTTCAAATACCCCAAATTTAAAATGTCTGAGAAACTGCTAGAAAGCCACCTTCTACATACTGGTATTATACATAGACCAACAGTGCCACCTATATGTATTTGGGGAAAAATAAATCCATTTGCAGTGGACAGTGACCAAATTCTAAATTCAACAATTGAAACTCTGCAAATTGTGTTTTTTTCAGTGAATTGCATTTCTTTACAAATATTTACATACACATAAAGCATATGCCCTGAGCAAAGCAAAGTTAATCATCTTTAAGCAATTAATTTTTTTCCCTAATCATAAATTTTGGGATCTTACCTCACAGCACTGAACAGTTTAAACAAGTAAACTAGTCTGCTAATGTATCCTGACATGCACACAGTAAATTATCCTACTACAGACAAGTTAGTAAGGAAATATAATAATCTAGTAAAAGTTGAGATAGGAGAAGGTAAGGATAAATGCCCTTTTGCAAGACAAGGATGAACACCAAAGATGCTTCCTATACACCACTACATTATGTCTTCACATACATTAAATGTATATTTCACATGCTAGAAGCCAGGAAAATAAGTCCTCCTTTGCCTCCTCACCAACACAACAAGAGCTATTTTCATGACATGCTAGCACCGGCCCTCCCCTGGGCCACTCCCAGCCTTCTCACTCCAGGACAGCCTGGAATAACCGAGCTGGGATGGAAGAGCTTGCCCAAAACGGTGATTTGACAATGCAACTGGTTTTATTTCTGAATCCCAGCGTGCTTCAGGAAGAGCACCTTTGCACCTGCTATGTCTCCTCTCTTGGGGTTCTGTGAGAAGGAATCAGCTCTAATACCCACTGCTAATTAACCCCAAACTAAATAAAGAGACCCCAGCAGAAAGCAGCCCTTCAGGTACCAGCTCTTCATTCCTCAAGTACAGCCCATCCTGCAACCACACTTGTAATGAGTACCAACGCTACGAGCTTTAATCTGCATTTTAATCTGCATTCTCTTGTGCAGAGAGCAGAGAAGCTAAGAATTTTGATTTGAACAAGACCACGTGCAGGCACTGTTTAAAGACCTTGCTGAGCTCAGGCTTAACAGCACAGGTGGTGGAAGATCCACTAAATACATCAGTGAATAAACATCGCCATCCCTTCTTCCCACAGAAATGGGAGAGTCCGCTCTTTGCCAAGTAGCAGCAGATGTTCTGGACCTTACAAGTCTGTAGGAGAAAGCAGATAAAATTTGTCCAGGCATATGTGAAGTATAACTTGACACACATAAAGCAAGTCCAGTAGTCAACCAGTCTGCAGTTACTCCACTCCTTCATGAATCTCAGCCAAATGGCAATTACAGAGGACAACTCCCAGGCACAATTTATTTTAGTCAGTGGCCAAGACAGAAAACCTACTGCTCTTAAAACTTCTTTGCTCTCACAACCACTGCCTCCAAAGAAACCGCTGCACAACAAAAAAACACAAACCTAATGCTACCAAAGATGGCTTCTCCAGCTTCAGCTCTGCACCTTAAGAAATAACTTTGAATACTAACTAAAAGCACCACCCAAAGACACCTGCCACAACAATGTCTTTAACCACAAAACCACATTCGCTTGCCAGAACTAATTCACTGCTCAGCAGGAAGCATTTAAAGACACCTTTTATGTTTCCTTAGTTTTCTCTCTCTCCCCCAGCACAAAATTATCACTATTTATTATTTTCTGGCACTTAACCATGTTTTCTTGAAGCAGCTTTCATCATGCAGTAGCACAGCTTCCCAGAGTGTGCTTTACCTACCCATAAGATTATGCAACATTTCAAACCTAACAGAGTATTCAAGTGACTGCATGGTCCTAATACTGTAGGAACATCAGATTTTTAGCTCACCATCACTGCAACCATACATAACCCTGTTAGCTAGAGCTCTTCCCATTGCTATACAGGAATCACACTTGCAAGTACGTTACAGCAATGGGTAGCTCATCTCTTCTCCAAAAGCACCTATTACACACCTACTTCACACATTATGTCCAGTACAACACGCACAACCAGGTACTGAGGAATTGGTACTAACGCATTCCTGCCTCTCTTCAGAGGATGTCCTGTTTCCCTTACAGGCAGCTTACAACAAGGATACACAAATTTTATAGGGAACCTGCAGAAACCTGATGACTCACAAGTATTACAAGCCATCCTGAAGTTAGTGCAGCTCTTTCATCAGCTGGATATACTTTCTAGAACTTCTGTTTCCAGGACCTTAGCTTTTTTTTCCCCACCTCTGTATAAAACAGAGTCCCAAGATGGCCTATCACAATGAACATTAGAAAGTCTTATGAACGTATTTGCTAAAGGTGCAATATAGGGTAAAGGAAGTAGACTGGAAGAAAAATAAACCAGTCAACCAAACAAAAACCCCAGTTTGCATAGCCTGCGCCATGATTTCTCAACAACTGATGTTGACATAGTCAAAAACTGAAGTGACAATATACACAGTATTAGAAAACTGCACTTCCTACCTAAAAGCATTCACTGGTCTAAGAGGCTTAGAGCCAGCAACACAAAGCATATCAAGTTAATTCTGCGCTTAAACATGTTAAGTAACTTGAGAAATAGCAGGTAGATCCCACTGGAAAACAGAAGATATTCTCGCACACCTTGAAACTAGCTTCTCACCAACCAGTTATTGTGTTTCAGGTTTGAATCTGAGTGGGTGGCATTCATTCCTCTGCTCTTCACACCCTTATTACCTCGGCCAGGGCTCTGCAACCCCTGCTGCGGTTGGCTTCCCTGCCTCCCGGGGGTAGGGTACAACACGTGCGAGTGAGCCAGCAAGCGTGTGATACGCTCATGATTTTGCCCATGCTTGTGAGAGCAGGGGAAAGGAGAAATGCTCCTGACTCATGCCACAGGCACATAGAGCTGGGTGGGAGAGATGGTTCCTGCATCCAACTCTTGCCATACTGACCTCCTCTGTTTCTGCGCTCATTCAGCAGGCACACAGGACAGCCATGGGCTGTGCGTCCCCCCCAGATGTCTTTCCTTGCCCATATTCTCCAGAACTTAGTAAAGACAAGACAATGACATACAGACCTTCTGCCAAAGGGACTCCACCATTTGGTTAGGCAGAAAAAGTATGCCATGCCCAAGGTGAACCATGGCCACTCCCTTGGTGAGCAACAAACACTCACCATGAACATCAAGAAAGAAAAAAGAGCTTTCCAAGTAAAGCAGGTCTGCAAGAGAAGGTGAGAAGGTGCAACAACAGTTCTTCAAATCTATAAAAAGCTACTGCAAAGAGGAAACTACAAAGAACTATTTCAATTGAAGCAAGAGAAAAGTAAGGTGCTAAAGGAAGCAGTTTTTAATAGCGCCAGAAGTTTTACAATTAATGGTTTATGAGATTTTGGAGTCTCCATTACAAAAAGTTTCAAAAACAAGTCCAATACACCTCTTGCAAGCATTCCAATCCTGCTATTTGAAATCAAAGATAGACATTGAAACATGGAAACTTCTTCCCTTTGCTAAGCATGCTCAATTACACTGTGAAACAGAGCTGAAGGGTCACTCTCCCTCATTCACTCCCATGCTTCATTGTTGCAACATTTCATTTAACCAGAGCAAGATGTACAGAAAAGAAATAGGAGCCAAGCTCTGGGGTTAGGAAAAACTCCAAGAAGCTAAACAAATGTTAAGAGAACTTAGAAATTACTAGTCACTGCACATACACGGTCCTTCAGTAACAACTTCAAAATATGTCTCATGTCCTGCCAAGTACAATACTGGAGGATTTACTACACAGGGTTTGTGGCACACTAATAGTTATTAATGAACAAAACTGAACAGATGAGAGTGGCAAACTATTTCATGGCTAGATTGTTTCCAAATGTAAATAGATCCCCTTTTCATCAAGATAAAACAAATGCCTTTTTTTTAAATGAAATTAGTGGTGGCTGAAAAAAGCCAAAGATTTGTCCATACAAAATATGTTCTACTCTAGCAAATTCTGAAGGAGCTGCAGGGATGTAACAGATTTAACTGTGGACTTGTCTGATGAAACAAGTCAAATGCAGTAAGCTCCACCCACCAGCTGGTAAAGCAACACAGGCAATGTTACACAAGCTACAGCTGTTCATTCCAAAACATTGTTTATTTTGCAATGCATGTAGACAGTCACACGATTTCACTGGGAAGGGCACAGATAAAAACATGCTTGAGACAGTGCAGTGGCAACAGAGGAACTCCTTGAGACATTTCAAAAAGCCAGCAGAATGGTTTCTGTTGGGCTCAGCACCTGGAGAGGAAGGAAGGGTGTAAAGAGCATCCTCTCGGAGATCCCTCCAGCTTACATACACAAATATACACATTTTTAACCTTTTACCAAGACATGCCTCAGTCCCACAAGCACACTACTCTATTAGGGCAAGGGAAAGAGCATTCAAGGGCAAGGCAGGGAGATAAAGGTATCATTATGCAACTGATTTTATACAGGTACGGCTCACTGGTTTGATTAGCTTACTTATTTGCATTACCAAAGTAGTCAGAGGCCCTGCTGGGATTTCTGTGCATTAGACCCGATATACGTGCAATGAAAAAGTTATCCTCACCCCTGCTCATCAGTCCCCTTCCCCCAGACGCGCTGGTACAAGCTGAAGGTGGAGGAGGTAAAACTGCCAACAGCCCACTCAGCACCAGACCAGGATTACACCTTCTACACCCTACCTCCCGCCGCGGTGCCTGGTCCGAGCGTGCTGCCCCTCTGACAGCATCAGATCTGAAACAGCCCAAGTCAGAATCAGTGGGCTGTGCAAAATGCTGGGAGGTCAGCAAAGGAAGCAATTGCAGATGGAAAAACAGACAAATACCTGCTTCGGCCTTCCAGAAACACCCACGAGAGGGCAGCATGTGCCAGCATATGGAACAGGCAGCCCATCAGGAACGTGCTAAAACACTCTTTCCAAAGGGAAAAATTACTGTAGGCATGGGACACCTGAAAATCTGCAGAAGGTTGGGTACCACAAGCTCTTTTCTACTTGGGCATTGGAAAAAGCGAGGAAAGCATCAGCTTTAACATTCATGAACTAACACCTGAGTTTGGCATTTGATGCTCCGGGACACAATTCCAACACTGCAGACGTGCAGCAGAATCGCTGCAGCGTTTGTTTGGTCCTTACACATTTGTCCTCTGTCTGGCACTGGGCCTGACATGTTTTCATGAGTGAAGTTTGTGCAGGCTGTGATGGGAGACTCACGTCTGTCCCACACTTCTGGAGTTAACATGAGAAAAGATTATGTCCAAACCTACACATTTTTATAAAAAGTTATAAAGGTGCTTTTCCCAGGCTGCCCAACATATTGCCCACAATCGCCTCATTCAGCTGAGCAAGGCTCAAAACTGGCATAGGATCTGTTGTTACACATTTGATCAATGCCCTAATACCCCTGCACCAAATGAAGATTCAAAGCAAACACCAAGCACATTCATCAGATGTCCAAATACAAATGCTATCTTGACAATGCTATGCTGAAGGCAAAGGGAAACAGCAAAACTCAAACCACGAGAACATTTAAATTAGCAGTTTGTTGCATTGTAAGATCTCAAAACAGCCACACGCTGCCATTAGAAGAAATAATTTCATATTATCTACAATGACAGGAGCCTTGTACAGGAGATTCTTTCAGCCTTCCCCAGGGTTCAATGAAAAATTGAGTCCTTAACAATGCAATTTATTCCCTTCCACAGCTGTGAAGTAGAATTTCCATACAATATCGTAATATACTGCTCTTTAATTGTATGCTTTCCTTTAACTCCCTCCTACACTCTGCAATTAATAATCACTTCTTAGTACCTGTACCAGTGTGAAGCTATAGGAAAACAAGCAACTTGACTATAAAGAAATATAATTTTGATAGTTTTACAGGGTCTAAGTTACCAAATGCTATCCTTTAATTACTACACAAAGAAACCCCTTCTTAGATACTGGAAGGGCACCCGAATCATGACTTCTTTCTCTTAGACACCAACGAACACTGCTCTTCTGCAATCTGTCTTCAGGGCCATAGAAAAGGAACATTATCTCTAATTTTAGGAGGCATTTGAAGTTAACAGAACAGAAAAGTAAAAGGAAAAGAATAGAGGCCTGCAAAACAGTTAAACTTACTACTCCGATGCCTGTCACAATAAAGACAGAAATTCAATGGCAGATACTCAATTTAAAAAAATCCCTGTGTTTCTATTAACCTGTGAGATAACCAGAAATTAATATGAAAAGAATAGAATTCTTAAATTTTGTTTTTAAAAATGTAGTAACTATACTGCACTTGCTACCTGCACATTCAGTCTAAAGATTAAGTTCTAGCAAAATGGGAAGCCTGTCTCACTTCAGTGCAAGGTTACCTCTATTAATAGTCTTACAAGTGTAGATCTTACAAGTGTAGATATATTCTTTATACATGGTTATCCAGAGCACATTTTGTTGATCAACATGACTTCAGAATGGCACTCCTGATGCTTCATCTGTACCATATGGATAAAAGTGTAGGTCTGATCTCACGTCCTTACATACACGTCAATGGTTTGGTTTAACATATTTTGGAGTTTGGAGGGCTACCTCTCTTTTCAGCATTGCTCTGGGGACACATGCAGCCCCACCAGTAGCACTCCACAGCTGAATTGAAAGACAGATAACCATGGAGTACTTGCAAAGAGTTATTATAATCAAATTTGATTCTATTCCAGCAAGGCACTTGCCACTATCTATGGAGAGATGTGATCTCTTCACATCTAACTAGACAGAAGGATCTTTAACAAAAAAAAACCCCACCACAACAAAAACCCACCCTTAAGCTGCTGTACTTTACAATCCCCCTTGTTATTATGGAGAATGAACAATGGAACTGCAATGCTTCATTCCATGAATTAGGATTAAAGCTTCTACTTAGGATTATTTACTGGGAGTCAGAGGAAAGGAGGAAAAAAGGACTTATTGAGCCGTCACCCAAGTTTGCTTCATTCCTTTCCCCCCTCCATACTCTGTTCAGCCAGCTTCCTGACTGCTGGAAAGATAATTTAAAAGCAGACAGCATAAGAAGTTAGTCTAGTTTTAGAAAAAACACTAAACACAGCCAACCTAAACAGCACCACATATAAAACATGCTACAAGGTTGCTCTGTCAACAAGCTTTGTTGAAGGATGTCACGCTGCCAGGGCAGCGCAGAAACCACCACACCAACCGCATAAATGCTCTGTTTTAAAATTAAATGCTTTTGGGTGATCACCCAGGAACAGAAGCGCTCACAAAAATACCTTCCTAAGGGCCACAGGTCACAGCACTTAGGAAATGCCTGGAGAGTTCTTATCCTTCATTAGTGGAATGGGATCTACTCATCTGGAGTCTCTCGTCTAATCAATTATCATCAGCAGCAAAATGCCACACCATATTACAGTGCCAAGCACCGACATTACAAAAGCCTGCTATTGCTGCTGACTTCTGACAAAAAAAAAGTCAGAGTGCAAATATAAACGTATTTGCACTTTGAAAACTCAAGGCTTTAACATCAGATCTCAGGGGAAAATGTTCAGTTACTGGAAGACATCATACTTACTAAAGTCTCAAATGATGGAAAGAAACATCATCCTGCTCCAGCCATGGCCCCTTGTCAAACTTAAGGTACTCAATGTCTTCAGTTACCTGGAATCAGAAGATAAAAATCACACTAAGAGGTGGTTTGACCAGAACATCCAAAAATCAACGAACATGCCCCCCAAATCAATAAAACGATCAAAATATATTATTAAACAAGTCACCCAGCAAAAAGGCTTCACTGCTAAAGCTGTATTAACAATACAAATTGTTAGAGCTAACAAATCATCTCCCAGTCATATTTCTTCTGGAGGTCGTAGCCCTACCATAAGCACTGGGCAGACACATGGGGGCCAGCTCTAAAGTTCCTGGTGCTTTTAGCCTTGGTGAGCAGAGGATGGCAGGGAATACATCGGCTGAGAAGTGCTTTATTTCCAAATTCTTAACTGATCCAAGACACTCTTCCTCAACCTGCCATTGGGGCTGAAAGGAAGCAAAGAAGGTACAACCCCACCTCTAAGGTAGAATCAGGAAGAAACAGAAGTAAGTCTAAATTTAACTCCCTGTTGTTGCAAACAAAAACCCTCATGGTACAAAGGAAGCCCCCCCCCCCCCCAAAAAAAAAGGCTCAGTGGCATACTGACTGAGACAGGTTGAAGAGCAATTATGGCAATTGTCTCTCAGTGTTGCTGTGTGTGGTTCACATCACAGAAACCGAGGCATGTTTACACTTGGAGTAGCCATACTGACGGAAGTCCAAAGGCTCACAATTTCATCGGTCATCAGGACCTACCCATGCATGCATGCACCCCAAGCAGAAAGGAAAGGTAAAACTCACAGCTGAGCACCCGGAACCATTCAAACAAGTAACACCAGCTCAGCAAATAATTCTTTCAGCATCCCCAAACTTATCAATCCCATATTTGAGCTTCACTTGCAGCCTGGCTCCACCAGAAAACAGATCTTTGCTGGTCCACTGGGTAATTGCTTAACACAAGCCTGAGGTTATCACACCCGACTGACTAGGTCTGAAGGAAACCTGAACTAGTGTCGGGAGGACACACTTAAGGTTCAGGATGAGGTGGAGATAGTACCTTGATGCAACTTGGGAAGGAGTGGATTGTTAAAGCTCCAAACACCACTTTTCAGAGGCCTCTTCCAGAAGGAAAGGATAAAGCTGTGAGGTCAGGACCAAAATCCTGATGACACATTGTCAATCCATTGACATCAAGTAAGCAGATGCCAGTAATAAAGTGAGTGATAGAATAATAAAAGAAAAATGCTTCTATTCTTTATTGTACATTAAATCCACTATAACTATTCCCTGCAATCACAACAAACACTAAATCCCATCTATTACCACTTAAAAGGCAATAGCAAAGTGCTATTACAAAGTAGTTTTGACTATAAAGGTCCACTCTATTACCAGTATTATGTTTTTATGGTACAAAATAATGACTTAGAGATATGACTGCATGATCATTCTCCTTGAGGCATTTACATTTCTTAAAGACTAATTTTGCTGATAAAGACGTAAAAAATACAGTTGACATGACATCACCAAAGCATATTTAAAACTTCAAGCAAGTTTAGATGCTCTTTAACCATTCCTGATCTCTTACAAAGAGACAAAGTTGGCAAGCCAGATAATGTAGCTGAGAGCATGAGAAACCTACTTTTCACATAAAGAAAAAAGCCAAGAAATCCACCTTTTGATGCAAAAACGTTCCAGTCCTCAAAAAACACTACAGAAAACTGCACCACATACATTTAGAAGAGTTTTCAAAATTTTACTTAGAAACTGCTTCTTCCTACCAAAGTGCTGTAACATAACTCCCCAAGACAAGCATTTAAAGATGTAAAGAGAAAGAAAAGTATATGTAAGTTAGTTAAAATATCCATTATCTATTTTAATTATTTAATTTAAAAGCTGAACCTTCACCATACTTCCCATTAGCTATGCAAAAGCAATTACTTCCCTACCCCACAGCAAAGCTTTGGAAACTCCCCGCTACGGCTGATGACAGGACTAAGAATAGAGTTGCTAACAATAGGGCTCAGAATATGTTGCAGGGAAAAAGAAATCTGTATCCAAATTAGTTTTGCACACTCTTATTATCATATCAGAAGATATCTCTCCCAGCAGCTGCTTAACAATGGTATCAGCCTCCCAACCAGGCTAGAACAGCAGCTCTTTAATTTATAAGGAATGCCCTGGCACCCCCTGGGAATTAGCAGCAAATGAATGATTTAAACCTGACTGCAGCACAACTTGTAATAATATCCAGGAGAGATCAGGTCTTAATATATTGCAGAGCATAGCAGGATTTAGAAAAAATGGTTTCAATAATGAGACCCCTTACCATAATCTTTGCAACTAAGCCAATACGAACAGCTTACAATTTCTAAGCTTGTTTCACAGTGATTTGGTGATTGCTGCTGTTGGAAGACTTGAGGGGGTGGCAGGCAGTAGAAGGTGACACTGTTCCTATTCATATCATTTCTGGGGACAAAGACACCAAACCTCAATAGGTTGCGCTGTCAGCTGACTTCTCCCCAAACTCCTTCCTCGTAGGTCTTTCCTTTAAGCAAGAGACGGACACAAGAAGCAATGCAGTCTACAACCCCACAGAGTTCAGACCACAGCTTGCAGGAAGGAGCTCAGCCCACATACAGCACCTACAACTGAAAAATTCATGCAAGCTAGCCCTGGAGCCTTTCACTTCTGCACTTGCAAAGGGCACAGCACAAAGTTGGTCAGTCAGCAGCCTCCCATCTTCACCATCTTCTCCATTTAACACAAGCTGGTGACATTGAATAAAACTGATACGTAATACAAAACACTATCCACAAGCACAGAGGAATTAAAACAATTTTGGTTAAGTTTTTAAGTTATTTCCTTTCTACTCCCACCTCTTTTTTAATATCCAAGGCTTTTAAAAAAAATAATTACACAAACCTATAGATAACTTTTTATTCCCAGTTTCATCCTCATGTAAAAGCAGCCTTAAACACCCTAATGAAGCTCATTTAGGCACTTACTACTCCTTTAGCAACTACAACCAATGTTAATTACAGTAAGAAACCCCGACTGATCTTTTAAAAAAAAAAAACCAACCACCACACTTCAGAAACAAGTCATTTCTAACTTCTGTATGTCTGCTATAAGCAAATCAAAAGTCATTAAAGTATAAGGTCACCAAAAAATTAAGCTCCAAATCACATAGCAAATAATCTGTAGACTGAAGCTAGCTAACAGTTAAACATTGCTATCTATCAACAGGATACACCTGTGTAAACAAACATCCTACAAGCCAAAGCCAAATCCCTCCTGCCAACACTTATTTCCAAATTTCAACTATTTCATTCCAAAGGTAACATAAATCTGAACAGAAGGGAAAAAAACCCAACATTATCCTTTGAAGTGGAAAGAGTACCAATCTCTATAGCTAACATCTAACAATGAAAATGATACCATCTTGTACTTTGACTTCAAAATAATAATCCTTCCTCTAGTCCAGATTTGTCCAACCAAATTAAGAACTACATCAGTGCATACTGATGACCTTATGTACAGTGATGACCCAAGATTGCTGAGCGTGGTAGACTCTTTACTTGAGCAATAAGAGCTTTAGATTGACTTTAAACCCTGATTTAAAAGATTAAAATAAAATCTCTAGCAATGGGGTTTACTACAAAAAAAATCTAGGGAGGAAACAAACTGCTTTATTCTGACCACTTCAAGACATGATCAGAGAGAACAAAGGGAAGAAAACAAGCAAATAACCCCCCCCCCAACTTTCTCTTATTTCTTCTACCAAACATCTGGGGCTACCTTCTTGATTGAAACACCATGGTTCTCAAATCTTATCCTTTCTTTTATGTTATCTGGAAAAAAACTAACTATAATTGCTCTATGTTCTCATCCACACTCTGACCTTGGTTTTTTGTTCATTTCAGCTTCTTCCCATTTCATTATTTTTGTCCTTCAAAAAAAAAAAACCAAACAAACACAAAACCTAAAAATATGTCAGAGAACATATTATTCCTGGGATGCTGATCCTTCTTGCCACAGAAGTTGCTTCTCACTGCGAAGCTGAACCTTCACTGTGGCTGCAGGCGTGTGAACTTTGACAAGGAATGCCTTTCAGCTGCTATATGCCTTACCTACCCCAGAAGCAAGGGCACCCCTACCGTGCTAGCACTAAACCAATACTTTATTTTTTATGCACATAAGAACAATGAAGCTGCGCTCTCGCTTTTTCACAGGGGTACTTCACAAGACTGAAACCTCAAAGATTCAAGAGCTATTTGGAAACAGTAACTTCAGGACTAAGACAAAATGTGAAGGTTTACCCTCTTCAGTCATTTTTTCCCTTCTTGAAAATGATACAGACAAATTCATGTCAGAATTGTCAGCTGGTAAAGGTTGCAGGTAGCTACCTGAATGAACACTGTTGATCTCAGATCAAAGGGAAAGGCCTTTGCGTTTTTTGAAGTTTCCAAAAACACCTCATTTTCAGAAATTTTAGAAATTTTGCAGTACTCCAAATGCAAGCAGTTGCCTCACTGAAGTGATTTCACAGTGAACTTATATTTACCTGCTGCTACACTGAAGCCACCAGCCCTTTCTGTGGGTATAAACTCAAACTGCATGACAAGTCTACTGGTTAGTAATGATAACTTCTTATAAAGTGCATGAGTGTCCAGAAATCCAGCTACAACAGGGCAGGACTCAAAATGTAGCACACAACCATATTCTCATAAAGGGAACTAAAAGGCTTAGAAATGCACAGCAATGCTGCTAACAGGGGTTAAATTTTTAGGACCAGGAAAGTCCTTATCAGTATTTTCTGCTTCACAAAGCTTTTGCATGGGAACACGAGGATATTAGATGCAGGCTATTGTCACGCATGATGCCAACTAGAATCCACACTTTGTTCCTCCAAACAAAGTCGGGCTTAAGAGAGGAGAGTTTACCGCAGACTTCCAACTGAAACAGATTAATCACCAAATCCAGCAGCAGGAACCAAGCTCAAAGATCCAGGAGATCCTTGCTCCCAGGATTGCTCTCAGTTTTTTGGAAAAAAACTCCTCCCAGTTTTATTGTTAACCATGACTGACATTACATGGTGTGGAATATCCCTTTGGTCAGGTGTCCCAGCTGTTTCCCCTCCAAAACCTCTGCACACCCCTAGCCTAATCACAGGGGGCAGAGTGAGAAACAGACAGTCTTGACACCATGCAAGCACTGCTCAGCAATAGCTAAAATACCAGTGCATTATTAACACTGTTTTGGTCAGATCTAAAGCACAGCACCATATGGGCTCTTGCAAAGAAAATTAACTTGATCCCAGTCAAACCCAGTCAACACTTAGAAATGTTCAAATATGCCTTTTTTTTCTTTTTTTTTTTTTTAAAAACTCCACGAAGGCAGTAAGCAGTCAGAAACCTCCCTTGCTACGAATGCCAAAGCTGGGCTTAAGGATCTTTAGTTAAGCATTGACTTGGAGGCTTAGCTAGGAAAGCCTCTAAGACATGTCCCATGGCAAGCTGGAAGTGCCCCCACAAAACTACACACAAACCTCTGCAGCAAGATGGCCTGCTACCAGCTGAATGTCATACATAGCGCAGGTGGGTGGACACGTGCTGGTATACTAAAGCAAATGTTGTTTGCCTTTTGCATCTGATTTGGAAAAGCCTGTTACACCTTCCCAACCTTATCCCCTTCCCAAACTAGTACGTTTTCCATCTCAGAGTAATCAACCTGCCACTTCTCTGTTCCCAGCTGATTTAGGAATTAATCACATAACTGCTGTGCAAAGGTCTAGACCTATTTCCTAAAGCAAAAAGCAATATAACCAGCCTCATATTTCTTTTCCCCTCCAACAGAGGAAAGGAGAGCATTACGCAGCCTCTAGAAGGATTATCAGAGCTTTCAAACAAGAAACAGAGGATGAAAATATTAAAATCAGCAAGACATATCTGAAAAGATATAGTGCAGCTGAGATCCTTATCGCTATCACAGAATTCAAGTGAGCTTTGAAGGATTCACTGTGTAACTTTCATCCCTAGAACTGAAATGGGCCCACTACAAACCTGTCCAGAATTACAAAACGCTTGTTGCTCTTCTCAGCTGGGGACAGCAGCTACAGAGAAAAGTTAACAATGCGGAAGCAGAAGGCTTCTGTTATCCCACTAGTAGCCCTCCATGAGCAAGAATGTTTGCTGAAATAAGGCAAATACATTATACCTACTCCAAAAAATAACACAGTGGAGTAGGAGGAAGCAGTGATCTCACCTTAATCCTGTCACAGGATAAAAGATGGCTTATTTCTAGCAATGAGAAGGCAATTTATCTGGCTTGGTCCAGGGCTAACGTGTCTGGCAAAACCATTTGGAGAAAAAACTGCAGTTTAGATACCACATGCTAGCCAATACAGATGAATAACCCAGGGTAACAGCCCTGGTTATCCAGCTGTTTGCTATAACCAAATAACAACAAGCTTTTAGAAAACAACAGCTATTTTAATCACATAGGAACCTGTGCACCAACCTGGATCACAGGAAGCTGCAAAATGGCAAATGCCAACAGAGAGAGACCTTATACTGGTAAGGTCTCAGCTGAATGCTGGGGGTGACTTAGCTCTTGGTTAATTAGTCATTAGTTCCCAAACTGAGCTATGCAGAGCCTTGCCCACCCCACCAGCCACTTCAAACAGGGATGCTGACTGAACAGCCAAACATTGTACAGCCCAGCAGGGACTCAGAAAATGCTGCTTCCACCTCCCTCACAGGATTTGCTTGGAAAAATAAACCAAATTTGTAAACCCCTGGCATAAGTTACATCAGACAAAAGACACTAACAAAATTATTAGCGATAATCATGTGACCTAAAGGGGGTTTTGCTCGCTCAGCCAGCCAGGTATCTTGGCAAGAGGGATGGGGGATGAGATTTCCACTTTGACAAAACAACACTCACTTATCAAAATATTCTAGTACAGACCCAGCCCAGATCTTTTCCATAGCAACAAACACTAAATGCATTAAGTAGTTAACCAAGTTTATCTAGGACAACGTGTTCTCTTTACATTCCAGTCTTTGAAGTTTTTAAAAAAAAAAAAAATCATCAACGTATGCAGCAAACTCTTACCTTCTCCACATCCTCTGCCTCAGTTGCTGTGTACTGCAGAACTTCACTGGTCTCGCTGCAAAGAGGAAAAAAATTGAATTCCCCCAATACAACTGCTCCACCCATCCTCTCCCCCCTGTTCCAAAATGAAGCAGAAATAAAAGTTAAAAGGCACAAACACAGAACCAGAATCTTTGCAATTTTTTAGAATGCTTACAGAGTTCTTCCAATAGAACTCCTATTAGACCTGTAAGTTGCTGCTTTCCTGGTGGAAAATTGTTTTTAAAGAGCAAATGGCCTGTGGGATCTAAATAGTTTCAGTTAAAAAAAAATCTCACCTATGAATTTGTTTCCATTTCATTAATGTGGACACTTGCCCCAATTACAATTTCCCAGTCTATTTGAAGCCAAGTGAAATTTTCAACCAGTCTAACCCAAAACTTCTGCAGACCTTCCTTTTTACAAGTACATTGATACCTGTGAGTAATTTTTAAGAGAAGAATACATTAATTCATTCTTATTTACTAAGACTGAGCTAACTAAACCAATACAATGCAGGCAGCAGGATCTGTAAGTATAAAAACATTTAAAACAGGTAGTAGCTTACTGGTTACAAGATTGTTTTCTTATTCATACAGCAGCCTTCATAGAAAAGTCACTTGCAGAGCTGGGCCACAAAAGGAATTCCTATATGAATATGGTTCACTACTACATACACAGAGCTGCCCTCAGTAACAGTTGTTCCCAAACCTGCTCCAGCTGCCCTGGTAGACCTTTCCTTTAGCTAACAAAAACTTAAGAGAAAACAAAATGGATGCCAAATGTGCACGGTATATCAAACAACACATAGCAAAGCTGAAGAGCATGGAGAAGAATTTACAGACTTTTTGCTTAGCACAACCACTTCCAAGTTTAATCAGGATAAAGGTTGGCAATCTAAGTTGTTCTAAGTAGTCACATTATTAAAATAATTTATAATTGCAGCAGTCCAAACTAGTTCCTGGTCTGCATTAACACTGGTCAGTCAAAACAGCTCTGGTAAAAAAAGTTCATATATAAAATGCCTTTTATTCCTACAAACCCCCAAGCTCTTACAGTCAGCCATTCAACTGGTGCTCATAGAAGGGAAAATACTTAAAGAGTTTGTTCTCAACTTGAGAACAAAGCAGAAAGCCTCACACAACTCTTCAGCCACAGAAAGAAAAGGCCTCCTTTCAAAGGGAGCTGCTGTGACAGTGTAGCATGCATACTCGCATCTTCAATATCAACTATCAGTAATCAAAGGGAGAGGTTAGACTTCATATATGCCAGAGGCAATTGCATTAACAACACAGATCAAATCACTTGATACTCTGCAGATTATTAGGGCTTTCATTAAGAGAAAACAGCTGCTCTGTGGAAGCAGTACTGGATATGAAAGAGAAGATTAGCAATCTTAGGGCTTTAGTCCAGGAAAAGAACAACCAAACAAAAACCAAAAGCGGTCTGTTCGAAATCACAAGGTAGTACCTGCCACAGCACCAGGCTCACAAATCACTATCAAAAGACACATTAAAAAGACAATCATAAACATGTCAGACTAGAAAGGAAGCACCAATTTTAACATAGTCAAATATCCACTATAAAACACAGGACTTCAAGCAGTATCAAGTTGCTCCAATTAAATGGAACAAGATAACAGGAATTTTGCTAAGTAACAAACTACACTATTTTCCTCCTGCATTTCAAGAAAAGCAAGAGAACAAGCAAATATAAGCTGGAACATGGAAAGTATGCAGGAGTTGGTTCAACGGTCAACTCTTTTTAGCCTGTTTGAACCAGATTTTGGTCATCCTCAAGAGTTAGGGAATCAAATAATACTTAGTCTGCCTAGAGACTAATAGCCAGGCATGAATATAGTTCACTGCATCACTCTGCGAGCCAGTGAACAAAGACAGTTGAAGCTTCTGTATATTTATCCAATATACAAGCCATCAGCAAGGTCCAGAGATGTACAAAGCTGAAGTTTCACACATTCACAACTCCCCCACATCAAGGGGACAGAGACGTCCTTCTTCAGACCCGAGCACAAAGATTGATCTGACAAGCTATTGTAAGCCCATCTGCTGATGAGGATGCCAACCAGAGGGTGTTTGCTTAACAAGTGTACTGACCATGTACAGACAAAGGGGAAAGAGTTGAAATCACAGCAGGACCAGGTCTAGGATTTAGCCTCACTAAACACCACGGTATATTTCTGGGGCTCGATTTGATCCAAAGAACAAGCAGCATTTTTCTCCTCACCAGTAAATTCAAAACAGTTCTGCCCTCAGGGGGATGACAGTCCCAAGGCTTCCCACCCTCCCTCTCCATCCTTAGCCCCTGTTTCCTTCTGAGCGCCATGTGCTGGCTGCTAACCTGTGGGGGACGCACTGGGAGGCAACTGACCGTACATCGCACCATCAGCTTCTGCCCTGTATGAATGACAAGCTCAATATGAAGTTATTCAGTTCAATTGCTGACAGCACAATTACACTGATTTACCTTGCGAGATGGAGCAAGAAAGCAAGGGGAAACAAGCAGGCTACAATATACCTGAAGATCTACTTTGACTTAAACAGTCAGGTTCATCCACACACCGAACCTTGCATGATTAGATCGTTTTATGTAAAGTAGGCCTGGCTCTGTGACCTTTAAGAGTTTCCCCTTCCAGAAAGCTATCTGTTTATGAGGGACCAAGATTGCTTGCATTCATATGCTTTTAGATTTTTAAGACAGTTTGATTTTTGATAGACCTCTTCTATAAGAATTGGGACAGCTGGCAAACTGTAATAGTCTACTCATCTCAAGTTTACAGGGCACTCATTCTTGCTTCCCAGTTAGAGAAAGCCAGGGGAGCCCAGAGAAGAGCACCTTTAGACTCTCAGAGCTGGTAGCAGTGCACTCTTTAACAGCACCAACAAGTCCATCAAATCCTTTTCCAATGCAGAAGGCTGTCAGGTATATGCCTCATGAGGTGGAGAAACAGAAGCAGAAGAGGGAACAAGTCCTTACCCGAAAACCTCTTTCTCCTTTGATTTTGCATCACTATCAAGAAACTAGCCAAAGCTATGGCAACTGAAAGGTGGTTTTGAGAGAGAAAAATCCCAAACTTTCCAAAAAGGCCTGAGAAAAGTTTATATTGCATCACACGCTCCTCAAGTCATGCAAACACACACACACTGCTATAGCCATAGCATTCTGGACATCACTCCAAGAAAACACTCCAACCACTGTTGTGAGCTAACAGAAAGAGAAACAAAGGTGTCAACACCAACCACACAGAGCACTGTCAGAAGAGGGAGACAGAACTTGTTTTGCAGAGCAAACACAGACCAGATTTCTGCCTTTGCTGCTGAAGTGCTCTTAACTATGAACAAATTTATGCTTCCCTGTATCCAACTGCATGACAGCAAAGTTGCAATGCCCCAAGACAGCAGGATGAAAAAACCATACTGCAGATTGGGGCTCATTAGCTTTGCAACATTATTTGCAACATACTGTGGCAGGACTCCCTGACCTTAAAGGTCTTTTCCAATGTAAATGACTATGATTCCATGATATTAGATAGGTCAATTAATGAAGTCCAGTTAATTTACTATTGTACAACACTTCACCCACTCTTAATCTTTTCAGTCAAAAACCATTACTTTACAAAGCTTACACCTAAAAAGACTTCGTTTTTAGTTTTCCGACATTGTTACACTGACATCAGGCTTTTCAGATGCCAGACGTAACTACACACGAGTATACACAGTTAGTATGCCATGGATGCAATACTCCATTCATTAAGACATAATAGTGTACCATGTAGCACAAAGAGGATTTCTCACATGACATGGTTTTATTTGCTTATATTGGCAGAGATTTTAGGATTTGCACTCATTTTTACTCAAAAACTCAGACAAAACAGTTTGGTTTGCTAACCTGATCTCCGGTAAGAAAGTTTTCTTGTAAGCGTCCTCAATGTTCTGGAGATACAAAGCAGACACCTTTTTCTCATATGGCTAGAAACAAACAGAAAACAATATTGTGAAATGAGTTTTCTTTTCTTACCAACGTAGGTTCCAGTCTAAGCAGAAGGCACTGTTATACCATCTGTCAAGAGCTCACTCTTGTATTAGCAGCCAAATATCCAGTGAACCACATACACATTAATGAAAATTTTAAGAATTAAGACAGTTGGAATGTTTAGAATTTCTTATGTGGCACTAAATATCTAGAGTACCCCAAGGAACAAGTCTGCATTAATCACTGCTTTACCATGTACTATTATGTCCATTGTTTAATAATTAGCCATATGAGTAAGATTCTTCTGATATGCTAGTGAATCTAGAAAGAAAGGGAAAAGCAGATTCAACAGAAGAATGTAAAAGCAAAATAAACTTTCTCGCAATTTATTTCAGTTTGTTACAGTAAACACCTTGTTTTCTCTGAGCTTGCATAAACTAAAAGTACCATACATCAACAGTCTCAAAAAGTTTAACTTTCCAAGGACTGATTAATCCTAGCTACCTGCATAATCATCTAAAAAAAAAGGATAATCATAGAACAGATTGTCCAAGTCTGCCTTTTCAATGACAAGGCCAATGTGCACCCACTTCTCCAGTTTCAGACACGTGCACAAGCGACCACCCACTCCAAAAATCTTTCTTTGAGATTTCATGGCTATTATACCCGCTGTTACACAGTTCGCCACCAGCAGCATCTGCCACACGGTGTACTTTAATGCCAGATTTGCAAAATGCCATGCATTTCTCCAATCTACCAAGTGTTCCTTCAATTCTAAAATTAAATTACATTTCCTGCTTGAAATGTTCATCCAAGCTGCCCATTATGTTGGAAGGATCTATGTCTCTGCTAGTTGGGCTCACTGGAGGGCTTTTCTTTTTCCAGTGCCCTACAACAACAGCATGCTGAGTACCAATCAAACACTACATGCACCAGGAAGGCAGAAGTTCCAAAAATACCATCCCCAAACAAGCACTAGCGTTCACCAGTGCCACTGCCCCAGGGAAGTTACCAGTTACAGCAGCAATTTCTGCTACGTCTCAAAAATGCCATGGACCTTTATGCTCACAAGGGCAAAGAACTCACAGGTTCCCACAATACATTAAGAAGCTTCTAATTCTGTCACTGAAATTGCTAAAACAAAAAAGCTATGGTTTTCCTATACAAAAGAATCTTGTTCGTTGAAGCGCAGAAGCACGTTCAGTCATGGCCTAAACTGCTGGAGGGCAGAAGGGGAGAGTCACTTGACCAGTAGACTAAGCAAGCCAGGCCACAGAGATCACGAAGCAGCAAGGGCAGCCTTCCATTTACTGCTCTGAAGTCACTTCCCTTCGGCAATCATCATTCTCCCTCTTAAATGAGCAGGAAACTGCAAAACGAAATGCTGCGAGATCACCCTAGCACACTAACATACACATACATGCTCCAAGAAGCAAGCGTTGCCAAGCATTTAAGAGACCCGAGAATTTTTTAGTAATAAATCCAAGTTTTCTTTGAATCTGTCAGGCTTTCCACAGTTAGATACTTCACTTGCCTACAATTTCCCTCAGCCTTTGAACAAGGTACCAGGTAAACACCATTTAATCCTTGTAACACATCTGAGAACAGTTACAAACACATGTCCAAATATCACAGGAGGGGGAAGAACTCAAACCAAAAACCTTATTTAGATTAGTCATTATATTAAAAAAACTCTACAGCTTTTCTGATCCAAGACTATTTCAATAACCCAGTAATCCAATATGGTGATATAATGAGAAAGGTAATTTGAAGACAATGCTACAGACCGACTCAATTTTCTTTTTAACAGTAGTCTCCATCCAATACTATGACTTCAAAAAAGACATCTTGAAGCAAGAACTATGCCACCCTCAAAGAAAACGTTTTGAAAGCAAAAGTGAGAATGTCCCACAACTGTCAAAGATCAACAATAGGTAAGGGTCACATAGCATGACCTCAGACTAGATTGAAGTTGCACTAGTGACGAGAAGCAACTGTATTTCTTATGAACTTTATGCAACATTAGCCAGAAAGCTCCATGGATTTTATATCTCATGGAATACCTATACAAAATCAGTTTTAAGTTTAAAGTTGGTGGTTACGCTGTGTTAACACAAAAGCACCAAGCAGTAGTTCTCCTAATTTCAGAAAGTTAACTAAACTTGCTGATCACAACTGACCCACACTAACATCACCATGTCTGAAAAGTAGTCAGCTGGGGAAGCTGGAGACAAGGACCACAGCTGGAGCTTGTGGCACTGAGGAAGTACAGATAATCTTGGAGTATATTGCAAGAAGCATATTACCTGGACATGACTCCTGAAATGGCAGCTACAAAGGCTGGTTTTTAAGAGCAGGTGAATTTTATAGAACTTCTCGTTACAGAAAAAGACAGCATGCTGATGCAGTTTAAAAAAAAGGCGATTTTTTTTTTTTTTTTTTTTTTTTTTTAAATCAAGCATACCAGAATACCCAGTCATCACCAACACAGTTCTTATACTTAAGAGGACAGGAAGCTTTTCTGAAGCAGAATTTTGCATCAAACCCCATGGAAATCACACATAAGTGCATAACTACAACAGACATTAATAGGTAGTAACAGTGGCAAGAGAGAAAATTACCTCTCCTTTCTCTTGAATCCTCTTCTGCACCTCTGGGACGGGTACATCTATATAAATGACCAAGTGAGGTGGCAGGAATTCACAAATGCTGATGTCTTTGATCTCGTTGTAGTGATCAAGGCCTGTATAAAAACAAAACCAAGCACACTGGAGAGCCAAAGGCAGCTCAGCTGAATACATACACACATTCCAAATGAGGACAAGTGCAATAGGAACAGCATTAAAATTGGGGTAATGAATCTGCAATCATTTCTTGAGTGTTTTTTCCTGCATTTGCTAAACACATTCTATTTGCAAATAAACCACATCCCCCACCTTTATATTTGTAGTCTCTTCTTGGCTGGTTTAGCAAGTTTAGGGTAGGCTTTTCCTCAAATAGGATTCAGGAAGTTTTTAGAATAAAAAAATCTTCCAGAAACAGAAAGAAAAACACAATTAAACTAAGAAGCTACAAGCACTGAGATGTAAAAATCTAACATCAGTTATATCAAAGGGGGGATTTATTTCTGACTTAATTTTAGAGAAACCTAGGTTTTTCCTCTGTTGTTTAGAGACAGACCCTTGAAACATCATGGAGAGACTGCAGCACTCAGGTCACCTGAGGTGACCACTGGCTGGGGCTGCCTTCTGCCACAGCCTCATACACGAAATAAGTGGCCCTGTCCTACCACAAAGATGATAGTGTGGCAAAGGTTGTAACGGAAAAAAAAGTCACATGCTTCAAGAGGACTTTGCAAGAAGTACTCCACTTCCCACCATGGGAGGAAACCCAAGGATCAGGCAGGCATTTGCCTTGCTCTCCGATGCATACACAAAATCATGCTGCGGTGAAGCAAGTATTTTAAGAGGTCACCAACCCAGCAGTGTCCCTCCCTCACCTGTACTGGAGGCATACTCTGCACTACTGTTACTCAAGAGCTCTGTGCTCTACACAAGCAACAGCAGACCTCTCCAAAAACACAACAACCAGACTCCGCTTCAGAGGATAGGACTGGAGGACCTCACCTTCCCATACAGAAAAATGTATCTGAGGGGAGTTGGTCAGTTCCGTGCAACTGGGTTTTTCTACCACATCAGTCAAATTCCTAAAGAATTTGGGGGGTCATAGCTTGTGATTAGGAAGCCATGCAGGTTCAGGGAAAGCATCTATTCAACATTTAAGTAGCATGAATAGCACAAGCTCCATTTGACCTGGCTGAAGTGCAAGCTGTCCTCAGTAAGACTCACCAGCTTAGCCAGAAATGTAGTGCCAGGCTTTCAAATTCAAATGGTTTGTGAAAAATTTAAAGCCTACTGTGCTTGGCAGCACAGTAAGCAGCAGTCAGCAGTACCTCTAATCGAGATGTTTGCTGCTTAAGGATTTCAGTACAATCCATTATTTGTTGTCGGAATTTTATATTAACTATAAACTGTGGTTGCTGGGCTTTGCTTGCCTCCCCAGCACAGAGCAGTTAAGACACAGTTCATTATAACCAGCTCTCAAACTCATTCAGCAAGAAGTTGCAACTTAGGGGTCTTAAAAAATAAATACACAGCTCCTAAACCTAAGCCAAATCAAACAAGGCAGCAGAAACCCAAGGCAGTCAGGGAAACAATTACCTTCACCTCAGGAGTAGCCAAAATGCCAGATTTGCTAAGAACAGGCAGAAACAGGAGTTTCAATAGCAATTTATTTAGAGGTCAGCTGATGACTGGGATTTACAGCTATTTTCTCCAGACTTTCAAACTTCCGTGCAGCTTTAAGTTTGCATGTTTGGGCTGTGGCTGGTCTGCTACATGTGCCACAGAACCGCTCCATTCCTAGCCCAGGGATGGAGACTCTACAAGCCTGCCCACAAGGCACCAGCACAGAAACACTGTGCTGCTCAAGAGCTCAGTACCCATAACCCTGAACCACAGAATCACTGAGGCTGGAACATCTACAGATCAGCTGGTTCAACCACTCTGCTCAGAGCGGGATCAACTAGAGCAGATGGCTCAGGACTGGGTCCCACAGGGTTCCGAGTATCTCCAGGACAGAGATCCCACAGCCTACCCAGGCAACCTGCTGCAGGGTTTGACTACCTTCACAGCAGAAAATGTTTTTTCTTATAAACGGAACTCCTTGTATTTCAGTCTGTGCCCTTTGCCTTTTGTCCTCTCACTAGGTGCCACTGAGAAAAGACTGGTTCCATCCAATACTCCTACCCATCAAATATTTATACACATAAATACCATCAGGTATTTACACACATCCCCCTGAGCCTTTTCTTCTCAAGACCAAAAACATCCCAGCTCTCTCAGCTTCAACTCATACACTGGATGCTCTAGTTTCTTAGTGACCTTTGCTAGACTTGCTCCAATAAGTTGACACCTTTTTTTCAACTGGTAGCCCAGAAATGGGCACAACACTCCAGATTTGGCTATCACCTCCCTTGACCTGCTGACAACACTCTTCATGCAGCATCCCGATGGCATCCTTTGGTGCAAGGGCACATTGCTGGCTCACATTCAACTTGGTGTCCACCAGGACCCCCAGGTCCTCCTCTGCATAATTTTCTAGACAGTTGGCTCCCAGTGTATACGGCAAGCCTGCAGTTATTCCTTCCCAGGTGCAAAATTCCCTTTTGTAGAACTTCATGAGGTTAACATCCAACCACTTCTCCAGCCTGCCCAGGTTCCTCTGAACAGCACCAAAAACATACAGTGTGTCAACCACTCCCCTCTCAATTTTGCATCACCTGCAAATCTGCTGAGGCTCCACTGTGTCCTGTCACACACGTTTTAAACCCACTTTAAACCTGCTTTGGCCCCAGTATCCTCCCCTGGGATACAACATTAGTGATTAGCTTCCAGTTGGACTTCGCACAACTTACCACAACCCTTTGAGACCAGCGGTTTTCAATCCACATCACTACCCATATATTTAGCCCATACTTCATCAGTTTGTCAGCAAGGAGGTTATGAGACAGGTATTGAAAGCCTTGCTGAAGTCAAGATAAACAAGAGCCATTGCTCTCCCCTCATCCACTGAGCTAGCCTTCTACAAGGAGCTGACTATCAGGTGTTTAAGCAGGATTTCCCTTTCATGATGACTATTCTCCATCACCTTCACATTCTCCATGTTTGGAAATGGCTTCAAGGAGGATTTGCTCCATCACCTTTCCACAGATCAAGCTGAGGCTGACTGGCCTGTAGCTCCCTGGATCCTCCTCCTTGCCCTCTCTGAAGACAAGAGCAACATTTGTGTTCTTTTGAGATTCAGAAGGGAGCTGGCCATTTAAGGCAAGTAGGCCAAACCTTGTTGATCCATTATTTACCTCCCACCTAATGCTGCAAGATCAAGGTCTGCCTGAGGGACCTCTAGTCTTCATCAGCATGCTCATCCACATTTCCAGGGAACTACAGGAAGTCTGGCTGACAGGACACAAGCAATACACAGAATACATGTTCTTTAACATATAAGCAGAACCAAAGCCTTGAAGAAAAACTGGAAGTCTCATGGCTTGAGGTTGGTCCGTGATGCATGGAACAGCAAGCTGCTAAGCACCTTATGAACAACTCTGAATATTCAAAGGAGCCCATCTTCCAAGCAGGCATTTTTGTTTCTTTTTTGAAAGCTAAACTACCACACTTCCGACAGATTATGGCAAAATAAATTCCTTTTGCATGCAAGCAACTTACATCGCTTGTGGATATAGCCTTGTTTAAACATTGCATCCAGAAACACGAAGTCGCTGTAGGGAGAGCGCTCCATCACCACACCTTGTCCTGCAATTGAAAGTAGGTTCCAGTCAGCAAGGCTCAAAGAGACTGCTGGCAGCAACATTTAAAATTAATGACAGTACTGCTCTTACAGTCAGTTTTCCAAATGCTTTTCTAGGAATTTTAAATAAAAAAGCAAGGTTTTGGCTCACGCAAACATACTGCATATGTATGCTGAACATGCCTGTCTCACCCATATATTCTCCTACTGTGCCTACCACTACAGTAGCTAAGTACTACTGTATTTAAGGAGTACATTTACATATGTGTCTGAAACTTTCTGGCATTCACATCTTTTCATCTTTTTTGGAAAACATTTATTAAAGCACAAGCAACAGGTAAATCAGTGTTGGTACAGGAAGTCTTTTCTCACCAGAAGACACTCAAATTGTAATAATACCACCACACCACAGTATTTAATGAAATCAAAAAGACTGAACAAAAGTCACCATCACGAAGTAAGTCTAGGGAGAATTTTAAAAAGGCTGTACAACTCACAGCTATCCTGGTATGTTTAAACATCTTCTTGAAAACAGTCATCAGGGATTGCCAAATTAAAACTAACAAAATCAGTAACTGGTACTTATTTCCTTTGCTAGAAATGATATAAGATACTACTCTAACAGAAAATGTGCAAGGTAGTTTTCTAAATGGGCTGTTAACCTGTACTCACTAAGGGGGGGGGGGGGGGGGGGGGAGATAA
>NW_010972704.1:94263-96237 GCF_000737465.1 Haliaeetus leucocephalus | reverse complement strand
GTGGGGGGTTGGGAATATGAAAAGCTTAACAATATTGAGCCATTCATTTTAAAATGCAGATACTAACAAAGCACTTCAAAACATCTTATTCACAACTTACACTTGGAAGTTAATTTAGAAGTGAAATTTATTTACTGTGAAATCTAACCTGTGGTCAGCAGATGCTCCAATGCATCAGCATACTGTAAAACACGATTACCAAAGAGCCAAGCTTGCAGTCGATAAGAGTGTCCATCAGGGCATTTTGGATCATTGTAAAACCTCTCTAGGTTACAGAAACCATTAAATTTCTCATGCAGCAACGTTCCATCTCCAGTGATTCTGTCTAGGTAATGGATGTCTGCTTCCGGGAAATATTTCATTCCTAACAAAAAAGAAACCCACAACAGAGCACCAATCCAAATAGTAAGTTTTGTTCATTTACAGTAAACATCTATTCAGCTCATTAAATATATAGCTGTACTTCAAACAGCTCTTGAAAACAACACAAAATCCTTTGGTCAATCACATCGCAAAGGGCAGACGAACCCTAATTTGAAGTATTGCCACCTTTCACCTCCTGAGTGAGAGCTGAGCTATCATTCTAAGTAGAATCTTTTTGCCACCAATCCTCTAATCACCTTGATGCACTGCATACGCCCATGCAGAAAATCCTACCTCTCAGGGTGCTCAGTGACTCCACCAGAGCTAGGAGCTCAGTGAGCAAAGTGACTTCATTAGAACTGAAATGTCATTCACAACAAATCATACCTACACAAGTATCCACAGAGCTGACAAACATCCTGTCCTCATCTCAAGCCTCACCAACGTTTTATTCTCCCCTTATCTATAAGCCCTCCACATCAACTGTGGCATTGCCAAACTAATAATTTGCTAGTCAAGAATTGCTGGTTTGGTGAACTGACTTTCTTTACACAAGAATGACAATTCCACTGTTAAATTCTATTAACTGTTAGAGAAATATATAAAACAAGATGTACCTAGTTTTTCTGCTATTTGTTGTGCAAGCTTGCCCTTCCCAGAAGATAAGTTTCCCTCCACTGTAAAGATTTTGCTGTATTCAGTGAACTTTTTTGTAGCTCTGTCTCCCAACATGTAAGCCAGCCAACCATACTGCAAATTCTGCTCAGGGCTGATATGAATTCTTGCCTGAAAGAAAACAAAATTAGTGTATTTTAGTTTTCTTAGCTGAACTAGGCATGCTCAAAGTGCAGCTTTTTCAGACCTTCTGCACATGCAGGAAGATACACACTCAAACATCTAACACAAGGAATTTTCATACAATAAAGTTAGCACTGCCATTTCAGCTTAGCAACTGAAGCGGTATTTAGGCTGAGAAGCTGTTTATGAAACGCAAGGCTGAGAAGACAGAAACCACGAAACAATTTTCAGCGCATTTAAACCCTGAAGCAGGACTGCTCTGCCAGAACTCTGCTCTGAACCTACACAATGACTAAAACTTCCTAGACTTACTGAGGACCACAGACACATGACATGACATGCGTTCCCAAGGGAGATCCTACAGCAGGCTTTTGCTTGCATTTTTGTTTGTTTGTTGTTGGGTAAATATTAAAATTAAACCCTCTCCCAGTCTCTCAGGAGACAGCTACAGCTTCATTTCTGCACAACACAGTTCCTGGACAAAGGTGGAAAGAAATATCCACCTGGCCTGTAAAGCTGAAGGCAGTACTTTACTCAGCCCCGCTCAGCTAAGCTGCTCAGAGACCTCGGTAAAAACTGAATAAGCCTTATTTTGAGCGATGTAGTGACCTCACTTACACACGTGAGGTTTTATTTTTATTTCACATTCTTCCGCTTGCACCGCCAAAGATCACATTCACAAGCTGAAGGTCACTGGGTCATCGCACCCTGGTCTCAGATATTTGTGCCTCTCTCCATCTTAAATCTCGCCTCCTCCCCAAAGCCCCTCCATTCGCTCATTGGGAACGTCCCCGTCTAAGGAGCAGCCCAGCC
>NW_010972704.1:86945-94253 GCF_000737465.1 Haliaeetus leucocephalus | reverse complement strand
GCATGTTGGGCAGGCAGGAGGCAGGCAGGGAGGCAGGCAGGCAGGCTGTTAGCAGGCAGGCAGCAGGGAGGCAGGCAGGGAGGCTGGCAGGGAGGCTGTTAGCAGGGAGGCAGGGAGGCTGTTAGCAGGCAGGCGGCAGGCAGGCAGGCAGGCAGCCCGTTGCCTCGCAGACAAGCATGCCAAGGGGTGGGAGGTCGAGGGGCGAGATAGGGAGCCTTGCTCTTTCTCTGGCACCAAGTTTGCCTTGGAGTAGTCCCGGTACAGGCAGAGCTGGCAGGGGGGGCAGGCAGCGCCAGGAGAGAGGAGATCCTGGCCTGTCCCGCACGCGGCAAACCTTGGCTGCCTGGCGCCTAGAAAGTCACTTCCCTGGCAAATGTTGTTCCCTCAGCAAGCGCAGAGGTGCTGGGAGGAGAACGGGTGGTGGGACAATGGCACGGATGCGCCCGTGTCCCTGGTGGCTCCTCGGGCATTGACCCCTCGGCCGAAATGGATGGGAGGCCTCGTGCCAAAGCCCCTCGCACTCCCCCCGCCCGGTGGGTCCGTGAGTCAAGAGGATTGGGATGTCCGGGGCTTGAGCTTTGGGGAAGCAAGCCCACGTCTCGCTGCAGATGAACTGCTTATTCCTTGTTCTGCTGCTGCGATAGGATGTGACCGGACACCGGCCGCGTTGTGTCCGTCGTCTCGCTTTCCATCAGCCGCCATGTAAGCAGATGTGAAGGATGCAGCCTGTGTGCCACCCTGGCCTCTGCAAGACCACCGCTCCCCTCGAGATTGGTTGGTACCCGGCATGGGCAGGCTCTTACAACAAAGGCCCCGGTGTCTGGCTATCCACACCGTTCAAGATTTACAAAGGCAAAGAGGTGGAAATCAAGATCTGCCTCCTTCTCCAGCTGTATGGGAACTCATGAGCTGGGACAGCTTCCAGTTCCCCATCTAAAACGCTTCCTGCCACATGCTTTGGGCCTTTGATTTGGGTTGGTTTTGCACCTTTGAGTGATCCCATCCCTGTCTGGATTCTCACTGTTCTTGAAGAAGTGGATGGTGAAGGTCCACAAACCCCCATATGCATTTGCCACTCTTTGTGATGCCACCAGCTGCTTGGCCCAGAGAGGATCCCTGTCACTCTCTGCAGAGAGAACGGCATCTGCCTGGTGCTTCTCACTGTTGCTGTCGGCTTGCGGCAGAGCTCCCTGGGCCTCTTTCAGCAAGGACAGGAGTGAACTAAATTGATGGCCTCCCAAAATGAAAGATGGACTGGGAATGGAGGCCACAATGAGGTGGCAAAGAGAAGAGATGGGGGATAACTCACCAGCTTGTGCTTCTGCCCTCAAGAGGTGCCCAGCCTGTTTGCACAAACCCCACAGCAGGCTCACGGGCTCAGGTAACAGCAGCCGAGGACACGTTCCTCATGCACGCACCGGAGCTGGCCGGCTGTGGCTCGGGCCAACCCTACCACTCCTGCCTGCAGCTGGGACTGGGGGTCCTGGAGGAGAGGGGATGCCTTAACCATCGGGCAGGAGAAGACACATCCTGGAAAGCACCCTGAGACGTGGTGGTGGGGAACCTTGCTGCTGCTCTTGGAGGTTTTACTGATCCTTGCCACAAGATGGGGCTGGGTAATGCTGAAGGAAAGCTGCTTTCTCCCTTCTGCCATCATTGCTTGTCCCACGGTGCCGTGTTATGAGGACCAACAAGTCCCCAGTCTCACCCAGGGCTCACTGGAGACTCTGGGAAAGGCTGCTGACACTGCTGACATCTCCAGGTATCACATTTAAAGCATCTTCTCTGTAGAAGCTGCTCCCGTCTCCATACCACTGCAATGCACAGTTGCTGGAAACCATGTGGGCAGTTTTGTTTCCTCTTCTTTTTGGGTTCTGCTTTTGGTGTTTGCCAACAGGAACGCTGGAGAAACCACTCTGCTTCAGGAAGCATTCAGAGCAAATTTGCTTTGCATCTGGAAAGATCCATCTGCCTGGCCAACCTGACCTCCTGTGTTGGTCAAGGAGCAGAAAACTGCAGAGGAACCTCTGAATGAACCAGAGACTCTGGCTTTTAAACGCACAGCTCTTGACCGAGCTTTGAGGTATTGGGAATGCCTCGTTGAAACAAATAGGGGGAGAGAAGAAGGTTCAAGGAGATGTCAGGGTGAGAAGGGATGGCTGTGCCCCACACCAGGCATCCCCCAAGTACCTAGGACCACACTCCCTGGGCTGGGGTCTCACTGATAGAAAAGAAAATCCTCCAAGAAAGGGAGCAAGTGGAGGCTTAGTGCTGCCTTGTGCTGCCTTGCAGAGCCGTGTCCATTGCCACTCTGGGCCAGCTTGGAGGGCAGGGTAGGCAGAAAACCATTGCTGTCACCTGCAGGGTTAGTCCCTGCCATGCTCTGCTGACGGGGCAGGGCTCGGCACTGCTCGCTAACTTGTGACCAGTCTCTGCCCAACTTCTTCCTCTATAATCAGATTTCTTCATTTATTTATGTCCTGCTTTCAACCATCACATAATTCCCAGCCTGCTGTCTCCTCGGGGATTGGCATCGCTTGTGGGTGAGCAAGGCAGCTCCTCGCCAGTGCTGCCGGGGAGATGGCCGCACTTCCAGCCCTGTCCTGAGGCCCATCCAGGATAGGCTGTGAGGCTGTGTTACATCAGTGTGGGCCCTGCCTGTGCCGAGGTTCCCCTTGACTCCCAGCTCATCATCTCGTTGCCCTGGCCCTCAGGCGCTGCAGGGTCTTGCCCCCATGGGTCCCCTGGATCTTGCTCCCCTTCATTCCCCCAAACCCTGCCTGCCTGTGACCCTGGGGTCCATAACTACCCACAGCTCTGGGAATCCTCAGCGTTGACTCCCACCCCCCTCCCCACCCAGCCTCTGGGGCATCTTGGTGACTCCCCATCTCTGTCCCAGCTCCAAGACCCCATGCCATGTCCCTGCCCTGGCTCTGTGTCACCCTGACAGCCCCATGGTGACCTGCAGCACCCACAGCACTTCATAAGAGATACCTCCCTGCGTGAGGGGTGTTGGTGAACCATCTGCCAGGGCTCTGCGAGCACCCACGGGACTTAGTGGCCCCAGCCAACCTCACCCTCTGCTCATGGCTCTGTGGGGTCTATTTAAGCTCAGCCCCAAGCACTTTGGCTCAGTCTTAGGCTGTACCCTTAGCTGTGTCTATCTCTGTGTCTCTCTAACCTCCCTGCGCATGGGTGGACCTTGGACCTATGCTGCAGATAGCCTTGTCCCCAGTCCTGTCTCCCAGATGGGCCTTGGACCTGTGCTGCAGCCTAGTCTCTTGTTCAGCCTCCATCTGCTGTTGCTCCTGGGCTCCCCCAGGCTGAACTGAACTCCTTAGCTTGCCTTGCCTGGGGCTGTCGCCAGAGGCTGTGCATGCTGCCACCACTTCCCTTGGGTGCTTCATCAGGAAGGGCACCCATGGCTCATCTGGTCCCCGCAGGACAGCCCTGCTCTCATTGCTCCTTGGCAGGGAGTTGGGATGGAAGGGGATGTTGTCACTCTGCTGAGCGCTGTGTCTTGAGCACAAATCCTCAATTACATGCTGTACTTGTTTTGATACTAGAGATGAGTTATTTTTTTCCTTTTCAGCTTGAGCATCTCCATGCTTTCTGAAATGGACAAGAGGGTTCCTTTCTGCCATCTCTTGTCCTTGAGCTTGGGCCATCATGGTCAGACTTACCTCTAAGGATACTCTGACACTGGACAGCCAAAAATCAGTGCCCTGCTGAAAGCTGGTAACAGACTTTTCACCCCCCCCAGCTATTGTACAAGGGGCTGTGAGAAGTCCTCACAGTGGAGATGATGAATATCATCAAAGACAAGGCAGCTCTACCAGTTTTTGCTGGGTGAAGGTTTACCCCTACTCTGTCCTGATTGGGTTTAGGCACTTTTCTCGCAGAGCACATGAGCCAGCATCTCTCCCTTCACCCATCACTTATTCCCAGCCCTGTCTTTGCAGGAGAGATGGATACAGGCAAACTGGTATAAACCCACAGATGCTCATTTCTGCCTTTTGCTTTGATAGAGCTGCACAGCTGAGTTTCACAGCTGGTGAAATCTGGACCCAGGGATGTCCACAGCAACCTTCCCCATGGCCACAGAGCAGGCAGCCAATCTCCAGGTAAACTGACTTGTCCAAGTGGGCCAGTTTTGCAGCAGGGAGATTATTTTCTTCTGCCTGAGCTGCCATCTCTTTCAATATCTGTACACTCCGTTGTCCAAGTCCCTGCTGCACCCTGCTTTGAGTGCTTGACCAACACATCTCAAAGCTTTCCTGCCTGCAGGTGAACAGGCAGGGACAGCCCCAGTGACATCCTGCGTTGTTCACCCGCTGGATCCTGTGCTTCAGATTAACCTCCCTGCTGACCCACTTTGACGCCTTGTGCCTTTCCTGCTCCAGGTGGGAGGTTGGAGTGGAGACCTGCAGAAGTCCCTTCCCACCAAGACCCCTGTAAGTCTGTGTACAGCAGGTGATGAGCAAGCCAAGGCAAGTGAGCAGGGAGAAAACAGGTATAGCTGTATGGTTTTGCCTCTTGTTCAGTACAGCTCCAGGCACCTGATTCGGGGACCTGGAACTCAGGTAGGACATTCACAGCCCCCTCGCTGCTGCATTCGGTAGTGCCAGAGACACTCCTGAAGGGTTTCTGGTTTTTAGGCTTGAAACTTGTGCAGTGCCCCAAGCCTGACTCTCCCTTGCAGGAGATGCCTTACGAAGTCTGTTTGCTTAAAGCTGTTCTAGGTCTTGCTCCACCTCTGACACAAAGTCTACCCCAGTGGGTGGAAAGAGGTAAATCAGGTGGTTTTTCCCAGAGGAAAGCTGGCAGTAGATGTAGGAGAGCAATGTAGAACTGCTTTGGAAAGGTACTGGGGTTTGTAGGAGCTGGGGAGAAGTCCAGGAGGAGAACATGGGGAACAAAGAGGGGCTGGAGGGATTTGGCAGAACAAGAGACCATGTGCACGCTTCCCAAATCTGGGGGTATCCCATGGGCTCTGGAAGCTGCCTTCCCACAGCCCTGCCTGCCACTGAGACACCTGAGAGCTGGGCAGCCCACGGTGCTGGTGGCTGGGACACCTTCCTCCCGCAGCTTCCTTTCTCCACTTGATGGAGACACCAGAGTGCAATTTCCAGGGCTGAGCTGGATCTTTGCCAGCCTTATTAAAAAGCATGGCTAAATTACTGGGTCTCTACGTATGGTCTAGGAAGGTCATAAATAAATGTATTAACACACTACCCATCAAACTGACATCAGCTCTGCTGACCTGGGACATTTTTGATACCATTAGCTGCTTCTGCTTTGCCCCTTGGCAAGAAGCGATTGAGTTTCATTTCAAGAATTTATCCCTGGAATTTGCAAACAGCTTAAAAAAACCAAACCACACACAATGTGTCTGGGTCTGGCTTTCTGTCCTTAACAGCTTTGTCTGCAACGTGCTGGCATGTCAGGCAAGTCTTTCCAGTGAGAGGGTAGGAAAAACCCATCAGTGGAGGCTCTAGGGCTGTCAGGGGGTGACCAGAGCAGGGGCCGGGCTGGCTCTCAAGGACCATCGCTCTGTGCTCCTCTGTACCCACGTGGGAGTAAGACAGCAGTTCCCACAGCACCAAGAGGTCAAGCTCTGCCTGGTTGGTGCTGGAAATTCTGCTGTTTGACACTTACATCCTAAATGGGTGTGAAATGGTGAGGATGCTGCATTTGATGACAGTTACTCATCCTAGGGAGGATGTCAAAGGGGTCTTACAGGATGGAGCAATAAAATAGCAGGTCCTGTTCAGTGTAAGTAACTGTAAAAGTGATGCAGGTGGGAATATGCACTCTCACATGGGCACGTAACACACAGGGCTCTGAGCTGAGCTTTCTGCTCAGGAACGGTGTCTTGTGTCTGAAAATGTCAGATCAGCAAGGATCAAAAAAGAAAAGTGCTTAGGAAAGGTGGAGAGAAGAAAATAAAGGACATCATCTGGCACGGTATGAACCCACAGTTTTCTCATCGTCCTTCTCATCTCAGAAAGGACGCAGTGGAAGAGAAGGGCAAACAAGGACAATCAAAGATCCGAAGACCATGTGAGTGCTGAAAGCCAGGCTTTAAAACCAGATCAGAGGAGGTGGGGCTTTGTGCAGCAATGGTTGGGCTGTGCAACTCGTTGCCAATTGATCCTAAATGTTTACGCAGATTCAAGGGAAGCCTGGAAGAGCACTACTAGGTAGAAACCACATCTGCCTGAGGAAACCTCCTGGGCTGAAAATTAGTTGGAGGCCAAGAAAGTCCTCAGGGGATATATCAAATTGGCCTATGCCACCAACGCAGCCATGAAAGCACATGGTTGTCCACCATGCTTTCCTCCCACTGGGACATGAACAGGCTTGATTTTTAAGACAAACAGTTTATGGTTAAAAAACCCCCATGGTACTCAAGGAAATGCAAAGTGAGAGGCAACAGTCTGGCTGTTCCTGGAGGGGAACCAGCAAGGACATCAGGGTCTGGGAGGTGGGGAGGCTTATCTTGCAAAGCCCTGGTGTCATGGAATGAAGGGTTACCTGCAGGGTTAGGAAAAGGGAAAAGTTTATTCCATGGAGCAGGATTTCATTGCATCTTTCTGTTCAGTTTGTTTTTTGCTGCTGACTGCGCGATAAAACATCTCGATGTTGAAACAGAGCAGTAATTCGGGTGCCTTCAGTTCCGCGTTGTCTCTCTGGCTGCAGCTGTTGGGCAGGAGTAACCTCCCAGGCTACACCAGCCTGGCTGCTCTGGAAGGGACTGGTGCAGCCACCAAGCATGATGCATGGAGACCAGCAACATGAGCCTGCGGGTGAATGTTATCCTGCAGGCATTGCAGCAGGAGAGGAGCACGGAAACTGCTCTGAAGTGGTCATCTGTTGCAGGAAAAAGAGGTGGCCCATAGGCACGGTGGCTCCCAGGATTTGGTGGCCCCTTGTGCACGGTGGCTAACGGGCACAGTGGCCCATAGGCGCGGTGAGCTGTAAGCGTGGTGACTTTTGGGGTGCAGTGGCTCCCCAGGCACAGTGACCCTCTGGGAATGGTGGCCCATGGGCCCAGCAGCACCCTGGGCAGGGTTGCCCATGAGGATGGTGTTTCCCAGGATTTGGTGGCTCCCCGGAGACCGGTGTTTCCTAGGATTTAGCGGCTCCCTGGGGACGGTGGCCCATGGGCACGGTGTTTCCCAGGATGCGGTGGCCCCTTGGGGACGGTGACCCTCCGGGCACGGCGCTCCCTGCCCACCACGGTGGCTCCCGGGCACGGCGACCCAGGGACCGGGGACCTCGCAGGGCCGGTGCATCGCCGGGGGC
>NW_010972704.1:53748-86761 GCF_000737465.1 Haliaeetus leucocephalus | reverse complement strand
AGCCGCTGGGAAGGGGGAGGAGGCTGGGGCAGGTCGGGGGGGACCGGGCGGGGTGGTAGAAAACGGGTCTGCGAGGGTCAGACTGGTTCTGGGGAACTGCGTTAGGCTGCTCTGGTGTGAGCATTGAAGCAGCAAGAGATAGGGAGACAGCATGCTTGGGCTACTCTGTTTTAATTAGGGTTAATTGGAGCTAATGCTTTGTAGGCTCTGGCACGCTGGTGAAAAAATAAAAATCCTGACGATGATTGTGCTGCATCCCCAGTGTTCCTGTGAGGAAGCTCGTTGGAGAGTCTGAGATGCTCAGCTGTCCTCTGGTTTGAGTTGCAAGCTGGCTCACGTTTCAGTGCCTGTGTAAATCGAACGTACAGCAATTACTATTTACCAAAAGATCCCTATTCCTTAATAATTAATTAGCATGCTGCTCAATAGCTGTTGCATAATGCTCCCCTGATGTGCTGCTGGAGTTTCCTGGCTTTGGGACTCCCGTGCCTCCCCCCATACCAGCTCTGAAGTCACATCAGCCTGTTTACCTCAGGTTACCAGGCGTATAGGAAATAAAGGTGTATATATGTATTTCTGGGAGGCAGTGGAACGGGGGGACGGGTGACCTGAACCCAAGTCTGGCATGAAGGAGGGAGCATCAACGTTATAAACCTGTGGTGAGAAAGTGAGCCGGAGCCTCTCTTGGGTGTTTATTAGGGAGTCTTAAAGAAGTGTGGAAATGTGATGGGTAGCTGCTCTGCCTCCAACCTTTCTCCTGCTCACCTCGGAGTGGCGATTCCAGCCCTGTGGTGGGGCTGGCGTGGCCAGACTGAGGGTTTGGGCTGGATTCGTGTGGCTCAGGGTGCGGGAGAAGGTGTCCCTTTGGAGCAGAAGGGACCTTGATCCCTGGTACTGCAGGGCCAGCCTTGGGAACTGGAAAAGATTCTTTTCCTCTGTGACTGGGCAGATCTTGCGGCAGGGTCCTGCTGGGAGAGGTCAGGCAGAGCAGGGCTGGGGGCAGCGGGATGTGCAGCCAGCTGGGTGGGGAGGGAAGGATGGGGTTAGGGAGTTCTCTGGTCCCTTTGCAGCTTGCTCAGGGCTTTTTACTTATTAAAAAAAATAATAAAAATTAGGAGACAATATATCAGCTCAGGCAACCTCAGCTGTTGTTAATAGTTAATATCACTTGGTACTTGCCAGCTTGCAAAAGTGATAAACTTCCTGCTGGGTTCCCGGTTCAAAGGGCAACTGGGGAAAAACAACACTGCAGCAGTGGCACAGCCTTTGCCCTCCTGGGAGCAGAGCTTTCCCTGCCGCTCTGCTCCAGCCCATCTACATGGGGGTCAGCCACTTTTCTCAGCAACTTCATCGTGAACTTTGTGGCACGGCCATGCTGAGCTTTGCACCTTATCCATTTCATAAGACTGTGCTGCATTAGAACTCCTGCAAACAGAACAGGGACTCAGACCTCTTTAAAAGTGTCTTTTCCTTGCTTGTTGCATAGGTGTTGAGCTGCTTTGTGGAAGTCCAGGTTGTGCCTGGGTAGCAGTGCTCCCTGGGACAGCCTTGCACGGTGCCCAGGACCAGGAAAGACTGCCAGTGCTTAGCCCTGCAGTGTGGATGGAGACAGGCCTAAGGGCAGGGAATTTAAACAGATTTTAAACATCTAGACCAAGTTTCACTGTTTCCATGAGCAGCGGGAAATGTTGTTTCCTGCAGTGCTTGCTTGTGCGGATTCTCTGGTGGCTAATAATGCGGTTGTGCTCAAGTTAATGCCTTTCCCTTGGTAAGTTCATGTGATGGGGGGCTGGCGGTTCTCTTGGCCCTGCCTGCTGGCTTGCATAGAGCTCTTGGGAGCTTCATAACTGCCTGGCAGAGAGCAAACAGAGCTGTTGGCTATGAGCACCTGGAAGCTGTTTCCCTGTGGCATCCGTAAGGGTGGAGAACTGTGAAGCCTCTGGCCCTGGGAGTTCCCAGGTGCAGCATTTGCCCACAGAAACAGGCTGCAAAAAGAGCCACTTGGCATCACCAGAGCCACTTGCCTCTTCGTCATCTGTCCTCTCGAGGCTAGCCGTGAAACGCTCTGCGTGCTGCAGCTGTGGACGTGCACAGAGATGTTGAGGTGTCCTCCTTAGCCTCCTTTAGCTTCGCTGCTGACTATCACCACGTGTGTCTCAGGCAGAGTATTTCCAGTGCTTGGCCAGACTATCCAAGAGACCCCATTACACCTCTGCGTTTTACCCACTCCCATACAGAGCAGCACTCCTTGCTCATCTCCAGTCTCATTTTCTCTTCCTTCTGGCTGTTTGTGGGCTAGATTTGGATAGTGAGTGGGCAGAGGACTTTTCTTTAAAGGATATCTGAGGAAACTCAGAATAATTTTCTTTACCTCTCTTTTTTTTTTTTAATTAATCAGAGACAGAGTCAAAGGAAAACCATTTCATTTTTTCCTTCCTGATGAGTGACTGTGACTTCAAAAGTGTTTAAGCCACTGGCTAATGGAGTACATAAAAGCACTGGTGCCAGTGTGTTTTGCCCAGGTTGTATGGACAAGTTTGGTGATGAGTTGTACCCAGCCTCTCTGAGAAGCAGGGTATATCCCTCCTGATGCTTATGTTACAAAAGAGCATGATTGAGCTTTTCTGGAGAAATGCTACAATTTTCCATTCATGCTTAGAAGATCCCTTGGTAGCTCTCTGCAATGAAAATTCAACAGGCACCTCACTGCATTTCATTTAATGCTCATTTCCTCTCTTGTCACACATGCGAGCAGTCCTGCCAGATGAGATTTAAGAGTGCTAGTAGAGGGGAGAGTTTAAATTGCTGCTAAATACTGGCAGATCCTGTTATCCAAAGCTACTTTATGAAGCAAGGATGCCTGCAGAGAGGGAGTTTGTGGTTAGACAAATTACATCAAAACAATAAAAGCTGCATGTTAGGGGATGCAGTGGAACCAAATACAGAGGCAGGGGTCTGAAGGGTTTTTCTTCAAGCTCAAAAATTCAAACCAGCATTAAAAACCAAAGGAGACAAGATGACATCCGAGATTCATTAATGTTATTAACTAACCTCTTACTGCTGTGGCTGAGATTTCAGCTGTAGTGTGTGAAATAACTGCAGCTGATAGAGATGGGTCCCCATGTCAGCTTAAGACAGAGAAGAGCTGCTCTCATGGACCCTACTCCTTCTGCACATGGAGTCCCAGAGCCTAAGTTTGGCATCAGATGTTGTTTTAGGTTGGAAATGCCCATCTGAAAGGATCAGAAATCAGAATATTGGAAGAGAACAAATTTTTTTTAAAATCTGTTTTTTTTTAAAGAGGCTGTTTTCCAAGTGCTGTGCGCTAAGCTACCCTATGTAGTATCTCTTTGTCCAAATCCTGTCATTAACTTTCACATGTACTCCTCTTTGTAATATTCATAATTAAAGCAATGGATTCAGGCTCTGAGCAGTCAGAGGAAACTTAAAAGCAGCTAATTGAAATAAAGTCAAATAAAAAATCTTTTTGGACCTGCCTGCTTTTCATTCTTGCTATTTGTTAGCATGCTTATTGTCAAGGCCTGGCAATCTTCTGAGAAACTCAAGGTAGAGCTTTCTGTGGAGAGGACCTGGTGTGAGCATGTGGCGTGTGGCCAGGGAGAGACCTGCTGTGTGAGAAAGGTATGGGATGAGGAAGAGGAGAAAGGGTGGACATAGCAGACTGTGGGTGGAAGAGTCTAACCAGACCTCCAAGAGATGCTCTGATGGCTTGCAGATCTCTGCCCTCAGTGTCCTTTTTCCCTGCAAGGGCTCAGGGGTGGGAGCAAGGCTGTGGTATCCAGCTGAGCTGTCTCAGCCAGGCTGCACATTAAGGTACCCATCTGAGGATCAACCCACACTCCAGCTGGAGAACATCATCCCTGGGGCTGCACAAGGTGGCTGGTTGGGATGGCCATGTCTCCTCCAGCCATTGCCTTGTGGGCTTGCTGGAGCTTGCTCTCGCTGCCGTGTGGCCTTACCTTGGCCACCTGATGTTCTACTGTTGTTGTGGCTGCACTAAAGTCAACACTGGGTTTGGAAAGAGCCTGTCAGACAGGCCCAGTTTGATTAAACTCTCCTTTGCCTCTTCCAGCCCCAAACCACCACCCCCTGAGGGTGTGAAGTCCAACCCATCCAAGCGGCATCGAGACCGGCTCAACCAGGAGCTGAACAAGCTGACTGGCTTGCTGCCCTTCCCTGAAGATGTGCGCACCAGGCTTGATAAACTCTCCATCCTCCGACTGGCTGTCGGATACCTGAAGGTGAAGAGCTACTTGATGGGTGAGTATCCATGTTGTGAGGGGTGAAAAACCCCCTGGGGTCAATTCCCACTGCACAGCTTTTATCCCACCCCAAGCCATATTTGCTTTGGGATGGAAAGTTGTGTCTCCTGAAGGCAGGATGATGATGAGCTGTGGTATCAGAACCTTGTATATTAATACATCACTGTCGCACCTTTAGTTGAGATATTGGCCTGAAATTGCCCTGGAAAACTGGGGAGGAAAGAGCTGTGTCTCCAGAAAGGTGGAGCAGTTGGCAATGGTTGCTGGGAGTTGCTATGCTCATGGAACATCCACCCCTCAGGTCTTCTTTTGCTGCCATGACACACATTTCATCCATGTCCCCTGTGGAAGGAATGACCTTCATTTTTGGATGCTGCACACCCAAATCTAATCCTCTTCAGTCAGTTACGGGGGCTTGGTGTCTCACAAAAGCAACATCCTTGGGAAAGTGAGACCACCTAGTTTGGTCTTGGAAACTGAGGTGCAGGGGTGGAGAGCAGGCAGGCAATTGATTTGGGAGAGGCTGGGAGGGTGTTGGGAGCAGAGGACCCTGGCCCCATCCCTTTCGGAGGGGGTGTCTGGCAGAGAAATGGCACTGTGGGTGGAGGGGAGCAGCTTGGGTGCCTGCCCAGCAGACGAGACCTCCTGCAAAGTTTCTCCATCTACTTCTCATTAGCAGCAGTACCACCCCTCCTTTATGTCCAAAACCCCTCCTGTGTCCCACTCCTACTGGCCCACGGTGAAGAAGGGAGCAATAGGTAAAACAGTATGTCTTGCTAACAGCAACATTTCCCTCATCTAACTGGAACTGTGGTTTATAATTATATTAAATTGAAAATCCCCAGTATCTGTGGGCTGCTGTCTCCGCTGGGCAGGCGGAGTGGCATGGCAGTAGGAGGTGTTGCACAGGGCTTGTTGAGGCTGGCTGGTTAAACAAGGCTGCTCCTAAGGCCCTTGTTCGGTTTGGCATCCCATCAGCTCATTTTTCTCCCCTTTCTTCCTTGGGCGGGGGGTGGTGTCTCAGACTGCTGCGCTTGCCACCCTGGCGTGCTGGGCTCAGCTGTGGTGGGTCTATTATACTTCTCTAATGAGCACTTCTATAAGATTGAGGGTGATGTCTCATACCCAGAGACCCCAGTTAATTTTTGCGGGATGAAGGGTTGAGCCGATATGCCTGGAAAACCAATCTCCTCGCGTTTGCCTCTCTGCAGCCCCGCTGCTGTGGAAACCCTGGTACAGGGCAGCAACCGCAGCAGGATAGCAATTGTGGCTCGACATCACTGCTATTTTGCTTCTTTTCTTGGCACCAGGGGCTTTTGGGGTGTGTTTTTCCCCCAAGTGCTTGTAGGTCCTTCTTCCTGCTCACAGGTCACAGCAGCGATTGCCCTCTGGATTTTCAGTTGATGTATCTGAGATAGTTACTGCTGGTGAAAACACTTGTGCTGGGGCTCCAGGGTTTTTCTGCAGACCTTGGGTTTGAGAAGCTGGGATCCCTTGTACACATTACACATCACCTGACGTGGTGCTGCCTTTATGAGCAAGAAAATTACTGCAAAGAGGAGGCCAGCCAAGCTACCCTGGGTGCACAGACCTGCTGGCCACCCTCTCACCCCAGCCATAGCCCAGAGAAGTTTTGTGCTGATGTGCTTGTGCCATACTGTGCTGAGGAGCCTCTTCCAGGCCCAGGAGTTGTGGATGGTTCGGCTCCTATTCCTGAAGCTGTAGCTCACATGTGGGGCTGCAAAGGTGAGATCTCTCCAGCATAGCTGGTTTCTCAGGTGGGAACCAGAGCAGCTCCCTCCTGCTCCTCCAACTCCCATCCCTGGGACAGTGTTGGAGCATCACAACAGTGTGTTGCCTCTGCAAAGGACTCGAGGGTCACTGGCAGACCATCCAGTGTGGCTGTGAGTGTGGTGGACACTCGTCCTTCCCCTGGAGATGCTGATTGTTTGGCTCCAGGTGCTGGCGTGACCTCTCTTGTGGTGTTAGCGGTTCCCTGAGCACCTCTGGCACATCTTTGGAGTTGTCAGCTGCTGAAGGCTGTGCTGAGCCTGTGCCAGTACTGGCTGACTGTTGCTGGGTCAGAAAGGCTGTGACCCAGGAGGTCCTTCCTGGGAGCAGGACTCCAAAGGACATGGTGGGGGTGTGAAGAGGCACCTTGCCGTGGAGGGAAAATGTCTTGTGCTGGCTGGCTGCGTTTGCACAAGAGGGGTGATTGCTGCATGCACAGCGTTGGAAATGCTTTGGATGGTGCTGGGCTCCTCAAAGGCACGGTTGGACTGAGAGTGAGCCTTGCTGAGTGTCTCTTCCTCTATTTTCTGCTTTTTGGCAGGAAAACCTGGGAAATGGAATTTCCTCCCTGCCTGTCTATGATATGCAGGATGGGTAGCTGGGAAGTAAGGCAGCCTAATGCAGTGATGGCAAGATGTGATGTTTTAGGGATGCAGCAGGTCCTTCTGTCCGAGGCAGTGCTGGCATAGCATTAACCTGCACTGCATTCTTCACTGACATTCAAAAAAAGGCAGCAGTCAGCCCTCCTTACTGATACAGCTGAGCTCTGCAGCACCCAGCATGTGTCTGGGCTAAGAGGGAAAAAGGGGGTGCAGACCCTGGATGGGGGGGTAGTCACCGCACATCCGTGAGTCATCAGGCTCCCCTGCCTGCCAGCAGGACACAAACTGCAGGCTGCAAGGCAAATAAAGCCTGAAAGGCTGCCAGGGATTGCTTTCATAACCTGCTTACAAAAGCAGTTGCTTAAATGCTGAGGAGCAGTGCTGGAGGGCTGGGGTGACTCTTGCAGCTGGGAGAGGCATGGACTGGTGTGTGTGCATGGCATGACATGGAGGGCAGTCAGATTGTATGGACAGGGACACATTTCATCTCCAGTGCCTTCGGTTCAATGGAACGGGTGGTGGACCCTGGTGAAGGCAGGGCATGTGGAGGGCAGGAAGCCATCAGCACCTTTTTATACTTAAAGGCTCCTTATCGCATCTTCTCCCCTCCAGACTGACCAAACTTGGCTCCCTTAGCTTTTGCACCATGTCAGGTTTGTAACCTGTCCCTCGGGGGCTCCCCCGGGGCCCTCTGCAGCTGGGGATGCTGGTCCCCAGGAGGAGACTCCTGTGCCAAGCTCTCCAGCTGGGACCCCTACCTCTGAGCAGCAGCGGTTCCCACTGGATGGGCTCACCATGTGCTTCCCAGCGTGAGAGCTGCTTTGGAAAAGCAATCGTCACTGCATGCATTCATGTTTGGTGGCAGCCTTGTCCCCTCCTTGGAGACCCATTCTGCCAGGCCAATTATTCCCATTTGGCCACTATGCCTTTGATTTCCATCCCCTCCTTGCTTTGCCCATGTCTGCCCTGAAGTTCATCTTGTTTGACTTCAGATCATCCCACCGATTCATCAAGGTCGACCTTGGTTTGAGTCCTGCCTTGATGAAGACCAGTGTCATCTGCAAGTCATGGCAACTTGCTCATGGTGTATCATGTCAGGCATTTCACGGGGAGACAGTGTAAGCCCTTGTGCTGTGCTTTCCCATTCAGTTTTGCTGTCGTCTGCTTTCTGCTTCGTGCAGGCTCCTCTCTTGCAGCAGGAGAGTGTGGTATTGCCTGGTGAGCATCCCCGTCCTCTGCTGCCTCGACCTGTCTCCATCAGCAGCCCAAGCCCATTGCCTTTTCTCCAGGCAGCTTTAATTGGTGCCATACTGATAAAGAGTTCCTCTTTTCAAGCATTTCTGTCAAGTCTGGGCATTTGCCCTTTCTCCTAGGCAAAGGGTTAATAGAGTCTATGAGGAACCAAACTACATGGTTATAACCAGCCTGGGAGGGAGGTGGATGCCAGCGGGTGACCCTGGACATATGCCTGCCTGGGCTGTGTCACAGGTTAAAAGTAAAGATCCCACGTACTGCTAGAGATGGTTCTTGCAAGAAACACAGCATGTGCCAAAAAGCCCACCGGAGGCTCTGCCTCCTCTTGGTTTCATGTCTTTGGAGCAGATATTCAAGTCTTTGGGGCAGGAGATAGACCAATTGTTGTGAAAGGCAGAAGGAATTAGCTGCTGCCCACCATTTGGTGTCCTTCTGCTCTCCCCCCCTGCTTTAAGTTTCCCATCGAGCATGATGCATGGTGGTGCTTCTGGGAGTAGAGACGAACCAAACTGGGTTTGGCTTTTTGTTGCTGGTGGTGGGTTTCTTGGCTTTTTTAATTTTCATTTCAAATGTTTGGAGAAAGACTGGTAAGAGACGAGATGGACGATGCTTCTTCTGAACAATCCTCTGGTCCTCCCTGCCATATCAGCATTGGCAGGTATTTCCTCCTGCTGTGGCTTTTGCTGGTTTGGAAACTAACTCAGTAAGACCCTGTAGAGGTGACAGGTCTTCTGCTGGTTTCTTCTTGGGGGCGGTGGAAGGATCCACACACCTTCCTTTCCAGAGGTCCTGTCCTGAAGAGCATGCAACACCTGCTTGAGTTATCAGGGAAACTTCACTTGCATTTTTGCTGGCCAGGCTTTGTGCTGGTGTCCAGAAGCTTGTTTTGGCCATGTCAGTTCGCGTGCAGGCTGAGCTTATCCAACTGCAGCCCTTGGCTAGAGCTGCTGGTTTATCCCTTTTTGGTCTCTTGAGGCAGGCAGACTTGCTGCCTGGCCACCTGAAGCAGGAAAACCAGCATACAGCCTTCCCTGACAGCTTCAGAGACCTGTGTAGGTCCAGCATGGAGGTTTTGCTGATAACTTCCTGGGAGCTTCAGGTTTTCCTGGAGCCCTCCGCTCTGACACCAGCAGACAGGGCTGCAGTAACCAGCAGGCTCGTAAAAATGCATGTGGCACCTGTGACGCTGGCCCAGGTCAACATAAGTCATCTGCCACACAGATGCCATGAACAAGCAGCGGCTGGTGGAGAAAGATCTGTTTTAGAAATGTTTTATAAGACCTCCTCTAAGCAGGACAGAAATGGTATCAACTTCTGTGGATAGACTGAAAGCTCAGCAAGGATGGTTAGTGTTCTCTGACAAGCTCTACAGCTTTTCTGATCTTCTTCTGATCTTGTGCTATTTGGGGGGTTGACGCTCTTCATGGAAAAAATGACCAATTCCTGGTGTTTCCACCAGTTTGCATCTTAGACTGAGCATGGCCCTCACTTTGAGGGAATGAGCCCAGCTCGTATTTTGCATGTTGGATTTAGAGCTGGGTTTGCACAGATTTTTGTGCCTCCTATAAATGTTTGCACGGTGACTTTTGTAAGGTTGCTTTATCTGAGGGACAAAGCAAACAGGATTCATGATGGATTCATGTTAAAAGCTTGGTGACCTAAATGTGAGTTTTGCAGCACCATGCAACTGGATCTGTTATCATGCAACTGGATCTGTTATCATGCAACTGGATCTGTTATCCTTCTGGAAACCATGCTCTGGGCTGGCTGTGTTGTGGCCTCTAAATCTGTCCTTCTGCGAGCTTGGTTTATATCCAGTGTCCAAACTCTGCTTTCAGAAAGGCAATTGCAAGTGGGCTCAGGGTGATGTCCTGAGGCTCCTCGTTTTCTTGTGCTACATGCTCCCTCCAGCTGTAGAACAGCTTTCCTGTGTTGTCTGCAACTTTTCTGGCTGCTTACACAAGGAGAAATGTGAGAGTTTCCAGCCTTCTCCATCTTCTCTGGTATTTCTGATACATGGCTACTATGTGCCTCTGGCTTGGGAACAGATCTATTTAATGGGGTTTAGGAAGTCAGGCATTGGGGTCTGGGCCAGTGTCCTGAGTGGGACAGAGTGGAAGGCAACCCATAGTGAGTTTGGGTGTTGGTAACAGTACCTGCTTACATGGTGGATACCAGAGAAAGGGACTTGTCCCATGTCATCTGGGTGGGATCAGACCCAGGTCATCTGGGGCCCATGCTGGAGGTCAGTCTGGTTGGCTGCCCTGGCTAGTGGGCTGGCACTGAGCAGGGTGTGCATTGGCCAGGGTACCCTTTCCTGCTAGTGTTTGCCCAGCCCCATCAACAAACTCAAAGCAGAAAAGAAATGGATGTCCAAACTCTCTGGGGAACTGGCTCCCAAAGCTTGGGCTTTCTTGTGCTTGCCTGATGTGAAACTCCAGTGTCGCCTCCTGGATATCCCTGTGATACTCCTCCATAACGCTGCTTTTAGCTCACCATCACCTTCCCTGGGGTGTGAGAAAGAGCTGGTTGGTGGGCACAGCAAGGGGGATGGCCAAGGTGAGGGCCAGCCGCGAGAGCCATGGGTCAGCAGCAGGTACACGGAAGCTTCTGCATTCTTGTCTCTCCCACCCGGGGAGGATCACGGTTATCATGATATATACTTGGTGTCTGCAGTTGGATAAGCAGGCAGCAGGACTGCAGCTGGAGGCTCACGAGGATTTGATATTTGAAAGTCGAAAGAAAGTGCTTTTGGAATTTGAACTTGGTTCTGGAGCATAGGGCTGTTTGGAAACCAGGAGATTCTATTTCAGGCTAATGACTCACTGGATCATCTTTTAAATCTGCATTGCTTTTAAATTTTTTCTCTCTTCTGTCTGTGCTTTAATGAGAAACCAGAAAAACTTGTAGTTTGCTGGAAATGACAAGTTTCAGGCATTGAGAAGAGAGCTCTCAAAGCTCCGTGCATCCATAGGCTCATTTGGGGCATACACACATCTGCTGTAACTTGTTTGTCCCCTGGTGCAAGCGCTGCGGATGTACAGCTCTCTTCTGCCTGGTATCACAGTCTTCCCTGTGCAAATGAAAAAAAAAAAAAAAAAAAAGAAATCGTGGAAATTTGGCATGCGAGTTTGGAGTCAGGTGTTCAGGGAAATCATCTGGATTGGCCATGATTGTCAGCTTCTGAACAACTCCTTCCCCTGGGGTTGGGTGGGACTGGACTTTGAGATTGGTTGCTAAAATCTCAGCACATTTTAGCCAAGCTCTTCTACAGTATGAAAGTTGGCAGGATTGGTCCCCCTGCTCTCCTAGGAGTAGCGTCGGGGTTGCATAAATCACTGCGGGTGAAGCTGAAGGCAGCACTGTCTCGGGTTTGGCATATGGCAGATGTGTGTCTCAAGCCATGGTGGCCCTCAGGTGATGTGTGCCAAGTACCAGCAGGATGGTGGTGGCTATGTCCCCTGGGTCTGACTCTTCCCTGTAGTCAGGAGGAAGAATAGACCCAGAAGTCCAGATTTCCCTCTTCCTTTGCTTTGCAGCATGCACTTCTCACCGTCTTGTGGCTGATGCACACCTAGGGGAACAGCTTGCCCTGTGCAGTTGGCTATACTTCAGGTGGGGACCTGCAGTAGTTGAGCAGTCCTGTGTTCACTCTTCTCCTGAACTAGATGAAGCACCTTCATGCTCCCAGGGTCAGAGCCTGCTTTGAGCATTAGGAAAGTTTCAATCTTACCCAAGGTTATATGGATAAAACATGGCAAGGTGGAGGTTCAAGGGCTTGGTCTCTTCCAAGCTTTGCTCATCAGATCGAGCCTTTGAGTGCTGGTGGATAGCAATGACAACTGTGGTGCATAAAGGCACTTAAAGGTTTTGTCGGTTGTATAAAAAATGGCTGAACCTCACTGCCAGACCTGTACTGAGCTTTTGTCTGCAAACCGATTTGCAGTGGTTGCTACTTGGACCTATGTCTGATGGTCTCCTGATTGCTGATCCCTGTCTCTTTGAGAGTAAGTGCTCCAGGAGAAAAGCTTGTCTCTATGTTCGCAGTGTTGCTGGCTGCTGTGATGCTCTGGGCTCTGTGACGGGAGCTCCACTTGCTGCAAACAGTGAGATCTCATGAAAGCTTGGATGGATTTGTTTAGTGCTGAGTGGTTTGGAAAACCTCCAGCTAGCTGGAGATCTGCGCTGGGCTTCATTTCCTAGGGTTCACGTAACAAAAGAAGCAGATGCTGGGGGCTGCAGATGTGGCTCTGCCAAGCATGAGAGCAGCAAGAAAATGGGACTTAAAATGCTCTGAGAGGTGGAGAGGATGTGCTTAGGTTATGTGCTGCCATGCCTTCTACCTAGATTAAGGTCACCCAGGTAGTAAGGTCTGCAATAGAGAGAACAGTGGAAAACCCTCTCCTGGTATGAAACCATGCTCTGGAATTTGGCAAAGTTTGAGATGACTAACAGCTCCTAACAAATGGCAAGTAGTGCGGTATCTTCCTGTAACCCACTGGCCCACACCCAGCCCAGTGTCAGCCTGGGACAGGAGATGCCATTTTCCACATGTGTGTTTTTGAGAACGTGTGGTCCACACATGCGTCCTTGTTCTGTTTCATCTCCTGCCAAACCTCCACCAAACACCCAGTCTGGTCTGCTGGCCAAGCATAAGGGAGGGCAGGATAGTGTCCTGCAGGGGCTGTGACCCAACTGATACGTGCCAAGCCTGTCTCCTTTGCAGGCTTCACCCTGCGCCTTGCAAGCACAGCTGGAGACCTAGAGGTATGCCTACAAGGTTATTGGGCATTTTGGCTTGGTGGAGAGCAGGGGTTAAGGCTGCAGGAAGGAGCTGCCCAGGTGGGACCACCTTCAGGGACTGTTCTTCATGCTGATGCACCAGAGGTGTCAGGTCACAGGCTGTGAAGAGTAGTCAGTGTTGCAGCTGGCATTTATGTACGTGGATGTATTTTTAGACTGTGCCCATATCATGGTTGCAACATATTTAGGATGAACTTGGGGAAGGTCTTGCATGATGCAGCCTTTCCCCTGGGCACCTAGGGCTCTCCAGACAGCCACAATGGGATCTTCTGCTTGGTCTGTCCTGAGCAAGAGCTCGTCTGTGCCAGGTCCAAGTGGTCCTGGCTGACATCTTTCAGCCACAATGACAGCCTCTTAGCTCCACAGCAAAGCCTAGACTTGCCATTTGCAGGCAGGCGTTTGAGCACCAGCAGGTACCAGTGCAGAGATGGATCCCACGAGGATGTGCTGGGTGGCATGGTCCTGCCACCACAGGAGCTGGAGTCCTGATGGGTCTCCATTCACCTGCCAATGAAGGAGTGCAGGATGAATCCCCCCAGGTCTGTGCTTCCCACCAGCAGTCTCAGACATTTGCCGTCCCTGCACTGGTGCAGTTAGGAAGGCTAGATCCAAGATCCCCATCTGCCCTCTGTGCTCGTGGTCCTGGGAAATCTGCTCTGGCCGACCCTGCTCAAGCAGGGGGTTGGCCTAGGAGAGCTCACGAGGTCCCTTCACAGCTCTGCTGTAGGGCAGCTGGCAGCGGGTTTCACCGAGTAATCTCACCACAGTCAGCATTAAATTAGCTTTTTTCATTCATCTCCTTGTCATTTGCTGTTACCTTGGGCCAGAGCTGCAGGGGTCTGGACCTGAAGTAACTGATGCAGTGAAAGGAGTCAAGTTTAAATCCCTCCCTGGGCAAGATCCTGCAGGACCGTGTGGGAGTGTTTGCAGCAGCAGCAGGTTGGAGAGGTTGGCATGGATTTTGGGGCTGCCAGCTCTCTCCTGGGCATTTCTGTGCTCCTTGGAAAAAATGCTGGATGACTTTTTCTAATAGGTTTATAATCTGTGGTTTTGGCATTTGCCTGTTTTACTTGGATGGCATGAGCCTGCTCTGCTTGGCACAATGCCTTTGTTAAACAGCTGAGGCAAAGGTTGGTGCTAATTTGACGGGGTTTGGGACTGAGTCCAAGAGGAAAACGTTTGTGCATGGCTTAGTGTTGCTGGAGGAGCTGGGAGCTCCTGGTTTCTTGATGCCAGGCATCTCTGGACTCTGTTCAAAGAGAAATGCTTGCCATGGGTGAAGTCTGTCATCTCCCACTGGTGTAACTCGGTCCACGAGAGCAGAAATGACTCCAGGATTTTTTTACCAATAACTTTTTTTCAGTGACAAAACTATGCCAGAGGCAAGGGAGGTGTTAGCCTCCACAGCTGCATTGCGGTGTTTTTCTTTGTGATGTGATGAGCAAAAAGTGAAGAGATTAGACTGCTTTGCTTCTTTTTCTTTCTTTCTCATGCTTGAGGTCTTTCATCCATGTTGTAGGGCTTAGAAACCTCCTTGCAGAGGCAAGAAAGCCAATCCAAAGGGGTGCTCTTGGGCATGTACAGGACACATCCTGACTCATTAATGCTGAAAATGTTACTGATCCTGGCTTCCTTTTGAATGAAAGCCTTCCTGTCTTTGGGGATCACACCAGCAGCAGGAAGCCTCCTCCAGTGCTCTGGCTGGTGTAGGGGTTCAGGACAGAGCTGGATTTCTCCCTCCTGCCTTAAACATTACACATGGATAGCCTCTATCCCAGAACTTTGAATATATGAATGATCACCAAATTGCTTCAGCAAATGCCTAGAATTTGTCTAGTAACTGCAGATCACTTTTGTCATGGTCTTTTTCATCATGCATTAATTCCTAGTAATTCTCAAAGGTGCAGAGCAGGAGGCTGAAAAAGCTGGGCACAAACAGCAAATGTGCATTGTCCTTTTATCTATAGTTATTTCTTTTACTGTGGGTATATTATAGCTTATATAGATGCTGGACCTGTTTCTTTTAATCCCATTCACTTTGTGGTCTCAGCTGCTTCATGTGGAAGTGAGTCTCAACAACAAATATCTTAAATGGGGGTGAATTAGCCAGCTTTTAACATGGCTTGGCAGCTGCTTTATTCCGCCTTGCAGCAGATAGAGATCTCCTCTTCTTGCCATCAGTTGTGCATCTTAGCTGTCTTGGAGATGTGCCTTCAGCAGGCTGAGGTACCTGGGGCTCTTGGTGGGATGCTGAGCGGTGGCATCTCCCCATCACGTAGCCTGCTCTGCTGGGGTGAAGAACCCTGGCTGTTGGTCCTCCCCGTTCCTGGTAGTGCCAGCTCCAGCTTGACCTTGCAACAGGCTCTGCTCTGGAGTCGCAGGACGTCCTGGATGTGCTTTCTGTATCACCTTTGCCCAACTGCATCAAGGGAGCCAGTGGGAGGGGAAGGAGACTCCAAGCCACCACCCTGTGTTATTGGGAGGTGGAGCCAGTGTTGCCTGTCATGGGGTGATCATCCTGCAAGTTGGTTATGGCAAGCGTGGATTTATGTGCTGGTGAAATCCCCCAGAGACTAATAACTTGTCTCAAGCAAATGGGTGACTTTTCAGGAGTGATCCCTCCCTCCCATGAGGTTGCCTGTGTGGCAGATGGGGTGGTGTTTTTTCTGCACTTTGGTTAAAAGGATTTTTTTTTTTTTCCTTTCAAAGTCAAAAAGTGACTGGGAGTAGTCTCTCTAGCCCTGGTGGTTACATGGGCCTGGAGTCCTCTATCTGGATGTGCTCAGGCATCTCTTGGGATTGCTCCCAACCCCTGTGGTTCTTGGCAGTTTGGGCAAGGAAATGTTCAGAGACCTGATTGGAGCAGGAGAGCCACAAGGACACTTTGCTCCTGATTTGTTGGTTGAGGAGAACACCTGGTCATGACATGTTTGAACATGAACAGGGTCACCACCTGAAAACGGGTAGAGGAGGTCTCTGGATCATCTAGACTGCTGAGGAATGACTGTGGCTTTTGAGAGCAGCCTCAGCCCTGCCTGTCTGCTGGATGCTTACTCCGCCACTGGCCATCCCCATCAGGGTGGCTGTCTCTGGAAGCAGAGAAGCCCTCTGCAAGAAGACCGGGCCACAGGTGTTGAAGTGATGCTGAAAGTAAGGGGAGCTCATGTCACAAATTCCTGGATTATTTTGGTGGGAGAGTGCCATGCATTTTGCCTCGCGCACTGACCTCAGCATCTCCTTGGCCTTTGGCCATGCATGGTGAGGACTGGGCTGGATGTGAACACCAGCTGCTCTACGCCACCAGTGCTTAGAAGCACCAGTTGTAATCCGTGCCCTGCAGTTAGGACCTTGCAACTCCAGTGTGGTGATGCTTGGTGGCAAAGCTGTTGGCAGACACCATCTCTTTAGGTTTCCTACCCTCTCCCTTTGCTCCAGGCCTTCTCCCCAAGGCATGTCATCATAGTGTGTCCTGTGGGAAATAGATTCTGAAGAATTTTCTAGCTCAGTGCAGAAGTGGACCACTCTGTGTTTTAGAGTAGGGGAAGTCAGCATCTCTGATGCAAGATTGAAAGCCCCTTGCTAAGATCAGTGGGAGAGCTGGAAGAAATAATTTTGTTGGAAAGCACAAAATGAGCAAATATGTGTTTCATGTTGGATTCTGTAAGCCCACAGCAGCTCTCCCCAGCTCGTTGCAGCTTTCCCTGCAGATGCTGCTGGTGGACACTGGGAGAGAGCTGGAGACCACGTGCTCTCAGGATGTGCATCCTCTCAAAATGCTCTATGCCCTTTTGGAGCTTTGTTTTGGAAGAACTTGGTTTCTTTTTGAATTTTCCTGCCAGCTTGCCTCATCTCAATGCTTTAGAGAGGAGTCAGCCCTTCAAAAGCATTCAAATTTAAAAAAAGAATCAATGTTTCATTTTGAAAGTATTCTGCTCCATCATGTGCAAATTGAAGCCATACCCGTGGTCCAGATGGGCTTTGGATGTTTTTCCTTGGGGATTGCTTGGCAATTGTGCGAGGAGGTTTTTTGCTTGGTTGACTGCCTCAAATCTGCCTTTTGAAACCACTAGGGAAAGCCTTTCCTTGACTGGTGAGCAAACTGAGCACAGCAACTGCTTTCCTGGCATTGAACCTCATCATTCCCAACCTTTCCCAGAGGCCTCGCATCCCCTGGTCCAGCTGATCCACCTCTTGCTGATTTGGGAGTGTCTATGCAGAGGGTTGTCCCCTGCAGAAATAGGAACGTGAGCTTATGTGGGGGGCAATGCAGATTTGTGGCATGGGCTAAACTGTGACCCACAGGGGAGCTGTCAGGGAGGGCATGTCCAGTGAGTGAGGGCACAGGATAGAAAGGGCAGAAGATTCAACTGCTGCCTGAGCATCTCCAAGGAGCGCTCAAAGTTTGGCGAGGCCGAAGTAGTCCAGTTCTATCAGCAACAGAGATCGAGGCTAATTCTGCTTAATGGGCTCCAAGCATCCTCTCCACTTCTATTGAAACCTGTGTGACTGCAACAGTTTGGCTCCTCTGTGTCCCCTTATGCAAGACCTTCAGCTAATTGTCTTTAACCATGCGCCTGGTTGCTGAAAGCCTGCGTAGGTGAGTGCTTGTTGTCACTCAGGCTCCATGTGTAAGTAGATCTGAGAGATGTTTTGACCTCAGATTGGTTTTTAATACAAAAATGCAGATCTGTCAGGGAAAATGCTTGTGCATGTTGATGGTTTGAAGAAAAGCAAAATGTCTCCTATCAGCAGTTTCAGATGAAACTTTTTTTAGGTTTGGAATTATTTTGGCTTTGAACTTGGTGCTACTGGGGGCAGGGGGGGGAACCAAACCTTTAAAACCTTTCAGTGGTGAGGTGAGAGCTTCTACCATGGAGAAAATTAAATGTGTGGTCAGACTTGGGATGGTTTGGGCTTTTTCCTCATTTCCTACCATTCCCCCAAATAAGGAAGACCTTTTCCCTTTGGATCCAGCCAAGGTCATGCAGTGCCATCAGAAACCCAGGGCTCAGGTGGGCCAGGCAGTGATGCTCTGCCGGGATGTGGCTGTGCACAGGGCGTGTGAGTTCTGTCTGACCTCAGGGCGCTGCAGGAGCTTGCAGCAGTGGCAGAGGTGGGGTGGGAGCCACTGTCCTCATTCCTGTTCCCTGAACAATTGGTTTTCTTTGTCTCCTGTGGTGCTCGAGGTCCTGCAACCAGGGGCAGGAGGTTTCACGCTGGCTGCACCCATGGGTGTTGCTTTGAAGGCCTCTAGTGAGGAAACATGAGGCAGCACATGAATCAGCCTGGGGAGGTCGTGGCAGTGAGTCCTGGGAGCAGAGAGCTGCTCGGGTGTCTCACTAGGAGTGCTGTGGCCACCAACCCTCTGATCTGCTTCCAAGCAGCCGAAGGCAGAAGGGAGAAAAAATATGGGTGCTTTGATGGCATTTCAGATGGTTTGGGAAGTTTTGCCACTGTCTTTCATCAGTCCTGAAGGGCAGGAAAGCAGACACTGTAGCACTGGGACGGCTTGAAGCCAGCTCCAGCTCTACCAGGCTGTAACCTGAAGATTTCTTGCTGTGTTGGGTGGTGTTTCCTAGCCTGGGCAGCCCAAAAATGCTCACCTCCCCTATATTCTTTGTGTCTCTGCGTCAGACCTTGGCAGAAGCAAGGTTTCCCAGAAATGGGATCAAGCAGCAGAAATGGAGGTTCCCTCCTCTTGGAGGGAAGCCTTGGGCAAGTTGAGGATGGCTCTGTAAAGGGTTTCTGCTCCAGCTACCATTGGTCTCATCTTCCTCTGAGGTGGGTCCCCGTGCATTGGGTAGCATGGCGCAGCTGTGCAGGAGCAGCACTGGGGTGGGGAGGAGGAGGAAGAGGCTCCTGGCTTGCCCATTCCACACTGATTTCTTCCCCTCTTGCTTGCAGCCACAGCTACGGACGTTGGTGACTGTGTGCTGGATCAGCTCGGAGCCCCAGGAGGGAACAGGCGAATGGACCTGCAGGTTGACAGAGAGCTGTTTCCTGAGGGAGAACTGCTGCTCCAGGTATCGTGCCGTAGCTCGGTCATCTGGGGTCTTCCCTTGGCTCCCATTATTTGCTGGGCATGACAGCCGGTCCCTGCCTGCCGAAAGCAGCTATGGAGCATGTGGTCGACCTGTGGAGGAAAAGGAGACCCTGCCTTGCCAGGAGCTGCTTCGCTGTGATTACTGCAGGCTCTGAGCACTTCGGGACAGGGACCAGTGACACTGCCTGGCTGGGACGGGTCCCCGTTCCCACTGTTCCCTCCCACCCCCCACCGCAGTTTGCTGCCACTTCGGTTACACTGCAGCGGCTCTGTACGGGCTGTGCTGCAAACTGCATCCATGAACAGAGCAGGGCTTGGGGTAGTGGGTTGTGTCCTTCTCGCAAAGGTGTTGGGTGCACTCTGTGCCTGTAGCCGCAGGCGTCAGCTGTCACTGAGCCCAAACCTGGTATTTTTCCTTGGGACCTGCTACAGCTCACGGACCCAACGTGCACAAGTTTGTAAATCCCAACCAGGAGGGTGCAGGGGTATCACCCAGAATTGTAGGGAATGATTCCTCATTAGTCTTGGAGGTGGTGGGTTCCTTGTTTTCTGGTAAATGCCAAGAGGACAATGGTGATAGCTGCAGAATAAAACATCTGCTAGGAACTGTTTGCCCTACCTGGTGCATTGCATGAAGTCCCTAGCATGAGTTCACAGCCTGCCTGGGATGGAAAAAGCCCAGGTTCAGTTTGAAGTTTGAGGGGGAGAAAAGATGATGGAGCTGGGAGACGGTGGTGGATAAATTCAATGTGCAGCACAAGCTTTGCTTTGTAGAAAGGCCAGCGCGTGTCTAATGAAATAGCTCTTGCTGAATCTCAGAGAACAAGGAGCTGGTGAATCAGCTGGCCAGTATGCTGTTTGCTTGGGCTGCAATTTATAAATGTAAGCTGGAAGGAAATGGGATAGAAAGGGCCCATGGAAAGGCTGGTTGATGAATAAACATCTCGGCATCTCAACTTAAAACATGCTGCTCCTTGGGGCTGCAGGGCAAGTCTGTGCAAGACCTTTAATCGTTCCATGGCTGTGTTCCTGATACTACATATGTCTGTGTTTTCTGGACCTTGAGTCCTCTTCTCCCTTCTTCCACCTCTCCAAACAAAAGCAGATGGATACTTGGGTGTCTTTAAAGTCTGACTCTGCTGCCTTCCACCCTGCTCCTGCACAGCCTTACGTGAATGCCCACCGCTATGAACAGGCAGGCAGGCACGAGCACCCCTGCGAGTGGAGCCCCAGCAAGAACCCCCATGGAGGATTTTGCTGAGATTGTGACTCCTCAGAACCCAACATGACTTTTGGCAATGAAGCTTGGGCCATGTGCTCTCACGTGGGGGCTTTGCTCCCAGGAGCGGTCTCAGATGTCTGCAAGTATTGATAGTCATGGAAGAACAGCTGGAATAATGTGAGAGTCAGGAGGGAGCCTGTGGTTGCCCCAGTCCCACAATGGAGCTGCTCCCAAGTGCTCTCCAGGGATTTGAGCTGGACCATATGATGGCAATTTGTTGAGCCACCAGAGCATTGGCAGCCTTGGGTGATTGAAGGCATCTGGAGAGCTTATGAAGTGTTAATGTGACAGAAATCCCCCAGCTGAGCTTGCCCGATGGTTTTTTGGGGGGAGTCCTTCTCAAAGAGCATTTTAATCAGATACTGTAATTTGCAGAAAACTCTGGCTCATGGCCCTTCGGGGGGCTGCAGTGCACAAAGAAAAGGGACCAGTCCTGCTGCAAGCTGGATCTGTACAGTGTCAAGCAACATGCTCAATCCAGCAGCCTCTCAAATAATCCAAGCTGGAAGGAAATGGGATAGAAAGGGCCCATGAAAAGGCTGGTTGCTGAATAAACATCACGGCATCTCAACTTAAAACATGCTGCTCCTTGGGGCTGCTGATGACTAAAAAAAGCCATCCCAGCCGAGCCTGAGTGTTGCTGTAAATGGGCAAATGCATGAGCTGTGTCAGCCAATTGCTCCTGCCTCATCTTTGCATGGGGGGAGATGGTGAGCAGAGCCGAAGAAGCATCATGGGCGGCCGGACCCTTCTCTCCAGCCTGGTCTCAAGCAAACAGCATGTCCCCATAGTCGCTCCAGGGGCAGCTCAGCATGACAGAGTTGGGCAGTGAGGGCAGAGTCCCTGTTTGTGGCAGGTCCTGGCCTGATGGTTATGAGATCTGCTGAGACTTCTGCCCTCATCCCGATTAAACACAGACTTCCACTTAGGGTTTTCTTTTCCTAATTTCTTTCCTTCTATTCACTAAAAAATTAAATATATTACAGACAAGAGCAGGGGGCAAGAATTACTATCTAGTCCAGTACTTTCCTTTTGGAGAAAATCAGCCTGAAAGGGTCACCAGATATCTCTGGATCTTTATCTTGCCTCTTTTTCTGGGTATTCACTAGAGGTGTGAGCTCCCCTGCCTCCACCCCAGCCATGATCTCCTATAGTTTTGGAATAGTTTATTTGATTTGGTGTGGGTTTGGCCTTTTTCAGGCAAGGAGCTACCAGTTGGGTATGGATTTAGCTGCAGACCATGTGTATGTAATTGCAGAGCACAAGGCAAGAAGAAGTGAAGTTGGCAGATGGTATGAACACAAAGATATTTTTTATAGAGATTTGGGTGTTTTGTGTTTAAAGCCTTATCTTCTGTAATCTAGAACATTGGCAAGAGGAGAGTCATTTTCCCAGTATGGTGTCTCGTAGTGGCAGTTCAATGCCAGGATGTATTGGGGGTGCAATGGGGTTTGTTCCTGACAAACATCTCAAGAGCAATGGGGCCTCTTGAGATGTTTGTCAGGAACAAGAACAAAATCAGATGAGAAGAGGTTGTGGTCCTGTGTAATGGGAGACAGATGAGAACAGGAAGCTGTCACCTCCTTGATGTGTCAAAAAGTCTACACGTTTATAAGGACCAGGGGATGCCATGTCAGATGTCACAGATGCGATGTCAGGGCTCTCACAAATCTGGGATCTGAGTTTCCAGATTTTTCCATCTCTTTTGCTTTCAAGATGGGTGTTGGTTTTAGCTGCACTACCATCTTTGAATGATAGCGGTGACTGGATTTGGTGTTACTTTGTGTGCTTTGTGATGAGTTGTTCACGTACCCTTGGAGCTGAGAGCAGGAGTTTGACAGACAGCAATGTCCTCAGATGCTAAGGATTAAAAGGCAGGTTTTGGGGGGTGATTGGGGAAAGTGTGGGGTGAAGACATACAGAAACAAGCTTGTATAATCTCCTAACTGTAAAATTCAGGGTGAGGAGCAAGGCCCAAAGTGTCTTTGGAGGTCATCCTTAAAACAAACAAGAGGATAAATAGGTCAGGTCAGTGACTGACTGACTGCAGTTTGGTTACTATCTCTGAAGGCTTCATTATGCTTGAACGGATGCTAGGGTCCTCCCGGAGTCACCAGGCTCCTGCACTGCTCAAGGCAGTCCTTCCTCCCTCTACACTGCCTGTTGCTGTTTCTTATTGAAGTTATAGGTAAGTTTGTTAAAGAAAATCAGAGCCCCAGAAGAGTATAGCTATACCCAGCTGGTACAGCTGGCAAGGAGGTAACTAACTCTAGGTCCTCCATGAAACCTCTCCTTAGCTGGTCCCTCCTGATGCAAGAGCTGCCCTGCGGTGAGAGGGCTTCAATGATGGGTCTAGAAAAAGTGGTCAGTCCATCTTGGATCATTGCTCATGGTAGCACTGAAAAAAACCCCAAACCCAACTAACCAAGATTGTCTTGCATGGTCACAAGGTGCTTTCCTTTCTTGTGGGGTTCCTTGTTGATGAAGAAGATCCCTTCCTGTCCCCGAATGCTGAAGAAACACCTGGAGAAGTTCATCTTTCAACAGCTGGATTGAAGCTAGGGAGAGTAACTCTGGGCTCAACTTCTGCTTTCAGGCACTCAATGGATTTGTCATTGCCGTGACCGGAGATGGCTACATCTTCTACATCTCCCCTACCGTGCAGGACTACCTGGGCTTTCATCAGGTAGGTGCCATTTTTTCCTGGCTGTAAACAGATGGATGCAGTCCAGGTCTGGGAAGGAGGTGCTGATAGTCGTGCCAGGGCTTTCTTTTCCCTTCCAAGCTCCCTTGGGTCATTTTTGATGTACATTTTCAGATGACTCATGTTCTTTGGGGGCTGTGAAAGCCTACAAGCATGCTTGTGACTTTAGCAGAAACAGATGCAAGCTGAGCAATTGCAGGCTCTGTATCCTCTTGTCTTTGTATGTAAGAGGGGTGTGAGATTTTTCTTGTATCATGCTGCTGGGCTCATATGCTCTCACTTACAGAGGGCTGAGGGTATCTCACTGGTGAGTAGTGTCAGTGCCCTGAAGTACTGTGGGTTGCATGGGATGCCAGAGAAAAGCAGGTCTCTCTCCACATCCACCCTGTTACCTCCGATTCCCCTGACATCCAGCTCCTTTGGCCAAGGGACTGAGTCAACAGGAGGGCCATGAGGCTGCCAAACCCATTTCATTGCATAGGTTCCTGGTGCACCCACAGAGACTGATGTGTTTTCTTCTTCATCCCCCCTTTGCACCCTTTCCCAGCTCACTGGGATCCTCGGGGGCTGATGCCCCAAGTCAAAACAGCTGTCAGGCAGGGAGTGGTCTTCTCAAAGTACCTGTACACCTGGTTAAGCAGGAGGCTCTGCTCTGGCATTTTTCTGAGGGCAGGGAGATGGCAGTCGGTGGCCTGAGCTGCCCGGGGGCTTGGTGAGACCATGCTGACCACCACAGCATGCAGGACTGGGATGGGAAAGGCTGGTCCAAGGCATGGCCCTAGAAGAAGGGGGCTGCGTTGGGAGGCAGGAGGTGTGAGGACTTGCTGGTGTTTCTGCCATGTGGCTAACTTTACAGTCCAGCATCAGCATGTCTGTCTTTCCTGGTGGCCCACTAAAGAAGATTGTTTGAACTGGGATACAGATTCCCGTGGCTTTGGAGTAAAAAAACCCTACAAAAACCTTTTTTAAAACAGCAAATCCCCCTGCATAAGTCTGGAAAAAAAAAGAGGTTTTTTTGGTCAAAATGTTCTGATCAACCTTGAAATTATTTTTTACATTGATCCTGTGGAAGAAACAAATCTGCTTATTTGCAGAGGGCTAGGGATGGCAACGCAAGAAAGGTCTTGCGTGCTGTTGCAGACTGGCAATTCGTACCCTGCTGTGGTGGGTTGACCCTGGCTGGACGCCAGGTGCCCACCAAAGCTGTTCTATCACTCCCCCTCCTCAGCTGGACAGGGGAGAGAAAATATAACAAAGAGCTTGTGGGTCAAGATAAGGACAGGAGAGATCACTCACCAATTACCATCATGGGCAAAACAGACTCAGCTTGGGGAAAATTAACTCAATTTATTACAAATCAACCAGAGTAGGGTAATGAGAAATAAAACCAAATCTCAGAACACCTTCCCTCCACCCCTCCCTTCTTCCCAGACACAACTTCACTCCCGGATTCTCTACCAACCCCCCCTCAGCGGCACAGGGGGACGTTGATGGGGTTTACAGCCAGTTCATCACACGTTATTTTCTGCCGCTTCATCCTTCTCAGGGGGAGGGCTCATCACACTCTTCCCCTGCTCCAGTGTGGGGTCCCTCCCACGGGAGACAGTCCTCCACAAACTTCTCCAACGTGGGTCCTTCCCACGGGCTGCAGTTCTTCACGAACTGCTCCAGCGTGGGTCCTTTCCACAGCGTGCAGTCCTTTAGGAGCACACTGCTCCAGCATGGGTCCCCCGTGGGGTCACAAGTCCTGCCAGAAAACCTGCTCCGTGGGCTCCTCTCTCCACAGATCCGCAGGTCCTGTCAGGAGCCTGCTCCAGCGCAGGGTTCCCACGGGGTCACAGCCTCCTTCGGGAACCCACCTGCTCCGGCATGGGGTCCTCCACGGGCTGCAGGTGGATATCTGCTCCACCGTGGACCTCCATGGACTGCAGGGGGACAGCCTGCCTCACCAGGGTCTTCACCATGGGCTGCAGGGGAATCTCCGCTCCGGCGCCTGGAGCATCTCCTCCCCCTCCTTATGCACTGACCTGGGGGTCTGCAGGGTTGTTTCTCTTATGTGTTCTCACTCCTCTCTCCAGCTGCCATTTCCGTCTGTCCCAACTGTTTTTTCCTTCTTAAAAATGTTATCACAGAGGCGTTACCACTATCGCTGATTGGCTTGGCCTTGCCCAGCAGCGGGTCCGTCTTAGAGCCGGCTGGTATTGGCTCTCTCGAACACAGGGGAAGCTTCCAGCAGCTTCTTACAGAAGCCACCCCTGTAACCAACCCCCCCGGCTACCAAGACCTCGCCACACAAAGCCAATACACCCGCAAACAAATTCGCCTCTAGCAACCCGCAGCCTTTCTGGCGCTGTGTCCGAGTTTGGTCCTGAGAAGATGCTAGAAGTTAAAACATGCCAGGCAAATGCCACTGCTGCAGCGTTCGCCTTGCCAATGGGGAGCAAAGCTTCCCAAAGAGCAGGGGCTTCCATGGCAGGGGAGGGAGCTGGAGTTTCAGCATTTCCCGTGGACTGCGGTTAAGGATCAGGAGCCAGAGCCAGTGTGAAACATCCTTGGAAGGGCTGGGTGATGCCAGGAGAACCTCAGCCTTGCTGGTGTCGGGAACAGGCTGGAAAGATCTGCTTAGCTATGGTAAGAGGATGTTGGGGCAAGGGGCAGTGTGACAGTCCTGAGCAGCCAGGCTTACTCAGGCATCGCCGTTTTTATTGCTTCTAGAAGCCTCTGAGCTGTTCCCACGATTTCCCCAGGCAGACCCCCTCCCTGCTCCCTTTTCCTCCTCCCTGAGCCGCCCTCCCTAAAAAAGCAGCCGGTTCCTGTTCCTTGCTCTCCATGCAGCGCACAAAGCTGGTTGCGTTTGCCTGTTTCTTTGCACTCAATTGCTGCACTTTTAGTACCCACAAAGGAAAGGCTCCTTTTGTGTCCTCCTCCAGACACCTCTGCCAGGCTGGGCAGGTTGTCAATGCTCTTCTCCCCTTGTGTCATACCAGTCAGATCTCATCTACCAGAGCGTGTATGAGCTGATCCATGCGGACGACAGAGCTGCCTTCCGCCGCCAGCTGCACAGGGCCCCGGTGTCTGGCAGCACCCAGCACGCTGCCGATGGTGAGTGCCAGGGTGATCCCTGGGGACCAGCCAGCCACCTCTGCATGGCCACCCCCTGCTGGAAAACCCTTCTGGTGGCATTTATAGCCACCAAGCACAGCCCTGTGCTGAAGAACATCCCATAGCCTCCCTCTGGGACTCGCAACCATCCCAGGGGTTGGCACGGCCACTTGTCACCAAAAGCAGCCAACAGCAATGACGTGCTGCGTTTCGCTGTGCTGGAGGGACGGGGATGCTTCTCCCAACCGTTTTTGCTTTAAAGGGTTTGAAATCCTATTTATTTCACTGGGGGCAGCTTGTTGTCTTGCTACTGTCTGAGAGGCGAGGGGACCAGAAACTATTGTGAACTGGTCATTTCCCACAGCAAGGTCTTACTCATCTGTGAAGGTCATGGCTTCACTTGAGCAGCAAAGTCTCCACCAGGAGCAGGTCTGTGAGGCCATGAGCTCGAGGTGTGCAGCTCAGAAAGCTTCGTTTTCCCTTTGGTTTCCCAGCCTTTCCCACTGACCAGCCACTGCTGGCTGGATGCAGCACCAGGTCCAGCCCACAGTACCTCCACTCTGAGAAGACCTCTGTGGAGAGGAGCTTCACCTGCCGCTTCCGCTGCTTGCTGGATAACTCCTCAGGATTTCTGGTAAGAAAATCTGTTTCTGTTCCCTGGCGGCCACTCATGTCCCATGGGGATGGGAGCACAGCCAGTTCCCGTCACCCTGTTTGCTTCACACCCACATTTTCTAATCCCCTCTAAGGCCTTGAATTTCCATGGGCGCTTGAAATTCCTTCTCGGGCAGCAGAAGTCAGCATCGGACAGGTCCCCGCTTGCTCTCTTTGCCATTGCAACTCTCCTTCAGCCGCTCTCTATCCTGGAGCTTCAGACCAAGATGCTGATCTTCCAGACAAAGCACAAGCTGGACTTCACTCCCATGGCCTGTGATTCCCGGTAGGGCATCTCTCGCCTTCCCCATGGCAAAATCCCTGGTGCTGGACAGAAAACCATAGCCCGTGGGAGCAGGGCAGTTTTGACCCAACTCCTATGGCAAGGTGCCTGATGCTTTTGTCCATCCGCTGCAGCCCCCCGGTAACACAGGGAGCAGATTAACTGGGTGCCAGCACGTCTTGGCTGCTGTGTTTTAGCCCAGCAAACCCAGCATGGGGTGGTTCTATGGAAGAAGGGAATGCAGCTCAGCCCAGGGTGGAGAGTTGCACCACCCAAAGTGGGAGGCTTTGACTTAGCTGCCTGGGTGCTGGGCAGGGGATCATGTCTGGTGGGTGGGGTGCAATTGGGGGATCCATCCCTGGTGTCATTGGGTTTCTGCACTGTTTTCAGGGGAAAGGTTGTCCTGGGGTACACGGAAACGGAGCTGTGCAGGAGGGGGTCGGGGTACCAGTTTGTGCACGCGGCTGACATGATGCACTGCGCAGAGAACCATGTGAGAAGTGAGTGCCAGGGAGGAGCAGCGGCACTGGCTGGGGGGGGTGGGCATCAGGGTTGGGTGTGTTTGGGGTGGCCCTCATGGCTCCCTGGTACTGGTGCAGCTCTGGCCATGCCGGTACCGTTGCTCCTTGCTGGGCCATCTGTCCCAAGTCTGGAGCAGCTGTGATAAAGGCTCTCCCCTCCTGGGTGATGATACCTGCTCGGGGAGCTGACAGAGGGACAGCACCACATGCTGGCTGTGTCCTGCATCTTCTGCCCCCGTAGTACGGGTGTGAGGTGATGCTCAACCTCATGGCATCTTGCATGTCCCATTTGTCTGTCCCCATGGAGTAACCACATCCGTGCTGCCTCTCTTCTCTCCCTGCCCCAGTGATGAAGACAGGGGAGAGCGGGCTGACTGTTTTCCGGCTGCTGACCAAGAAGGGTGGCTGGGTGTGGGTGCAGGCCAATGCCCGGCTGGTGTACAAAGGGGGCAAGCCCGACTGCATCATTGCCCGGCAGCGAGCCCTGTCGTGAGTATCACTGGATCTCCAGCTGCCTTCACCTGCTCTTAGCGTGTGGGGTCGTGGGGCTGCTCGAGGCACACAGAGGCAATGCGCGTGGAGGAAAGGGTGGTTGGGTTGCACAGTCAGCACTTTCCAGTATGTGCCCTCCTGTAGCAGGGAGGTGTGAGCAAAACAGCTCTGAGAAGGTGGCTGCAGACACTGAGAAGGGCTGCAGGTGAGCCCTGGACACGCAGCCGTTCCCAGAACCATGCAGACCTCCCCATGGGCTCCCCAGAGCCACAGTCCTCCATCAGCAGCATCGCAGCCAGCCCAATCCAGCACCCTTTTCTTTAGAAAAGCCAGGGCAGGGCTGTGAGCTCCTGTCTCACTGTTGGGAGGGTGGTTTTGCCTGGCCCAGAGGAGATGCTCATGCTATTTTCATCTCTTTTTCCCTCCACCCTGAAGGAATGAAGAAGGGGAGGAACATCTGCGGAAGAGAAAGCTGCAGCTGCCTTTTAGCTTTGCCACAGGGGAAGCAGTCTTGTACGGGAATGACCTTCCTGAGTTCCTGGACTCCTTCCAGACTAAGGAGGAGTTGGAGACACAAGGAAACTCCCACTCAAAGCAGTGCTCGGTAGACCCCAACTCTCTTCTTGGGGCCATGATGAAGCAGGATGCATCCATATACATCTCCCATGCTGATAACGTGCCTCAGTTCTCCTTGCCAGATCTCCTCGCTGAGCCCAATGGACTGAGCCAGAATGAGGAAGTTGGTGATGCCAAGGAGGACAGCGACTCCCTCCTGGTCGTTATCAAAACCCTCTTTGAGAAAAGCAAAGTGGATGGAAACATCTGCCAGACCCTCCAGAGCCTCAATGTGGACAACGCAGAGCTGCAGCAGTGGGAGGAGGCTCTGCTCAGTTTGGGTGCAGAGGAGGACCTGCCAGCTCAGGAGGTTGGCGAGAGGCTGGGCACTGAGGTGACATCCTATGTGGAGCAGATGCTCCTCAGGGAGGGTGCTGGGAAGAGCATGGACTTTCTGCACTGCAGTGCATCATCCTGCAATGAGGAAAACAGTGCTGTGGCTCATTTCCAGCACTGCTGGGCAGCTAATTCAGTGTTTCAAGCCCCACCACAGCCCCAGGCATCTGGTGCACAAGGCCAGGATGCTGTTGTCTCTCTAGTCTCCGTTACATCCGAGGTCAGCTCTGCTCAACCAGAACAGCAGGTCCCATTTAACCCAGCCGGGCTGGTGGGGGGGACAGTTCTGGATGTCCTGGTCTCCAGCAGCAAGTCCTCTGTAGCACTTCAGCTGGGAAATCCGGGACAAGTGCTTCAAGCAGAAGTTACCACCTCTACTCCTGTAGATAACACTATTCCTAATGATCAGAGCCAGCCTGGGTGCAAGTTGGTGGGGTCAAGCTGCCCACCTCCGTTGCACCCAAACACACTAGTGACTCAGTGGCACAATGTCCCAGCCCAGGCAAACCCAGCCAATGCTTTGGGTCAGAGCGCTTCTCCTGGAGGTTGCCCATCAGAGGCTTGGATGGCCATAGCTCCGAAACAGCTGGAAGCTGCAGGAACGCATCTGGAGTCACAAACTCTCCTGGCTTGCAGCCCCGAGACCCCCCCGGGGGCTGGGCTGTGGTTGGTGCCCTCCCAACCTGCTCCTTGCCCTGCACAAGGCTCGCATGGGTCCTTGTTCTCTGGGGCTGGGGACCTCCGTGATGAGGAGGCTGCTCTCCCTGCACAAGCATCAGCACCCGTAGGAGTCAGCCAGCAGCCAGGGGATGGTGGCTTCCCTAAACAGCCCCTGATACCCCACCTAGAGCCCAGCTTTTCCTGGGAAGGGGAGCAGGCAGTGCTCCAAGAGGACAAGTGGTTTGTGCAGTGCCAGCCATGGCTCCTGCAGGCTGGGGCAGCTCCTCAGAGATGCAATGGGGCAGGTCTGGTGCAACACGGTGGACTCCTGCTGGGGTCCAGCATGGGTCCTAGCACACACCAGATGGACCACGTTGTGCTGCCCGAGTGCCAGTATGGAAATAGCCTTTTTAAACACAACAGCAACCTTTTTAGGGATGCTTCTAAAATATCGCTTCCCCAGCAGCTGGGTGCTTTGCCTTGCCCTAGCGAGAGCCACCCTGGAGCATCATGTTCCTCACTGGGCTCGGTTTTGAGGTGCTCAGCAGCTCTCCCTGCGAAGGTGGGTGCAGGAATACTGCCATCCTCCGAGTGGGGCCCTGGCTTCCCATCAGTGTCCTTTGCGGGTGGGCAGCCGCTCTGTGCCTGCGAGGTCCAGCTCAAGGTGAGGTGCGAGGGCTGCAGGACCTGAGGGGTGCACCGGCTCGTGTGGATGGAGTGAGGGGTGCTGCTGGGGGGATGCAGGCACAGCACTGGGAAGCCTGTTTTGAAGCCTCAGTGTGAACTAGGAGCCACATCTTGAAAAGCCACCAGTAATTACAAGTTCTTCTGGCCATGCACACCTACCTACGAGCGGTGCCCCATGCCTCCTGGTCGCTCAGGATTTTGTCTTCCAGTGCCTGAAACAAGGTGCCCTAGCAGAGCTTTCAGGCAGTCTAGGATAAAGTGTTTTGTGGTTTGTTTTTGTTTTTTTTGTTTGTTTGTTTTTTACATGAGAAGCCTTTCAGGGAGATGCAGCCATGCCAGTGGGAAGGTTTGTCAGGCTCTTGGGGTCCAAGGAAGGACACCCTGCTTGCTGGCCCGTGTGCTCGTGGCAGCCTCTTGCAGATGGACCTGCTGCCTTACAAGCATGTAGCACTGAATTGCTGTTTCTTGATGCAGTGTAGTCTCCTCATCACCTGTGTGCGTGGACCACCCTTGTCATGTTGTTGTTCAGTCCCCTGCATCATTCACCCTGCCTGAGACCCTCTGCTCTGCTCCTTGCTCCCTCCCTCCTGTGCTCACCATCTCCTCTCCTCCGTCTGAGCCCCTGGTGACCCAGTTACTTTAGAAAAGGGGGTGTTACCAAGCCCTTTGAGAAGCTCAGCAGCATTTGAAGGGTCTCTGAGGGAGGTGGGGTTGGCGAAAGCAGAGGCACCTTGGGATTTTGGGCTGCTCAGCAGCCTTCCTGGGGAGTTTGGGAGAAGCCGGTACCAGGCTGTGCCCTTCCCTTACAGCAGGGTGGGGAAGGTCCAGCCAAGCTCCCCTTGGGTTTGTCACTGGCTTCTCTTTGCTTTCCTCTCCTGTGCTCAGCAGTGCCATCAGATGGAGGAACAATGGGGTTTACTCCTGCAGTTGCTCAGGATGTTGTGGGTTTGCCAAAGCAGCGAGAAAGGCGGGAAGGGATGCAGTGACTGCTATCTGCCTCTCTCCACTTTGGACCAACTTTGTGCCCTTCACACTGTTTTCCTGGAGACCAGCACAACCACTTTGTTGAATTCCCTTTCTTTTGTATTTTTTAACCTAAGATGTGAATTAAGTTTTTTCCCACCACGGGGCAAGTTCTGCCAGACCCCTAAGGGAAAATTCACAGAAAAAGCAATGATGGCTGGGGGGAGGGTTTGGTTCAAGACCAGATGTGGCAAGCCACCTTGGTCAGAGAGGTCAAAGTGCTTCGAGACCTCCATATCTTCCCCCCTTGCACCCATCATCCTGAGTCTGTCTCTCACACCAGTACTAACCATGTACTCTTTGCCAAACGAGTAAAATCAGGTAATTAGTGCAGGGCTAGCCCAGCAGCAAGCCTGTGTGTGTCCTGGTGTGGGGTGGCCTCATCTCTCTAGGTCTCTTCCTTTGTGCCCTGTTTTGCCTCAGTGTGCCGGGGCTCCCGGGGCTGCTAGCCAGGCAAGATGGGGCTCAGGAAGGGTTGAGCTCCTGGCTGCAGGCTGGGAGCAGAGCGATGCTGGAAACATGCTGGACCCCTCCGAAGCAGCCTGGAGGAGCACCTAGGACAGGGCAAGGAGCTGACTGGTCATGATATGGAGCCTTACAAATCAGCAGACCTGAAAAGCAGCAGGATGGACTCTGCTCACCAACCCTTTTTGCCCTGGCGCCTGTAAGATGACGTGAAGCAGCGCACGGCCCCAGCCAGCGGGTGCTGAGGGGTCCCGGTCCTGCAAGAGGTGCCCTTGGGGAGGGGACGCCCTGCCAGGCTGGGGTGGGGCCAAGACAGACCCCTGGTGCTCTGTTACTTGTGTCTTATCTCTTTATATGTTGTGTATGTGCATATAACATCTATTTTCATGGCAGTATCTCATTTTATGCTTTGTGATTTCTTTGTATTGCTGTTGGCAGGCAGACGATGCTGAGGAGAAAAAGATGTCCTGAAACTCACCCCCTGTATTTGGTTACGTATTAAAAGGCAATTTGCTTTGTATAGCGGTGATGGTTTGTTTTGACCTGAAACGGTGTCTCTCCATTTCCCTCTTGACTGAGCGAGTATTTGAAAAAGCTTCCTTTCGGCTTAGCCCCGAGTCTGATTTCTGTGGGCTGAAGGAGGAGGACAGCCCTGGCTCACCCCCTCCTCCTGCACCCGGCGAGACACGGGGCTGGGATCACGGGTGGGGAAGGGCTGTGCTTTGCCTTGTACAGGGTAATTTTGGGGAGGAATGCAGCCCTGTGGACACCCTCCAATGTTACAGGCAATGAAGACAGGCTTGCATGCCCCGTGTGTTTGTGTTGTGAGCTTGCTTGGTGCCTAGCCCTGTTGCTGCGTGTGACTCAGTGGAGCATTTTGGAAGGACGGAGCTAGGGGGAACATGGCTGGTGCATGCACACACACCCCCCCACCTCCAGGTGAGTGTGCAGCCATGTGTGCCCAGCCCAGGGTGGGTGTGTGGCACGCTTGTTCTCACTGTCCCCAGCCACTACGGGCATGCGCAGCGGCAGGGGTGTGACAGTGTCCCCCGGCTGCACCCCCTGAGCACCCTGTGCAGCAGTGGGGCTCGCGGGCACGGTTATGCTCTCAATGCCGATGGGTGTGCACAGCTTCCTGGGTGCCAGTGCCGTGCACGCTAGTGCACGGACACACACGCTCACTCACACGTGCCCTGATGTGGACACATGCTCTTGCAGTGGCGCACATGTTGACATGCACGTGGTCATGCTGACGGTCACCCTGGCACGCCAACACCGCTGTAGTGATGCGAGCGCTCGCACCCCTCGCCCATGTGGGTAGTGGGGCTTGCTGCCCCATTTCCTCCCCTCATCCCCCTAGTCCCCCTCATCCCCCATCCAGACCTCATCACCCTCACATCCCCCCTCACCTCC